>NC_046659.1:83832451-83904268 GCF_010883055.1 Belonocnema kinseyi | reverse complement strand
AGGATAAGATTGTAAAAAATATATAGATGTAAACGGAAAGATTGTAAGGAATGGAAGTCATGTAAACCCTTAGGGGACACATTATGAATAAAGAAGATAAAATAAAAGCGTACCTCTCAAAATCAGAAATAATTACCTTTACCCTTATTTTAATAACTGACTGCAGAAAAAAGATGTTTATGATGATTTGAAATACTTTTTTTTCAAGTTAATTCAAAATAAAAAAGTTGGAATTATTCGGATGCTAATTGAATGGAAAAAAAGCATTTCATATCAACATAACACATATTGTTTCTATTCATATTAATTATATTAAGTGTAAATATAATTATATACGAGATCGAGTGGAAAGTTTTTATTTTATAATTATGATTTATATATTTAATATCAATCTTTTTATATATACCATAAACGATATTTTATAATTAAAAATAATTATTAGATGTGCTTCTTCAGGATTTAAATATAAAAATTAAAATTTCATTATTGTTATTATTCTGACTAATTCAGTTAACTAAAAAAATAATTACTAGAATAAAATCATGATTTTATTGATTTTTTCGCACTGTTCTTCGTATGCTATATTTACATAAGGGGATTAAGATTTAATATAATTTCAAATATTTCAGGGGATTTTAAAATATTAAAGAAACTGTAATGACATCTTAAAGAATTTAGCAAAGTTAATAAAATTTTGAAAGGATTTCACAAGATTAAAAATTTTTTGCAGGATTTGAATGATTCCAAGGGGCTTTATAAAGTTGTCAAGGATTTTTACAGGATTTAAATATATATAGCTAGTTTCTAAACATTTTATAATTATTCGAAATAAATTTCACAAAATTTGATAAGCATGGAACGAATTCGTGGGATTTTAAAGATTTAAAGATATTACGAAATATTTTAGGGGATTTCGCAGGATTTTGAAAATTCTACTCAGTTGTAAAGAATTTCCTTGAATTTCGGAAGATTTAAAATGATTTCAGAAAGGACTTATAAGATTACATTCTCAAATATTTTAAAGGAATTGAAAGAAACTTCATTAGATTTCTCAGGATTTCAATAATTTTATGGTATATTATAAAGGATCACAATAAGGTATTTTAATTAATCACGGAGGATCTCAGAAGATTATTTAAAAGAATTAGGTAAATTTGTAGAATCTAGAAAATTTACAGATGTTTAAAGTATTTCAAAGTATTTCTGAAAATTTTTAATTTGTATAAAGATTTTAAGATGTTTAAAACGGTTCTGAGGAATTTTCAATAGATTTTAATATTATGAAGGGATTTCAAATGATTTTTTAGTATTTTTAGGATCTTTAAAGAAATTTCGAGAGCTTAAAAAAATGTAAAGCAATTATAAATATTCCAAAGGATTTGAGGTATTTTAGGGTATTTTACAAGATTCCTATCAATTGTCCATATATTTAAATAATTCTTTGAGATCTTAATGAATTAATAAAATATTGGATGGTATTTTCAAAGATTAGAAGGAAATTTCAATAGATCTTAATTAACTGCAGGAATTTTAAAGATTTGAAAGTATTTTCAGAAAATTCTAAGGGAATATCAATATATCTGGATTTTTTGAAGCGAGTTCAAACGATTTAAAAAGATTTGTGTTTTTTAGAGTATTTAAAAAGATTCAAAAGAATTTTCGAAGGATTTAAATTATTTAAGGAAATGCTAATTATCTAAATGATTAAAGGGCCTAAAAAAATGTCCATGTGGTATTAAAGAATTCCCTGGAATTTCGGAAGATGTAGAGGGTTTTTTCTGTTGTGAAAGGTTTTATAGAATCTATAAGGTTTTACGAGGTTTTGAAAGATGTTGAAATATCTAATCAGATTTTCGAGAAATTCAATGATTTTAAGGTATTTTAAAAGTTCTCAAGGTATTTTCAGCAATTTTTTGGATCACACGAAATATCATAAAATGTGTAGTAATCTCATCAAGGAATGCTCAACAAGCTTGGTGATTGAAAAGGATGTGAACAAATTTTTATGGTTTTCAAAAATTTCCTGTAATTTCGAAAGTTTTAAAATGCTTTCATAGAATCTATAAAGTTTCAGGTTTAAATATTCATGTCTTGAATTACATTTATTAATCTTTACTTATCAATTAATTTAAATATGGAGATTAAACAATTTAGCAAAAAAAAATTAATCAAAAAATGTTTTGTTATTGGATGACATGAAAACTCGGGGAAATTCAAAAAGCGGGTATAACTCTGAAACTGCAATGTCAGAAACGACAAAAAAAGCTTTATTTTGTAATTCTGCAAATTAGATCTGAAGAACGTGCATTTTACGTGTCTTAATCTTATTTCAAAGAGATATAACGCCATAAATTTAAAAATGGTAGTCAGGCTGAAGTTAACGAACTACATTTACTCATATTTAATCGGTTTTATTTGTACATGGAGTAGAATGAAAATAATGGACAGATACAATATTATTGAAGAAAATACGCTTCATAAAACCTTTTAATATATAAAATGAGTCTTTTAAACAGAAGCGTATAATATTCCAGCATGATGTAACCAAGTTTTTGATTTTCACCCATATCTCTCTCATTTTACGAGAAACTATGCCTGGACGCTAATTTGTTTATGCAATCTCCGTTTCGCTTTCACCCTTCTAGAACCCTCGCTTAGTCTCCATCCCCTAACTCAAATTTCATTAATACAAGAACCGCCCTCGTACAATTTCTAGTCACCGTGCTACGCGAGACCGTAATGACGTAATGGAGATCGTGTGACGATTTTATACGTTCCCCTCTTTCAAGTTAACAGGTGAATAGTTCCGCTTGATACAAAAATTATTGATCGATTTCCGCGTGATTTTTTTGACTTACGGTGTTTTAAATTAACAAGTCATTATCAGTGGTGGAACGGGCAGTATTCTTTGGGGTCATTCAGCTTAAGATTTGAGCCAATTGTTGCAACAAGAAGCTGTATCTGGAATAAAAATTCCTAAATATATCGTGGGAGTACTATTTACAGTAGAGAGTAACAATTAGTTAACAATTACAATTATTATAAATGTTCTAATAAACAAATTGTTTTTTTCGAAGTATTTTATTTCTTATTAAACAACTTTTAAATTAATTTTGAATTATAATAAATAGCTTAAGAAAAAACGTAAATGTTGAATATTTGTATTGTTAATAAGAAAATTATAAAAAATATAAAATATTTACCGTTTTTTTATCGGGAAAATTTTTTGTTTGCTAAATCATGATGCAGCCATCTCAGGAATTATATTTTATCAAGAAAATATGCCACCAACCAGCAATTATCATTTTTATTAAGAAGATTTTAAATAGACAGTAATTTATATCAATTTTACGTCCCAATTAGTCGTTTTTTCTAATAATTATTTTAATACATCTTGATAGTGGAACTTAAAAAAGTAACTTTGTCAGTAATTTTTAATTAATATTATTATTAAATAATAATAGAAATTTATAACTTTTATCAATATAATATTAAAAGAAATTATTTTACTATGGAAATAAAGAGGTTTTTCACAACTCCTACATATATGGATATATTTTTGTGAAACAAAATAAAAATTAGGCACCTAGAAGGATGAACAGCTTTAAACTATTAATAAATTTAAGTAAACTGTAATAAATAGTAAGATACTTGTAATGCAAGGACCCTAATTAGCAAAAATCCCTAATTTTCAATTATTTAAAATTAATAACGTCTAAATTTAGCATATGCGCTCTTGACGAATTATTATACAATACCAGAATTCTCCATTATCAACAATGGAAGACACAATTTATAGACCAATGGAGTCACCTGATCTGTACATTAATGATTTATGATAGAAGTGGAAGAAAAGTCATTCTTATGAGAGTCATTAAAAACATAAAATTTTCTCCTCAAATATTATAATAGAGCAATGTAATGTAACAAAATAGTTTATTTATATATATTTTGTTCATAGAAGTTAGCATATTTTATTTATAATTTCATAATAATATTATTTGAGAATTACTAACATGGTTACTTATTTAATTATCACTATTATGATGCAATGACATAATCATTACGAAAAGACCGCATACTCAGACGTAAAATTTCTTTGATAAGAAGAATAATACTTCGAAAAAAAGACAACTTGTTTATTAGAAGAATGAGAGTAATGGTAATTGTTAACTCATGGTGATTTTTTATTCGAACTAGTATTCTTATGAGATATTTAGGGATTTTCAATCTAGACAAAGTTTCTTGCTGCTGTTTAAAAATCGCGAATTTAACTGAATATCAAGAATTGCTCAATATTATAAAGGATTTTATGGAATTTCTAGGATTTTTAATGTCATTTCAAAAATTTTAATATATTTGAAAGGATTCGAAAGAATTCGTAAAGGTTCCAAACAAAATTTAAAGGATCCAATGAATTTTAATGAGATTTTAACGGTTTTAAAGGATTTAGTAATATCACGAAATACTTCACTGAATTTCAATGATTTTAACCAAGTTTGAGGGGCGTTTATGGTATTTGAAAGATTTTACGAAATCTCAACAAATTGTAAGGGATTGCCACAGTTTTTAAAGGTTTTCAGGGGATTTTCTGGGAGTTAAATAATTTTAAAGGAATTTCAAGAAATTATATACCATTGAGTTTATTGGATTTCAACAAAATATTTACAATTTTCAAAAGATTTTCAGGATTTACATAATTTAAAAATAAATTTAGATGATTTTAAAGGATTACAATGATTTCCGTGAATTTCATTAACAGTGAACTTGTAGAATCTTTACTTATTATAATATATAATATGAAGTATTTCTTATTAGAAAAAAAATAATAATAATGACACAATTTGTATAATATGATAAAAAGAAATTTTAGTAAATAAAAAATTGTCAAGTCTCATAGTTAAAAAGTTGAAGGTATTAGAAAACAGTAAATTTTTAAGCCAGAAAATAAAATATTTATTTTAACCGAAACAAGAATAGTTGAACAGTTGAATCGTCAACCAAAATAATGAATTTTGGAAAAATAACATTAATTTCCAAACAGTTGACATTTCAACAAAAAAGTTTATTCACGACATAATAGGTAAATTTACAACGAAAATGGTTCATTTTTAGCAACAACAAAAATAATTTTTCTAAAAGAAGTTAAACCTTAAACCAAGTAGTTGATTTTTAAACGAAAATGAACTCCGAACAAAACCTGTATTAGTTAGTATTACCCAAAATAAAAATTTGAATTAGAAAAAAGTTGAAATTAACCAAGAAAGACGAATTTTCAACAAGTCAGTTGACTCTCCAACCAAGACAGATTGATTTTTGACTAAGCAGTTTAATTATTAACTTAAAAAGAAAGAACTTTAATCAAGAATATTAATTTTCATTTTAAAATATAAATTTTCATCCGCAAAATGAATAGTTACATTTTCAATAAAGAAAATTAATTCTTGAGCAAAAAAATAAAAATGAATGTTTATCAGAATAGTTAAAATTTCGACCAAAGGGATGAAGTTTTAAATAAAATGATGATCTTAAATTAATAAATTGTTAAGAAAAGGGTTAAATTTTCAACAAAAAAGTTGTTCTTCAACCAAGAAGATTAATTTTCTGTAAAAAGATGGATTATCAACAAAATACATGAATTTTTAACCATATACTTGATGTCCCAACTAAAAAAGATGAATCATCAATCAAAAAATTAATTTTTAACAAAAAACTCCCAATTTCAATAAAGTAATTGCATTTCGTGACTGGCAAATACCAACAAAAAATTTAATTTAAACCGAGGATAGTTAGGTTATCTTATTGTGTTCTATTAACTAAGTTGAAACAGGGAAAAAATAAGAATCTTCATTTTTAAAAAACCAAAAGGATATTATAGCTGGCCCCTAATCTGTCAAGTTAATTTGCCGTATAAGTTAATCTTAAAATTATATTGACGTTCTCAAATGAAAAAAAATGTCTCCAGAATGTAATTAAAAGTATTTGTTCACTAATACCAAATAGTTTAAACTTCTTATTCATTCTTAGATAAAGGGTAACGAAAAATTTAATTTATATTTTGTATTTAAAAATAAGAATGGGGTCAGCTTCTATTTCACATGACAATTTGAGGGGGGGGGGGGGCGTCCAGAAATGTCACAAATTGTTACAAGTAGAAGGGGTGCATCAAAAATCACTGAAAATGGCAGCCATAGGAACAAACCAAAATAAGCCTTTATATGCACACATGGTGCGGTGTCCTTCAACACTTGACCTTTGATCTCTCAGATATGGCCCTGTATCAATGAACTTTCCTGACCTTAAGAGTAATAAAATCAATCTTTTTCGAGCGTAACTAATCATTCAAAAGATATAACGCGAAGATAAGTTTTACGAAAAGGTTCGAATGATACCAGTTGAAAGCATTTTGCCTAAAGTTCATTCCCTGGTAATAACTCATGAAGTCCTTGACATATTATGAGCTTTCAACGTTTCGCCAATGTCACGTATGTCGAATAAAATGGGAATCGAACCGTCTTGTGGGCAGTGAGGACATTCGGGAATTCAAAAGGAGGGACTTGGCGGAAACGATAAAATATACGGGAGAAGGGAAGATGTTGAGTCGAGCTTGGTTGAAAAGTTACGACCGAAACTGTAATCCAAGAATTCGAACGTGATGCTACTGGATGATTGGCCCAGCGAATCGTTTCGACCGCTGGATTGCGGATCGTCTTCTTCGTCTAAGCCAGATACGAACCTCGGTGCATGTTACGCACGAGTTACGATTCGTGTCAAGGTTAGTACGCATAATAACGAATAACGGGATTGAACAGCTTCAGGGGCCAGTCACCTCGAAATCACGGAATTGTTGATAATGACCTATGTACCTGATACCTTTAACAACTCTTCAAAATGTTGGCCCAGTCAATATTTTAAGATACCTTGACCGACGGAATTAGCTGCACTGGAAATATCGGCTCACGAAGAGTCGTGGATAATAAGCTGATTCGAACGCGGATAACACTCGGATGGGTAACCATCTGCGATGTACGACCAGTTTAAGTGGATGACTGTTTACACTCGATTGTTGCACTTCGAATCTTTATATTAAAACTCAACAGTCGGTAAATCAGCTGAACTCGGGATGATGGTTTTCTGCAGTTTTCCTGCCCCCTGGCCAAACTTCCAGGAAAATTCAACTACTTATAATAAATTCGGATGCAGCCGCGGGTTATATCACTGATAGTGATTAAATTCGTACAGTGATTCAAGGCTCGTAAATTAAAATTTGTATAGGCCCGTACCCACTGAAGTGGAGCTGGCTGACGATATACATACTCATGAAGTCTTAAATGATACTTTAGCAGTGACGAGTGCGCGTGACGTGGGCTCTGTTTCACCGGGTTCTTTCTATTTCACTGCCATGGGTCTTTCTTATACCACTGTGCTACAAGACTTAAACGGATTAGCCGAAAATAATAAAAGAAAACGTTGACACAACCATTTATTTTGTACGTAAAATATTTTGCAGCGTACGAATCACTAAAAAAAGAAGTTAAACAGACTTTCTTGTAAAGAGATGTTTTTCAACGCAATCTAAAGCATTCATTGTACATTGAATGTACGAAAAATGTTATGTAACTTTACCGATACTTGTCATTTTATATTCTTCCTTATGCAATATACCGTGAGATTAGCTATACCACCCCCTCTCCCAATCTTACTAAGATTTTATAAACTTAGTTAAAAAACTTATATTTAAAATATAAAGCCTCATAGTTGAATAAACGTGTGAACCTAATAAAATTATTTTCAGAAAATAAAATGGTTTAATAACAATGAGTCATTAGTTTGTTAAAAAAAAAACAATTTTATAATTTTTTCAGGACCTAAAATGTTGCGTAGTCCGAAACACGTATTGTATACTCTGAATTTAGAAATGTCTAGTCCAAAATTATATTTATTTACTTTTTTTTAATTTTCTAAGCAAAATTTCCCCTTTTCTAACCGAATATTTTGAAAGTATTAAAAAAACTTCATTTTTTATTCATGCTATTATTTTTCAGGCTATAAATTTAAAAAGATTTTTCTTACATCTCTCAGGCTTTGCAGTTTTTTAATATTTTCTCGATTTTATTCTAAAATTTGAACTGAATTGAAAATAAAAAAGGCATCCTTTACGGTTGCCCGAATAAAAATGCTTCGACCTGAGATCAACTTGAATTGCCCCCAATCAAGACACACTGAAGTCAAAAAGTTCGACTTGAGTAAGTCTTATTTTTGAGACGGATCCAGACTTCAATCCAGGTAATCTATGGATTTTTATGAATCCAACACGACCAGTTTATATAACTTCGAGTGTATACCTGTCTTAACAAAAGGGGTCAATTCTGACTGTCATCGAACATAATCTTTGTTAATGATTAAACAATCCTGTATATTTTAATATCATCAACTTATTTACGGATTTTCATTATATTATACTTGTTTGACGATGATAACAAAAATGTTGTTTGTTTTTACGTATTTCTAACGGCTTAGGAGATCTTTCTGGAAAGTTACAATATTTATTTTTTTGAAGAAAATTTGTAAGGGTTATCCTCTTTCAGATCCACAAATTCTGAAATTTTTAATTAGAAATAATTAATTTAATAATTACAAATTTTTCCTTCATTAATTTTAATCTTATTTATGGGCCGAAAAAGGTTCGTATTGAGTCAAGTTTATGCCGATAATCTCAGCCAAGACAAGGCTCGTCTTGAGACAAGTAATCGCCATCTTACCTGTTATGACCATCAAAGTAAGACGAAGGCTTATGTCTCGGCTCAGTTTTGAGACGCAGCCAAAAATCGATGTCTTGGAGACGAACTCAAGGCATCACCAAGTCGAACTCAAGTCGAGGCATTTTTACTCGGTTGAAAATAGAACTATTTTGTTGTATATTATTCTTTCTGTTTTAAAAATTGATCCCTTTTTGTATAAATTTAATATTTTTTGCATTTTCGGCCTAAAACTCCTACAACCGGGTAGAAAATTAAACTATTTGATTATAACTTTCTTAAAAATTCATTTTTTTAGTGAAAAATTCATAATTTGAGTTGAAATTTCATTCCTTTGGTTAAAAATGTTATTAACCTGTTGAAAATTCTTTTTTTTCTTGGTTACAAATTATGGTAATTTCGTTAACTGAAAATTGAACTACTTCATTTCTAGTTAAAAATTCACATTTTTTAGTTCAAAAATCTACTATTTTGTTAAAAATTCATGTATTCCATCAAAATCTGTTTTTTCCGTAGAAATTTATCATCTTCAATAAAAATAAAACTATTTTGTTAAAAGTTTACATATTTTTATAAAAAATCGACTTTTTAGTCAAAAATTAATTTTTTTGGTCAAACATGCAACGTTTCAGTTGAGAATTAATCTGTTTTAGTTGCGGATTAGAATATTTTGTTAAAAATTCGTATTTCGTAGTTAAATTCAGCTGTTTTTTATTTTAAATATTTTTGTCGAAATATCAAATTTAAAATTTTTTGTTCAAAACTATTATTTTTAGGTAGAAGATTCCTACTTTTAGCTAAAAATTCACATCTTCAGTTGAAAATTGAACTGCTTTGTAAAAAATTCGCTTTTTTGTTAAAATCTAATTGTTTAACTGAAAATGCAAAAATTGTTTAAAAATTTCACTTTTTGGTTGCAAATTACGTTTTGTGCTGATTTTTTTTTTAATTGAACATTATTTTTTTCTAAATGAAAATGTAACGAGTCCCTTTGTGGTTAAAAATGGATCTTTCTTAGTTTAAAAATGTAACAATGCGATTATGTATATTGTTGGGAATTTGTCTTTTTGGTTAGAAGAATTAATTTTTTGTGTTAAGAATGAAGCTATTTGATAAAAAAATTATGTAGTTTTTTGAAAATTTATGTTTTTGGTTAAAAATACCCCTACTTGGTTAAAATTTGAACTAATGTGTTAATTCATAAGAAATAGTCAGATTTGATGAAACCTCTATAACCCCAAATAATATTGCGTAGTTTTTTATTAATTCTCAACAAAAATAACGGAAAATATGTAATCGCTAAAAATTCTATAACATGGGTAGGGAAGGATGTCAAACCCTGCGTACCCTAACAAAGAGGAGTATGTGGTTTAAAACTTCAGAAAAATACTTTACGCAATTTATGCACATACAGACCCTAACATTAAACCGATAAGACAAGGATAGTAAAAGCTTAGGAATGTCGTAATTGGCAGTGAAATTTTAACATTATAAATTCTAGCAAAATTCTTCTATTTTCAAAGTCACTGCAGCCAAAATAATTAATGGTCAATATTTTTGGATTGAAGTTACAATTCTTTTGATTCTGCACGTAATTCGAGAATTGATCAGGTTCGAATGTAATATCTATAAATTTTGCAGAATAAATATATTTATGAGTTAGGGCCTCGAATTCGAATCGTTTTCAGCAGAAGTTGAATTATATTGGCCAGAAATCTTTGTTATGGAGATATATTACATTTTTAGGAATGTAATACTGTTTCATGAAATTCACAAAAAACGTCATATTTAAATAAACCAAATCAAACAGGTTTGAAATGCAAATGTTAATGACTTTATCGTTTCCTGAGAGAACACATAAACATAAAAAAGAGATAATTCTTTAGGCTATCAACTTCAAATCCTTTGTTTAAAAAAAATATATTTTCTTTAAGAACGTAAGATAATCCTAATGATCGACACGGTTTCCTTAATCGTGAATTCTTTGATTCCAATGCAAAAATAAGTATAATTCCTGAAGCATCCAGTGTCTAAAAAAATCATGAAAGAGAGATATTGATATTCAATTAAACGAAGCGAAAGCTCAATTTAGTATCTCAAACATCAAATCGCATATAAGTAATAATACATTGTTTATTTCAAGATGATACAGAAATATAATTTTACCGTGATCGTTTAATTTGATTTAAAATCGCTAAAAAATAATTTCAACACAATTTTATCAATTGTACAAATTACTTTTTGAGTAATCACTGTTATCGTTTAAAAAGATTTCTGCAAACTTCAGGTTTATGGCAAATCCAAGATTATAATACTAATAATTTATAATAACTTTTTTATATTTACCTCCAATATTTTCATTAGAATTTCAAATGAGTAATGTTTTTTATGATCATTTTTAATACCTCGTTCATCGTTTATTTAATTAGTTGAATCCTATGGGGGATAAAAAATATCTAATCTTATTTTTCCTCTGATCAGAAATTCATAAGCTTTTATAAGAATTTTACGAGTTTTATTATTTTTCTGTGAGAAAATCATATTAATTTTTTACAATAAGAAAAATTAAACAAAAAGATAAATTTGCAACTAAAATGGTCAATCTTTTCCTGGAATAATTCAATTTACAACCAAAAATTGAATTTTCAACCAAAATGATGAATAATCAACTGGAATAGTTAAAATTTAAACCAAAATATGTATTTTTCAGTTAAAATGATTAATCTTTGAATAAAATGATGGAGGTTTTAACAGAAATAAACAATTCCCATAAAATAAGATTAATTTTTATCAACGAAGATTTTTCAACTAAAAAATTTGATTTGTTAACAAACATGAATTTTTTAATAAAATTATAAATCATCAACCAAAAAAAAATTTTTAACAGAGGAGTTGAACTTTCAACCGAGAATTAAATTTTCATACCAAAAAAGATACATTCTGAACAAAATAGTATTTCAAATTAAAACAAAAAAACTATTAAACGCTGTTGAATTTTGAAGCAATAAGATCAGTTTTCAACGTAGAAGATGAATTTTATACTAAATATAATACATTTAAAAAAAAGGAATAATTAAGGTTTTAAAAAAACAAAGCAATTTTCAATTTAAAAAACTAATGAAATGATATCTTAACCAAAAAGATTAATTTTCTAACACAAATGATTATTTTTAAAGAAATATTTAACCTAGTACTTAAATTTTCCAGAAAAAACAAATTTTTAAAAAACAAAATTTAATTTTCTACGAATAAATGTAATTTTTAACAAAACGCATGCATTTTCAAACAACATTTTGAGTTTTTAAATTAATTTTTAACCACATGTTTAAATTTTGTTGTGAAGCAATACATTTTAGAACCAGAAGGGTGAAGACCTTTGTAAATTTCAGATTTTTCCGATTTTCTTTCAAAAAGGTCTTGAAAAATAATAATATTCAATAAAACTATCAAAATTACTCGTTTGCGGTAAGTTTGTGAAAATATAGAAAAATTGTCATCTTTTATGCACATAAAGGTTTCATTTTTGTTATTCTTGATCGTTAAAATAAAATTTGGATAAAAATGAAAAAATTTAAGAAATTTATGTTACAAGATTATTACAAACTCGGCGAGTCATATTTTATTGATGAGAAAAATGATCTGCTAATTTTAAAGAATTGTGAGTAAATAAAAAAGTGGTGTTTTTTATATAGATTTTACTGGAATTTTCTCGATCTAATTAAAAAAATGTAAAGTCATCTTTCGATAAAATAATTATCTATCGAACAAAAAATTAGCTTCTTTGTGATGCGAGAAACATCTGAATAGAATTCAAATGTCATAAACATTAAACAGGTTAATCCAATATTTATGACACATTCTTAAAATTGCTCAGTAGCTTCCCTAATGCACATTTTTTAACACTTGCAAAGTATTTGACAAGATAGCGTTTCGGAGGGCCCACATTTAAATAAAATTCCTCGTTTCATCTTTGCAAAGGAATTGTCAGCGTAAATAATGTTTCATATGTGACTAATGACTAAGGTTTATTTAAGGTTTACGACTATAAAAAGCCACCGTAAATTTTTTGTAGGCATTTAGAAAGAAACGGTGGTATTGTGACAATCTATATTGTTATATATGTTACTTTTGTTTCGGAAATTAGTAAATAGAAACTGAAATTTATAATCATATCTCCAAGATGAAGTTCTCAATTTTGTTTTTATTCCTGACGGTAGCATGTGAGTATTTACAAATTTAAACACAAATATTAATTTATAAATTATATAAATGTCATATAAAAATAATTCATAACAATTTTTTTACATTAGCTGTGACCGCTGATCAGTCTAAAGGCCCGTTGCCAAACATAACCGATATGCTAGGTAAATTCAATCCACTAGGCGCAATCAAAACTTTTCAAGAAGTGGCTGATACTATTATAAGTAAATTTATGAGTGGTGCTGTTTCAAAAATGATTACCGATGTTATGCACGGACTAAGTACTATGAATATAACTGAATCAAAAACTCCTTTCCTATCCGGAAGCACACAATTTTGCCAAATAATCGGAGATAATTTAGACAACCTGGAAAAAGCAAATAAAAATCCGATTTTGGAATTTTTTATAACTGTTCAAAGGATACTGTGTTCAGGTCTTATTGCCCTATTGTAAGTTAATGAGATAATAATTTTGTTCATAGAGTAAGGTATGTTAGCCAAATTAAGCGTGGCTCAGTTTGAAATCTAAAGTTATAAAAACGTTTAAATATTTACGAAATATTATTGTTAATTTAGGATGATCGAATTGTATATTTGTTTCAGAACTGCTGCGCAAATTTAAGAAAGGAGGACGTAGAAGATTCTAAAGAATTTAGATTTTTTTTGATAAATTATACTTGTTTTATTGAAGGCGGGTGGAGACTCCGACAAGGGCGCCCCCTGGCGCTCAGACTATAAAACCCACTGTGCTACTTGAATTATACTTATCTGTGTACAAATATAGATCGCAATAGCATTTGTAGTGTTCAATGCTGTAAGTAGCTACTATTGAAACATTATACACCCAAAAATTAAATAAATATGTTTACTTACATATCTGTGCTCATTTATCTATAACCTTCACAAATGCCCTCATTTTATTTATAGCTACATCAATAAGCCTATTGCGCACTTGTACAATTTCAAAATATGTTAAACTGTATTACATAAAGCTGCAGACAAATGCAGGTTTAGTGACTAGTCTTTAATCGGAAAAAAATTCCATTACGTTCTGAAAGAGCGTTATCTATAATAACGACGAATGATACAGCTTCACGACAAATTTAAATGAATCTACATATACCTTATTTGCACATTTTCGGCAGTTTTTCCAATATTCATAACTTGACTTTTTTGAATATCACAATTTAATGCGACAGGTTTTATATGCCTACGATTTGAAGTCGAAAAATATTACATTTTTAACAAAATAGTTAAGTTTTTATACAAAAAGATCAATTTTTACCAAAGGAGGTGAATTTTCAACTAAACTCATCAGCTTCCGGATTTTAAACTTTTAACTGAAAAATATTTTTAGAAGAAAAAGTAAATTTTCAAGAAAATATTCAAAGTTGTTAATAAATTGTTGGATTTTCAAGTCAAAAAGAGAGTTTCCTTCTGAACAGTTCAATTTTCAAAACCAGAATATGAATTTTTTTTAAGTTAATTTTAAATCAAGAAAGATAAATCTTTAACAAATAAGATGAATTTTTCCACTAAAATAGATGAATTTTTAACAAAATACATGAATTTGGAACAAAATATTTGAATCATTCACTAAAATAGATTAATTTGCAACTAAGTAGTGGTATTTTTAACAAAAGTAGCTGATTTTTTAGACAAAAAACCAATTCGCATTTAACAAAGTTTGTTAATTGTGATCTAAGTTTTTTACGAAAAAGTTAAAATTGCATTCCAAAAATATGCCTTTTCAACAAAATAGCTAAATTTTTAAACAAAAAGTTAAACTTTCTACAAATATCAGTTGAATTTTTAAAATAAAAATCTGAAATTTTAGCGGGAAAGTATGCATTTTCAACAAAGTGGTTTACATTTCTACCAGTTGAATTTATCACCCATTAAGATAAATTTGAAGATTAATTTTCTGCCAAAAAAGACGAATTTTTTTAGAAAGTGTATTAATTTTTAACCAAATAATTAAATTTTTAACCCAAGGAGATGAATTTTTAACCGAAGATATAATAGTAGACTTTTAATTTTAAACAGATTAAATTTCGACCAAAAATGTGACTTCTTTAATAAACAACAATGTTTTATTCAGATAGACGAATGTCCAAAGAAATAATTTTCAACAAAACCGTTGAATTTTTCACGAAAAGAGCTGGTTTTTAACTAAACATTTGAAATTTCAACAAAAGATCTGAAGTTTCAACAGAACGAGATGTATTCTTTACGCAAAATAAAATAGTCAACTTTTAAATTAAAAAAAAGAAACGTTTAACCCAATAAAACAAAAGAACGGAATTAAATTTCAAAACTAAAAATATTTATGAGTAATGAATTTAAAGTTCACGCGAAAAAGACAAATTCGCTACAAACACTTAAATTTTTAACCCAAAATATTGATGTTCAATTAAAAAGTTAATGTTCAACCAAATAGTTTCATTTTCCACCACAATGTAAGATAAACCTCCCAGTAATCGTGATGCCAATTTTCTTATTTTTGATTTAATTTGAATGAATGTAATTTCTATTTGCTATTATAAATTGCTTAAAATCAGTGGGGTTTACCATTAAATGTTATTTTTAACATTTTTTAAAATATATTTAAATTATAATCAAATTTCACAATTACTGGGACCATCACGATCACTGGGACATTTATCTTACATAATAGATAAACTTTCTACTAATACAATTGAATTTGTAACCAAAAATTACGAATTTTCCACAAAGCAGTTTAATTTCAATCGAAAAAGATGTTTTTTAAAGAAATTCTTTATTTTTACCACAAAATTAATAACTTTGTTGCAAAAAGATGAATTCTCAAATAAAAATATAATTCTTTCCAATAAAGTATGATTAACTTGCAGCGAAAAACTATTGAATTTTCCTATTGGGTTTCATTAATTAAATTCGCATTAAAGCGAAAAAAGAGAAAAAAAAGAAGAAGGTTCTTGAAAACACTGGAAAAAAGTTCTTCAAAAAAAGGAAGAATAGAGGAAAGAGAATCAGGTCTGTAGTAATAAAAATTCAATGTCGTTAGCAATCGATATCGCAAATTATGATGGCAATAGCAGGGAAGAAACTTGTTGTAGCAGAATGTCGGAATAACGCAAATGCGACAATCAAACACGTTATCATACTTCATTACCCACGTCAATCGTACACCCACAAACTTCTTATTCGATCGAAACTTTTTCGCGTTGACGTCGTAAATGCGAAATTCCGAGGTGTAAACGGTCCTTCGACTCACGACACCCGATTTCAGTGCTTTCAGTCGTTTCGAAATGGCACGAGAAAAAATTTGCCGATAAGAAAAGAATCTTTAGCGATTACTCGTCTTTCCAAAGTGACGATACGCGGTTCTTACCGTTAATGTTCTCTTCGATGGTTCCAGAATGGTTCGCAAGAGGAGTGTAGTATATGGGAAGCATAAATTAGGAATAGCAGAGTTAGGAACCAGCGAGACTTATATGATGTTCGAAATTCATTTCCCAATAAAACTATTAACGAATGTCAAGTATGAAAGAAACTTAGTACGTATCTAATTGAAACCCGTATTAAAATCGTACAGTTCTTTTGAACAGGAAGAAATTAACTGAAAATATTTTTAACATTGAGAATATCTTCTGCTTCTCATTAGAAAATATAACTTTCAATTCAAAAATTAAAAAAAACTGTTTCTGTTAAAAATTCTTAGATGCTTGGGTTGTAGTTGAAAACCAACAAAATTTTCAAATCGAGAAAATAATTCAATAAATTACCTATTAAAAAGCTTTTTGAAAACTTAAAAGGATTTTTGATCGTTTTAATAATGCTTAACAAGGAAATAAGCAAACGAAATTTTTATTGTAAATATATGGAGAAATATACAAAGTGAAACAAATAGTTCATGTTAGACATCACAATAAATTCACAATTTTAATAATAATTGTTTTATTCGCAAACAAAACAAAAAGGCACGAAAAGATCGCCTGAATTTTGTTACCTCATACAACAAATTTAAAAAATTCCATAATTGGAATCTTTATATGGATATAATATATCACCCGGTAGATCAATAGTCCAATAGATTGACCAATATCTATAACAATATATTATTTGACTTCTGACAACTATTTTTCTTGTAAACAACGAAAGATAAATACAAACAAATTTTAAACAAAAAACATAGAAAATCTAAAAAAGTTATACAAAAAATGCGCCTTACTATTTTATGATATCTTGTATCGTTTAGGAGAAAAAATTGAAATTTGTTTTCAATATCCTTGCTTAAACAATGATTGAACTCACATAAAGCTAATATTATGCGTTCCTCAAGTAGAAAATCAGAAAAAAAAATTTTAATGAAAAAGGCAGGCTTTCCAGAAAGTCTTTTTTGCATATTTTTAAATTCGAAAGAAGAAAATACAGAAAATATTCTGTAAAAATGCACCTTTTAGGTCAAATATCATAGAATTTTAGATTAAAAATTTGTGATTAATTTTAAGACGCTTCTTAAGTTGAAGTACAGTGAAACCCTTCAATAGCCCTTCCTTTTATAGTCTTTCCGAGAATTGACATGGTTGCCGCAGGTAGGTGTAAAAGGAGCTGCGCGGGGTGCGCGGGATCTGCGGTTCTGACTTACGCGAGCACTCAGGCGTGAACAAACAAAAGCAGAGCGGGCTAAATGATTTAGTCTTCACCCACCGTCAACCCCAAAATTCGGCGCTATAGAAAAATTTCACTATATCTGTAACATTGTAATGAACTTTTTCCAAAAGCTAATTTTATTGAAAGTAAAAAAAATCGATCCAATTTTGCGTTATTGAAATTTTAAATCTTTTTCGAGATATAATTATTTTTAGTACACACTGAAACTATCAAAAAATTTCAAATCACCTTCTACCTATAATGATTTGAAGAAAACAATAAATTATTGGTGTTAAAGGCTAAAGTAGCCTCAAATTGTTAAAAAATTATGGAGCTTTAGAAAACTAATCATTTTCGTTGAAGAGCGTCGATTTCCCTTAAAAACGATAGCAGAACAGAAAAACTTGAATTTTTGAATATTTTTTAATCTTTGAAATCTAATAATTTATTATTAAAAATACTTATTTTCGGTGTAAAACTCTGACATGACCTAAAATTGTTGGAATATCGGAATCTTGGTGATAATTTTGGTTAAAAAATACTAATTTCCGGCGGAAGAACCTTTAAAAATTAAAATGAAAAAAATGTAATTATTTTTAAAACTTCATGGACTTATAAAACAATTCTTTCTAAAATAATAATAATAATAATCATAATAATTTCTATTGAAAATCACTAACATGAAATATCTATAATATTTTCAAATATTCATTAGACATTTTGAAAATTTTAATTAAACCGCGCAGGAGTATTTAAAAAGCACACATTTTCCTAAAATCGCATAAGGTTTTTTCATATTAAAAGGTATGTATTTGTAGTTTTTATTTTATAAAAGTTTATTAAAGATTAAAAATAACTTTGTGTAAGGAAAAGACTTTTTTAAATTTTTCAACAACAGTGATTGCAAGATTTCCGAGACATACAGTTACATCACTTTTTATAGATAAAATATCAAATTCAAAAATAGAAATCAAACTATTGTCCATTTTGAGTAGATTATAATGCGAAGAAGGTGTCTATATGGGGACTGTTAAAGTGCATAGATTAGCGTAAGAACATTATAAGATTGTTACGATAAAATCAGCCCACGATTTGCAAAGAATGTTAAGTAGGCTGTATTTTGCTAAATACTAGCAAGAAGACTATGCGCCTTAATATTGATGTAAATACAATAAAAATTATAAAGTATAAATAAGGGTAGGAAGGTTATCAGTAGAATAGAAGTCATTGCCAGAAGTAAGAATATGCCCAATAAAGATGAAATTACAATATATAACTCTGTACCTACATCCACTGTACTCGCTATTGCAGCCAAACCTCGCTTTACCAAGAAACAGAGAGGAATATTGGTAGGAGTTTTGGGAAGATTGTTGGTAAGATTTTTGACCGATTGTTGGTACGATTGATGGTAGGATGGTTTGTAGGATGTTGCGGAATATATACGGTAAAACGCTATAAGACAAAATCAGCAATAAGAGGGTTCCCGAAGAATGTGGTGCAGAGAAAAAGCTATTTGACAAGAATGAAATAGATTTGTTGAAATGGTTTTATCATATTAATAAAATAAAAGTTGAACAATTGACAAAGGCCATCTGGTAATGTATAAATGAGACACTTCAGCTACAAGAGCTTGGATAAAAAGTTAAATGAATCTAGAGGAAGTAAATGTTGTTTTCTCAAATAGGGATGTGTAGGGGAAAATAGTCTATACGAAATGTGTGATAAAGACTATCAGTGGAGTAATAGACGCCTGAAACGAATGCCCTTGAATACTAATAAGCCCTCGTGGAGAGCTTTTCTTAGGGGATGTAAATGGAGTAAAGATATCTTACTATGGGATTATCAGTCTGTTTGTGTATTTTTGTATGAAGTGTGGCGTATGATTTTGTCAAGCCCTTCGCCTGGGCTGATTGCTAGAGAGATTGTTCAGTAACCTGTGTCGGAGCGATATTCCGGAAGAAACCTGCTCTTTGAATAAGCTATACCAGAATTCTAAATTAATCTAAAAGGTATTCCAGAATAAAGCAAATTCTCATAAAGGAGTCACCCTGTAGATGAAATCTTTCACGATGCAACACGTGACGTGTGGGTAGGGGTGAGGCAGTATAACGGAAGGGGTTTTAAATTCTCGTAATGAAATCGTAAACTGTGCTCATAGAATCCACTTTATATTGCTCACCGTCACCGTCCAATAGTTGGCGAGTAATCGACCCCCCCCCCCTCCTCCCTCCAATCTAATAAACTGCACTATTCGAAATCAAAATATAGCTATATCGTTTATTTTACTGCCCCGACAGAAGAAGTACGCTCCTAGCTCGGGACTCATAAGCCACGCTTTGGTAGGTCAAGGACTTGCTTGAGCTACTTTGATTCTCAGATCAGGCCCAAAAGCCTTACCGAAAAAACCACTCGAATAACAAATAAGGCTCATTCGACGAGCCTAAATTTCACCAGTCTAACTAAATTTATGAATTTCTGGGCCTCGGACTCATCTGAGAAATTCAAAATAGTTTCATGCAATTTTAAAATATTAAATCGAGGGGTAAACTATTTCTTAGGTCTGGCAAACACTATAAATCTTCCATAAAATCACGTGAAATTCTTTCCATTTTTTTAAAACACCTTTAGATATTTTCAAGAAATTATGCAAAGGAATTATAATTAGCTAATAATGCTTTGAGTATATAGTTTCTGACCCTTATTTTTGAATATCGTTTAGTTAAAACAGATAATTTAGTTGTAAGTAACTAGTTATTTCATTTCAAAGTATATCCGTTTTTAATCCTCTGGGTGGGGCTTAAGTGTCCAATTTAAAAAAAGGGCAAAAATCGATATTCTCTATTTTTTTGGACTGCGAGAATGAATTTTTAAACTTCTTAACAGATTATTTGAATAAAAGGGGCGTTGTCACATTCGACATATAATTTCTGACCCTGTCCGATTTTCGCCCACAAATTTAAAACATTTCATAAAAATCTTCCTACGGCAGAAACCAAACATCTTATTTTTGTCGAAATTTAAAATCATTTTTTCAAATATATAATATATGATAGGTGACATAAATATCCAGAAAAAAATTATAAGTAATATTTGGAAGCATTTTATAATTTACTTAACCAAAGTACATAAAAGTGCAACCTTATATAAATATTATTTTTATGAAAACTTCCGAACAAAACTGAACCAAACTTCTAAACAAATTTATATTTATCTTTGAGACAGCAATGGAAAATTTTTCGGATTTTTATCCAGGAAAAGAGATATCAAATGATAAAATATGAAATTATGAAGGACCTGGTTTCCCCAGCATCTACCGGTTTTCCCCAGTTTGCGGCTTCCCTTAAAATCTTATTCAGACTTTTAAAACTCTATGAATCGTTCAATTATGGTGAAACTCCTTGAACTTTTATTTTATTCCTTATTAAAGTACCCTAGAAATCCTTAAAAAATAGTAGTATTGATCTAATTTTTTTCTAAATAATAACAAAATAGTTTCAACGTTAAAAAAAGTGTGAAAAAGGATAAGCAGTGGGTTGAGACCGATGCCTGTATTTCTCAACAGAAATTCCGCCACTTAAACTTGTTATATTCCTGTAAAATGAGTAAACTCATGCGAGAAAGTGGAGATAAAGGATAATCTTGCACAATTTTTTGATGAAATTCACGATGAATATGATTCCAGTTTTGTTTTTACAACAGTCTATGTATTTATTAATTTAACTTATTTTGCTTCTGATATTATTTATTTGCGCAATCTGCAATTCATTTACAAGTTTATTCACTAAAATTTATTCTTTGATGTAATAAACTGACTATCCTTTCTTTTTCGCAGCCTCTACTCCTGTCGTGCTAACATAATTTATGCAGTGTGATTCTTACGTGGTATTTCTGCATGTAAGCGCAAGTGGTAGCGCGCATGGTTTTTCGAGGTTTTTACAACGCGTGGGACAAGAAAAAACAAGCAGTGTCGCGCGAGAGGTAGCTATATAATTTTAACCACAGTATGGGGTCGCGGGTAGACCCAACCGCAGTCGTAACTCCTGGAAAAATTCATATTTATTTTCTAGTTGCAATATCAGGTTTTGGAATTCCTGATTCAATCATTATTCTCTAAATTATATCCACATTCGTAGCAGAGGTCAATATCATTGCCTCTGAGGCTATTATGCGCCAATCCATATTCATGCGACGCGACGCTTGGACGAGATCCTCTTAAGTGCCGATGTCTTCGAGTCTTGAGTACAAATGGGACCGATTTTGCTCAGAGCTCGTGAGAAAATGAATTGGCGATTAAATTAACGGAACAATTTGAATAAATATTTAAGGATTAATAACCACTATTATTTCTGCTCTAAAATGTATTTCTCAAATGTCAGATGGTGGAGCTGGAACGAGGGGTTAATTACTGATGCAATCTGGTGTACACTAGGGTGGTCCAAACTTTCTTGTATCGAATTCTCATACACATCATCCCAAAATTATTCGGATTCACAATAAAATGAATCAGTTTTTTCCTCTTCAAAATAGTACATTGTGTATCGGGGACGTAAAGAAGGCTGTTTTGTCGAGTATGAACTTGCCGCTTGAGCGAAGCGACGCACAGTGGTCTGGAATAGGAACTTACTGTTTATAATCTCCTACAGGTCGTATTTCTTAACCGATTTAAAAGGTTTTTTTAGAAATACTCAGCAATTAATTTTTAAGAGAATTGTGGTTTGCTTTTTATTAATTTTGTTACAGACCAACAATATATAAACAAATATAGTGACAAAATTGACCATTTTAGCTTTGTGAATTCTTATCTCAAGAAAAAATACAGATAGAAACTTACTATCAGCCGGACTTATTGCACATGCATTCATAGAACATAATTAATTTTAAAAATATTTAACTTAATTATTATAAACAATTTTTATAAACAAATTCTTATTAGTGTTTTTTATCATAGAAAAAACCGTTTATTTCATGCTAGTTGCTAATATTTTTCATAAGAGTCATAATTTGTAACAAAAAAATTAGCATGAGTTAACAACTATTGTTTTTATAAACAATTGTCCTTATGGCCATTTATATACTTTAAGCTTTATCAAAAATAAACAATATAGATTTTTTATAACAATTTAGTCAACAAGTCTCCTTATCGGTCGTTTCCTCGTAGAAAAAAATGTTTTTTTCTTCAATAATTATTAGAGTGACATTTATTGCGGTGACTAACCAACGAAATTAGGTAAAGAATAATTTATATGATTGTTATAAACAATTTTTTTAACAAAACTATGATATATTTTTTTACATGCAAAAAGGACGGTTTTCCACTGAAATTATCCGACAATAAACTAACAGTGATTCCAAAATTGTATATGGGACATTAAATAATAATTTGCGTAATTTTTAATAATAATTTTAAAACAATGCGTGACAATCTGTGGTTGGTCGTAGAAAAAAGTTATTTTTTCTTCAATCATTTTTGTGATAATCTTATTTGTGTTATTGAATCAAATAAAAAAATTGATACTTATAATAATTATGAGATTATTATAAAAAACTTAAAATAAATAAATTAGTTGAGAGTCACTTATTCTTCATTTGTTTTTCATGAAGTTACGTACAAAACAAATGAAAGATAAGTGAATTCTGAATACGCAAGTACAGCGTTATTGCACCTTATTTTCACTTGTTCCTCATTTATTTTTCAGGAAGTTGCACAAAAAAAAGAAAGATAGGTGACTGCTAAAAACGCAAATACAGCGTTATTGCTATAGACAGTTTGCTACAGAAATTGTTATTAACAATTACGCAAATTATTATTTAATGTCCTACATCCAATTTTGGAATCACTGTTAGTTTATTGTCGGATAATTTCAGTATAAAACCGTCCTTTTTGCATGTAAGAATAATAAATCATAGTTTTGTTGAAAAAATGGTTTATAACAATCATATAAATTATTTTTTATTTAATTTCGGTGGTTAGTCACCGCAATAAATGTCACTCTATAAATTATTGAAGAAAAAAACATTTTTTTCTAGGAGGTGACGGTCGATTAGGAGACTTGTTTAACTAAATTGTTATAAACAATCTATATTTTTTATGTTTGATAAAGATTGAAGTATATAAATGGCTTTAAAGACAATTTTGAATCACTTCTGTTCAGAAAAATCAATTGAGCTATGAGAAAAACTCGTTTACAAAGAATTTGTTTATAGAAATTGTTTATAATAATTAAGTTGAATATAATTAAAATTAATTATGTTCTATGAATGCATGTGCAATAATTCCGGCTAATAGTGAGTTTCTATCTGTATTTTTTCTTGAGATAAAAATTGACAAAGCTAAAATGGTCAATTTTGTCACTATATTTGTTTATATATTGTTGCTCTGTGAAAGAAATTTGAAAAAAGCAAGCCACAATTCTTTTAAAAATTAATTGCTGAGCATTTCTAAAAAAAACTTTTAAATCGGTTAAGAAATAGGACCTGTGGGCGATTATGAACAGTAAATTCCTATTCCAGACCACTGTGCGACGGCGGCAGTCAGACTCACCAAAGTAGCCGTACGCCCTTCAGACACGATAAATTTTGCCCTACCCTCCTTTGAAACAAGCATGCAAAAAGTCTGAAGGGCGAAGAAAATATTTTTAAACAAATAAAAAATAAATAAATAAGGTAAAGAAATAAAGTTCTTAAAAATTTTCATTTGTGAATCAAAGAAATAGCATGCTTAGCAAAAGAGGACTGTGAGGTTACACGATGAAATTAAAATAAATGTAAGTATAATTATCTCCACATTCTCACTGTCGTGGGGCACTGTATGTGTAGCGGGCGTAAAGTTTTATGTAGTGGTCCTCAAGTTTCAATTCGGCCCGGCGGCAGAGTGCGCGTGTGTGAACGTCGCTAGGTTGGAAGCAGCTACATTATGCCTACTTCATGTGAATGCAATGACGCATTTTTAAGGGACAAAAAAATGTTATTCCGAGATTCCGAAAGCCTTATGAGGTTCAACACGTATTTCCTACAAGAAGAAAATACTTTTTCGTACATTTTATACAGAATCTTTAACATTAGGTGAATCGAGTTGAACTTTAATATTTATCTTTACAGTTTTAGTCATAGAATATGAATTAAAAGATTATTTTTAAAAATCACCCCTCTAAGTCTGTTTTATCGAGTTCCCAAAAACCCCCATACGAGAAAAATTGATGTTAGCGCGTTTTGGAGCTAATTATTATTTTTCGCTGTTTTTAAAATATGAATTGTATTAATTAATGCAATTTAGCAAATATAAAAGGAAAAACAAATTATTATTATTATTTATACCTTTCTTACCTATAGTAATGCCAGATAGTTGCATTAATATCATCTACAGAGAAATTTTGAACTCGCTGCAAGTTGAAAGTGGGAAAAAGTTAAAGATTTCAGAAAAAACCGCAACGTTCTAGCATCATTTACAAAAACATATTGTTATAAATAATAATAAATATAATAAAAAATATTTTTTGCTAAATTTATTTGCTTGTTGTCTCCCTTTAACTAAAAAATATATAAATCAGTTTAAAAGTTCTACAAAAATCACGCCTTTTTAACTGTATTCTAATAGAATATTTCTAAAAACAATATTAAATTATTTAAATTATTTATATAAACATTTAATCAACAGTAGAAAGTAGTATTTCATGTATTAGAAACAATTGGTATTCGAAAAACAGCAAAAAATGCATTATTAACGGTAAAATCAAGCAAAATACAATTTTGCATTTCCGGGTTTTTTTGGGACAATAAAACAGACTTATTATCTACTAGTATAATCAATTAAAAAAACTCAATTTTATATATTTTGATTTTGAACATAAAATTTGATTTTTTAAAAAAGAATCCAAAGGATTCTTTTTTAATCAGAAAATGCCCGTAGGATTAGTTGAATAATATCCTATACAAGGCAGTTACAAATTTTTTTAGAATTTTGAGCTTTTGATATCTTATAATGTACGACAAGGGAAGTTAAAAAAAGGGGAGCAATATTAGGAGCATCTTGACGAGGAGAAGTTTCGGAATTGGGGTAGGGGAAGAGAAAGAAGGTGGAAAGGAAGAAAAAATTTTGGAGGGGGAGATTTGAGCGTACTTAATTAGTCGCATAGGCTACGAAATCCTTTTTTTGATAAGGGTCTTATCGATTTTTTGTTTGATTGATTGCATTTGTTTTATTTTCAGGGTTTTGGAACCTAAGGAAGGTAAGTGGGTAGATAGGGCGTAAAGCGAAGCGACTAGGGGGAATCAGAGGAGGGAGAATTATGGAAGGGTGGGGAAGTAAATGTACAGAATCCCTGAAAATAAATCCAAGAATATAAAGACCAAATTTGAACAACCATAAAAAATGTTCCTATTGCAATCTGAAAAATATCCCCTTTCTTCTCTCTTTTAGAGGAAAATGCGGGCACGTATATTCGCTCCCAAATCAATCCCACTTTCGATCAGTGGGCTCAGAATCGTTGTTTCTTCCGGCATGATCGTTACGTCGTCGAATCTCTGAAACCTTATGCGGAGCGATGGACACTGGACAGGCCGAGCAACGAAGAGGAGAGCATAACTCTGCATAACAAGACGAACACTGAAGAATGAGAATGAGAACAAGAAGAGGACAGGGAGGAAAAATGTGCGTATATTCACGTTGTTGGGAAGGTGGGGCTGATATGCAGGGGGCGGAAGTGGGAGAGAGGAAAGGGCGAAACGCAAGGGCCGGCAAGACAGGTAGCGGCAAGAATCAAGACGAAGAGGAATCGCGATACAACGCGGACAAACCGCCTAGGCCGGTGGAGGAGCCAGCCAGGTGTGAGAAGCTCGGTGAAAGATCCAAGGAGACTCAAGGATTTCGGTTCGGTGGCGCGAAGGATGCTAACAGCCTCAAACGAGTCTCGACAAACGCCAGCCACCACCACAACGTCTCGCAAAAACACCTGCTTTTCTGCTCCACATACATATATATGTTTAACCTATAGCTACTCTACACCCACGAGAGCGATATTGCATTTTATCAGGCGATCATTCTGAACCAAGGTGCTCCATTTTCTTATGTGCTTGCCAGACTTGCCTTGTCTCAATTTAATTTCAATTTCCTTGCTATTTCATCAACAAAATGGTTATGAAATTGTAAAGATGCCTGGAAGCATTAGCAGAGGCTAGAACCTGCAAGGGGCTGTACAAAAACTACACCAAATACACAAAAACATGCAATAAGCTTAACGTGCTCAACCCTTAAAAATTAGAATTAGGATTAAGAATCAGAAGCGTTAACATTTGCCCGGGAAATTTTGTCAGAGAAGTGGAAAAGTGCGGAAAACCAAAATTCCTGAGTACAGCTGGCATAAAATAAAATCCAAAATACAATCAAAATATTTTAAAAGAAGTCACAGCACGTCATTTTTGATTTAATTTGGAACGCAAGATTTCAAGTCAAACTATGATAAATTTATTAACAAAATAGTTAAACTTTTAAACATGCAAGATTAATTTTCTATCAGATGAGAGGGATTTTTAAGAAAAGAGTAAGTATTTTAGATAATAGTAGCACTTTTAATTAAGAATAGTTAACGTTCAACGAAAAGTAGTTGCACTTTCTTATTGGGTTTTATTAATTCAATTCACCTTTTAGCAAAAAACGAAAAAAGGCAAAGTTTTGTGAAAACCGATGGCAAAGAGTAGGGTAGACCGGGGCACGTTGTCACAAATTTTGCTCGAAGTTTTTAAAATTTTTTTTTCACATTTTATATCTAAGAAGACAGGGCTGCGCCAAAGTTTCAAGTAAAACCTCAGCTTTATTTTGACAGTATCGAATTTTAGGTAACCGTAATGCTATAGTTATTTTTTAACATTAAATAATGAAAGGTCACTTGTGACAACATGCCCCGTGATTGGAGCATGTTTTTACATGAAATTTAATTGTATGAAAAGTGTTGCCCAATCTTTGTTTTAGTATAATATTTCAAAAAAGTACATGTTTAAAATAATATAACGTTCTTCTATTCCTGAAAAGTATACTTTAATGTCTAGTTTGTAAAAACACACAGTAATTTAACTAACTGCAAAAGAAAATACTCAACTTGATTTTACGTCAGCACAGTTGATGTAATCGCGAAACTTTTAAGATACTAATAGTTGGCATACGCAGACATGTTTTGGAAATGGCTAGTGCTGCTCTCTAGTTACTACTTTTTTAAATAAAGCCAATATGACCACGTATCCCTTGCGATGACGTGTCCCGGTCTACATTCTTTCTTAAAAAAGGGATCAAGAGGAGAATAACGAAAAAAAGTGTGAAGTCTGTACACAGAAAAACTGGACGTAAAAAATGTTGCAGGTAATCCTTTATGTAGGGAATATTCAGCTGATTACTCCCAAGCCGAGGTAAACTTTCTGTGGCTATAGAACTGTAACGTGCTGCTGTAATAAAGTCCACCAGAGACATTTGCAATTCTACACAGAAACTTAGCCTCAGTTTAGAGTGTCCACCTCCTGTTCACTATGCTTCACTGACTACATGCAAAATTTCGTACCCTCACTTTTTACTGTGAATTTAGATTCCTTAATTGTAAAATAACATAACTAATTTTCATTGTTTCAAGAGTCACAAAAAAAGATTGCTCATATTTGTATTTTTCATGTGTTATATCGCATTCTGTGTTTACCTTTTTCCCGCCTCTAAGTCACAAATCGCCACAAAACTTATTACCCCTTAGTCAATGTTTCATTATAGATTTTGAACAGCATCCAAACAGTTTTAAAATTCATACTAAATACATATTTTCTGTGGAATTTATTAAAATTAAACTATTTTACAATCACTTGGTACATTTAGTGCTGCTATATCTTTCTAATGCATTTTGTCCTGCTAAACTTGAAAATCGCATTGAAAAATTTGTTTATAGTTTGTTTTTCAAATTTGGTCGGTGAAGATCATCGAATGTTCAACGAATATTAGTGCTATTTTCCCTGATAAAATTAATATTTGAGGTGCAATAAATCAAAATACGACAAAATTCATTGTTTAAGACAAAACTAAATATGCAAAATTTCTAAAACCAAACCCTAAAAAAAAAATCAATACGATTTTCAAATTTAGCAGGCCCAAATGCATTAGAAAAATTAGCGTGAATAGATTTACATAACAATCCTTTTAATTTATAGACTCGTGTCCTCGACTATCTGATTGTTGGTTAAACTTCAACATGTGCTTTATTTGTAAACCATCATTGAGGCTTCAGAGTTGGATACATAATAACCTTTAGTTTACTCAAGATAACATTTTTCTGAGTGACATTAAACCGAGCAATGCATGAAAAGGTTCATTATGTGAACACCAACCCGTTAGTATCCATTAGTTAAATAGATCCACGATTCGCAATCAACTCGTTCTATTTCACTTCCGAAGCATCGACAAGAATTGATAGATATTGACGGAAGTGGACAACTCCTATTGTCTTGAGCTCGCCTCATAAGCACAGAGTAGGTTTATGAAACTATGCCAGGAGTGCAGGACGCTGTTCCAGATGATATCATCGTTTAGTTGCGACACACGTTTTGCAGACAATTCTTGATTCCTTCCTGAACAGCGACTGCACCAGTGGGCATATCGAAAGCCTAGACTAGGCTCGTGCTGCCTGGTAATTCTGTAATCTTCCCACTGCCCGGAATGCCCGACACGCCTAGCATAGCCTATACTTTTACATAAGAGACTCACTGAAGCAACAATTAATGACTCATAGCCACTGCCAAAGAGTATTAGTGATGCATCAATGACCCTGAAAATTGCACTTTCACTCCCATTTGGTACTATTATTCTTCCTTTGCAATTTTCACATCGTTTCGTCAGGAGCCGCCCATAAACGTCATTAATTTTGATATATTTTGACCCCCCCCCCAGACAACCGCTCGTTCAAGACCGTAGTTTTCTTTGCACCCCCCCCCCCCATAAAATAATGTGGCCACCGGAGTAAAAATTACTCAATTTGATCCGATCGAGATCCCGGACAAATCAGTAATTACGTGTCAAATTCTCTTAAAAATTTTCACAAATCCAATTTGGGAGATAATAATATAAAAATTTGATTTAATTTATCACAGCATTTTTACAAGTGCTGATGGAACATTTGTAAGACAGAAGTATTGAAAAACCTATACTTTTTTTTCAACATAAGCAGGACTTTTTAAAGAAAAAAGTATCAGAAAGGATGCAATTCATTTTTAAAATTTATACAAGTTGTTTTGAGCAGAACTTTTTCAAACCAAAAGTACCAAAAATGTCCCGCTAAATTTGTTTTTAAA
Organism: Belonocnema kinseyi; assembly: GCF_010883055.1. NCBI lineage: Eukaryota > Metazoa > Arthropoda > Insecta > Hymenoptera > Cynipidae > Belonocnema > Belonocnema kinseyi. The sequence goes on along the minus strand of NC_046659.1, from coordinate 83,874,362 downwards.
TTTTTCAGGTCTAAGAAATTACTTCTGAAATAAGATTAAAGTATCAAAACACATTAAAATATATCCCGTCTCAACACAGTGTTTTTTAAAGACAAATTTACAAAATTTCTAAGAAAATAAAGTTGAACTTTCCAAGTGCCATCGTCCAAAATTCCGTTTAAGCCTTGTCAAATTTTCAACAACAAAATTAAATAGAACTTTTCTGGTACTTTTGTCCCCAAAAAGTCCTACTCAATAAAAAAGAAGTAAAAATTTTCTGGTACGTTAGTTTAAAAAAAATTCCAGATAAATAAAAAATGGGACTTTTTCAGTACTTTTTTATATCATAAAAGATGAATCTTCAAACCCAAGGACAAATTATTTAAGTGAACAGTTGAATTTTTTTACCAGAAAAGACAACTTTAATAAAAAAGAAATTTTTCACCATACAATTTAACTTTCAACAAAAGAGTTCAGTTTTTAACAAAAAAGCCACATTTTTTACATGCGAAGATAAATTTCAAATCAAGAAAATTCATTTTCTATCAAAAAAATACATAATTTAAAAAACATACATGCATGACAGAAAATATATTAATATACAACCAAATACTTGAATTTTCCATAAAAAAGTTTTGATTAAAGTATGGAAGAGTCAAATTTAAGGTTTTAAAAATTACTTTTTAAACAAACAAAAAAGAAACAAATTTAAAACAAAATTGTTGAATTCTCAGCCAAAGAAAGGAATTTTCAAAAAGGAAGATAATTTTTCTCATGAAAAACATTACTTTTTAACAAAATTATCAAATTATTCAATTTTGAACCAAATTTGGTGTGGATGAATTTTCGACTAAAAAGATGAATGTTCCGCCCAAAAATAAAATTTTTCATAAAAATAAAAGAAATTTTTAAAAAATGGTTGAATTTCCAAAAAAAAAACTGAAAACAAAGTCTTCACATAGTACTTCAACTCTAAACATGGATCCATAACCTTTTTAGTTGAAAAAATGAATTCTTATCAAACTGAGTTTAACATTTTCCAAAACTTGGACAATGCACAAGATGCACAAGATTGCACAAGATCCTGACAAATAATCAAATTCACTTTTTTTTAGAGTGTGTCATGTCAACTAAGCTTTTAAAAAAAGTATTAATCGAATAGATTTCAAAAGTAATCATATATAAATGTCTGCATTGTTGTATTTTCTGAATTTTTAAGTAAAAAAAATTAAGAAATTATCTAAATAAAACTTTTTATGATTTAACTTCAATATCACAAAAAGTGTCTCAATCTTAATTTTTATTTAACTTTCCAGCAGCAAGATTTTTTCTTTTAAACGAGAAGTTTCTTTTATAAAAGATGACAAAATTTAAATTGCTATTCGCATTTCAATAAAATGAATGTTCAAGAAACGAAGAATAAAAAATTCCAGATTCACATGAAAAATGTATGCAGATTTCTGTTTTCAAAGTTAAACAAAATTCAAGGGCAATTCTAACTTTATAAGGTTTTTAAGATTGCAAGAAATCCTGAATTAGGGAATTAAAACAATCAACAAAGGTCCGAATCTACGGATAACTTTTTTCCTTTTGTACAATCTTCTGTAATTTTGATACACTGTATATAATAGAGGGTCAAGACACATTAAATTCCAGTTAATTCACGATTAAAAAGCAATTTAAAGGATAAACGGGGATATTAATTATCGATTAAGGAAATAAAGCGATTGATCATTATTTGCAAGGTCTTCAATTATCTAAAATTGGAGAAATCGATATTATGAAACAATAGTGTGTGGGACTGACAGGATTCACGCTCGTCCTGACATTTTCACCCCACTTAAATAAGATTATTGTCATTATTTAAAATATCATTGCACTTCTCATCGTTTGGGGTCACTTGACCCCAACCACATCCTTCACGGCAAAGGAAGCGAATTTTGCTGTTATTATCTCTGTGGTCATTTCACATCTGTACTTTCAAAAGCAAGCAATTGTTTGCAAAAGTTTCGAGCCTTCAACTTATGTAGTTCTCATCCCTTTTTATAATGCAAGAAAATGAGAGCCAATTAGAGATCTTCAGAATAATACACAAAATACATACATAGTTGCTTAATTTGATGCACCCTTTTGAGAATAGTAACTGAAATTTTTATTTTGTAGGGTCACCAACCTGAACATTCAATTGTATTGCAGCCTTTCTCATATTAATATTTGCCTTGTATCTTAATACTATTTTCAGTTTTAAGTGGAGCATCTGCTGTATTTAGACGAGTTGATTTTGGGTGGAATGACAGTTATATGAAACAAGAACTTAGGTCAAACTGGACAAGAAACTAAAGGTGGACTCATAACAGCTGTCAAAGCCTTTTTGGCCTCTTAACCTCGTCCTCGTTCACATGGATTCCAGAAATTGAGTTTCTACTGTTATGGTTGCTAATGCATTTTGCTAACCAAGTGCCTGACCATCCCCTAAGGAGTAACAAATAACACTTTAAGAACTTTCAGAATAGAATAAAAACACTTGAAGATCCTAGCATACAACAATCAATGTACATTTAGGCCATAATGCCGATTTTAAACTTTTTATTTCTATTCAATTCCAAGGTAGCTTATCCTTTGATGTTAAAAGAATTTTGAATGAATTTAATATCATAAATATATTCACTAAGAAACAACATTTTCAGAACTTTCAGCATAGAATAAAAAGTCTTAAAGATCCTTTTCCAGAACAATCCGACGTACATCTAGGTCACAACGTAAATCAAAAACTTTTTGTTTCTATACCATTCCATGGTAGCTTGTCGTTTGATGTGAAAATAATTTTGAGTGAATTCAATATCATAAATATGTTTAAAATTGATTCCAAATTTGCAAAATTCATTAAATTAGGCAAAGATTCTTCTAAGATTTTTTTAAAAAGTGCCCGACCAAATAGCGGAATTTTTACCCGCCAAAGATGAATTTTTAACCAAGAATACTAATTTTCAATCAAAAGACGAATTTTTACCAAAATGTTGAGATATTTAACCGAAAATCTGAATTTTCAAAAACGAAGCAGTGTTGCGGAACGAACGTGTTATCTAAATAAATAACACGACAGTTCTTGAGCAATCTAAAAATTATATATCCCTCCCTCACATAAATCCCTTCCCGACCGAGTAAGTTACGCCTACCCCGAAAGGGAAATGGCTTGATGGTGTAATAAAAAATAAAATAAAAAAAAGATTAAGTTTCTATCTCAAAAGACGAATTTTGTGCAAGTAGTTAAAAAGGACTTTGAATTAAATTTTCAATCCAAAAAGTAATTTTCAATCAAGGTATATGAATTTTCAACTGAAATGTTAAATATTTAACCAGAAAAAAATTTTATGTATGAGTTCAACTTTAAACAAAGTTTTTTATATTTCAACAAATGAAAATAAATTTCATATAAACTTGTAACAGTTGATATACCAATAAAAATAGATTTTGATCTATTATTCATAAAAAGTTAAATTAAAATTTTTAACTAACAAAGAATAATTATCAACAAAAATTGGAATAATTATATTTTTAGTTGAAAAAAATTAATTTTGTAGAAATAGAAAAACGAATTAATATCAAGCGGAAAGCAGGAAATTGTTTGAAACAGGAGGAAAAAGAATTCTTCGAAAGAAGATAGAAAAGGGGACAAATTTCTTTCGACTCTAAAAAATGTACAAATGTTAAGGCTCGCAATTTGACTAAATTAAAACTTTGAATAAGGATTCATGAATGAAGAACTGCTCAATTTCACACCCTTAAATGAGAAATTTTTGAAAAAAACAAAAGAAAGTAAAAAAAGGCGGACGATCCGAGCACTGGATATAAATAACTTTCTGGACAGTTTACTCTAGGGGCTTTATGCAACATTTACTTGACCATATCGCTTTCTCTTTTTGACGTTGAGCTGGATAATCTGAGACAAATTTGAGAAGCCATAAAATATCTATTAATATATAGCACACGCCTTGTATTGTTCCGTATCACGAATATTTCAATTCTTGTAATACAAATCTTACATGTTCTGACATGAACGCATGGGTCGTTCATCTTGGGTGCTTGAGAGACATTTGTTCCTACGTCATGCTGACTCAGCTTTAGACTACGACACTATGTCTAGTAGGAGGTATTTCTCACTTCTCTTGCAGTCTGTGGTCGCACACTATCATCCCGAAAATCGTAAATTAAGCTGCGGTCAAGATCGTGTCTATGATCGAACAATGGAAACTTTAAACGAAAAAAGAAGAAGCAAAAAATTCGTTGTAATATAAACTTATTAAATGGATATTGGGAATTTTTGGTGATTTTTCACAAAAAAGGGGAATGACAGACTCAATTCTTTTAAATGAAATTAAATACGAATTAAATTAAGTTAAAATAAATTCTTTATAAAATGCTTACAATTTATAAGAATTTAAGTCACAATTTGTTGACTTTTCTTCTATCAAAAATTGTCTACCGAAAGAGATGAATTTTCAATCAGAAGAAAAGGATTTTCAGAAAAATAGTTAAGTTTTTAAGCTGAAAAGTCAAACTTTTTAAAAAACAGTTGACGTTTATGTACAAATTAATAAATTTTGAATAAAAAAGTTAATTTTCAATGAGGAAGAAACATTTTCAAACATAAGAACAAATTTTCTACAAAAAACATACTTTTAATAAAAAAGTTTCATCTATAACCAAATAGTGCAACTTTTAAGCAAAATAGATGAATTTTTAAGGAAACAGTTAATCTGATAACGAAATAGTTTAATTATCAATCAAAACAGTTAAAATTTTAACTGAGTGTTTGGATTTCTTAATTGATTGTTTGAAAAATTACCATCTAGATTGTAAGACTTTATATCTATAAACAACTGTCCTAACTTTTAAAATAATATTTTTTAAAGGTATAATCGATTTTTCACAGTGAAACTGCAACCAAAAAACAGTCGAAGTTTCAATCAAATAGGGAGCTATCAATAAAAAAATGAATTTTCACAGAAAAGTAACTGTTTTTAATAAATATTTGAATTTTCAACAAAATAGTATAAATTTCAAGTCTAAAAGGTGAATTTTGTAGGACAAACTTGAATACTTAACCTGAAAAGTTGAATTAAAAATAAAAGAAGTATCTTCGAGGCAAAAAACAAAATTTTTTCTTTGACGAAATAGTTGCATGTTCAATTAAAGAATGAATATTCAGCACAATAATTAAACTTTCAAGCAAATAAGTAAATTATTAAACAATGAGTAGCATTTTCCAATAAAAAAGATAAATACTGACCTAAATGGTAGAACTTTTGTACAAAATTGATAGAGCTTTAACCAAACAATGTTGTATTTTCGACCTAATAGTTAAATTTCTAAGCCACAAAGTCTAAGTTTTGAGAAAATATTTGATTTTCAAGGAGAAAAAAATATTTGCAATCCAAAGGATAAATTTTCTATTAAAATAATTAAATTTTATACCAAAAAAATGCATTCTCATTAAGAAATTTGATAACTGAACTTTTGACTCAAATAATCTTATACTTTTAATTAAAAAGTTTTAGATTTTAAACGAAAATTAGTAGAATTCCATCAAGACAGACGATTTTTCAACAAAGTAGTTGAAAGCTCAACCAAAAAAGATTTTTTAAACGAAACAGTTGCATTTTGGACCAAAAATGATGAAATTTCTACCAAAATAGTTAAATATTCAAGTCAAAAAGACAGATTTTAAACAAAATAATAAAACTTTTAGCCAAATAGTAGAATTTTTAACCAAACATGATTATTTTTGGATTAAAAATATAATAATAGTCTATTCAACAACAGAAAAATAATAACTTTTAACTAAAATTAATTTGATTTAGATTTTCTTATTGGATAATATTCATTAAGTTCGTACTTTAGCTAAAAAATTATATAATTATATAATTTTAAATAAAAAGTAGAATAATTTTTCACCAAGCAGTTGCAATTCTAAACAAAAAGGACGAATTTTGAACCATGAAGTAACTTTCTACAAAAAGACGAGTTTCACACAAAATATATTAGGTGGAAAAGATGAATTTTTAACCAAAAATGGAATAGTTACATTTTCAGTAAAGAGGACTGATTCTTGGCCTAAAAAAGGCAATTTTTTATCAATATAATTAAATTTATTTTCAATCAAAGATGCAAATCCATAAATTTTCTTTGAGAAAAATTAATATTTAACGTTAAATAAAAGCAATTAAAAAAAGTTTAATGTTTAAACAAAAATATAATAATAGAATTCACAATAAAAAAATTAACTTTCAGACAAAAGTTATTATATTGGGTTACTCTGTAGTTCCCGTGTCCCTGATTAAAACAACAGGCGGGTTCCTAAATTGGATTGTATTAATTCAGTTCTTGTTTAAGCTAAAAAACGAGAAAACGAGAAAGTTTCTCGAAAAAAAGGACATGAAGAGGAATCCTTTCAAAATGACAAAAGAGGGGAATGGGGAAGAGTGTGAAATCTTCTATAAAGAAATTGCTTGAGAAGTATTCTTTAGTGTTGTCTTCATTCTAAAGTTGCGACCTGACAGAACAATGTACTCAGATGGGAAGCAAATTGATGCAGCAAAACAGTATTCACTTTATCCAGCTTTGATTTCGACCCAAAGGATTTAACTGACAATCTTCCTCGTGGTGGCGCCTAATGGGCTTGTCTTGGACTAAAAATATCTACTTTGAAATTTTCCGTCTACGTCTCATGTCTGTCCCTCAGTTCCTCTTCTTGTTTCTTTGCGGTGCCTCAGTCAACCACCATTATTCCACTTTCGACCAGTGAAAATAACTCGGCCGGTGCATTTCACCCCTCGTATAGACCCCTTTCCCAGATGTAGATACAATCGAAATCTAGTGTAAATACCATCAGCCAAGGGAGCTTCCATATATTACATGAAGTTTTTTTCAATCACTTTTTACTCACACCTCCGTCTTATGACAATTTTTGATATTTTGGTGACCCCAAGCCGCTGAGAATGTAACGTAATACTGAAGCTACCCCCCTCATATTTTTCAATGTATTTTTGAAAGGTAATATATTGAACTTATATAATTTATATTTAAAATTTTTATATTTATACTATCATTTATATTGAATTATATTGAAAGCTATCCTACTTGAAATGTAATTATATTACCATTAATCAAACAATAAAAGATGAGATTAAACTATTTTATACTAGTTTGAGATAGCTGTTGATTAAATCCTTTAGAAATTTCGTTTTATTCTAGAAAATTGATGTGATTTAAGGATTAACTTAGACAGCATATTAAATTAATAGATTAATAGATCTTAATAGAGCTCGCATAAATTTGAACTAATTTGATAAACCCCATTAACCGCTGGGTTAAAAATTCTACTATTTGGTTGCGAATTTAAAATTTTTTTTAAATCAACTATTCTGTCAAAGTCATTTTTTTGTTGTTAAAAATTCAACGATTTTGTTAAAACCTTATTTTAATTTTCTTTTATTTTCTTTGTTTAAAATCTTTTTTTTTTATTTAAAGATTTCAAGTACTTATTCATTAAAAATTCATATATTTTATCGATAATTTATATTTTCATTCAAAATGAATCGCCTGTTTGAAAAAATTAACTTTTTGGTTAAAAATTTAACACTTTAGTTAAATTTTGAACCCTTTTCTTAAAATTTAATTTTTTTGTTGAATATTCTTTACGCTAATTTAGAATTAATCTCTTTGACAGAAAATTGAACTATTTTGCTATAAATTCGTTTTTTTTGGGTGGATGGCAAAACAATTTCTTCCCTGAAAATGTAAAAACTTGGTCATTAAAAATGAATCACTTTTTTTTTTTGAATAATCAATTATTTGAGTCAAAATTAGTCTATTTTAGTTGAATTAGTTTGTTCTTTATTTCAAAGAAAATACTTTTTGGTTGAAGCATCATTTGTTACATGTTTCGTTTGAATAATTTTTTTTTTAACCAAATACCTTTTTTAAATTTAAACTACTTTCTAACAAATTTATTTATTTTTTTGGTTAAAGATCAATTATTTTAGTTGAAAATTCCACCATTTGGTTGTAGATAATCTATTTGGACGTTAATGGACTTTTTTGTTGACAATTCATATTTTTCTAGTAGAAATTTCAGCTATTTTATAGAATATTTATCTGTTTGGCTTGAAAAATCATGAATTTGGTAGAAAATTAAACTATTTGGTTGAAACCTAAATTTTTTGTTAAAAATTCATATCTTCAGGAGAAAAATTAAACTATTGGCTGCAATATGTTCCTTTTTAAGGTTCAGAATCAATTGATTTTGTTTCAGTATTGTACTTTTTTGCGTAAAAATTTACCTAATTTGTCAAAAATGTATCTCCCCTATTAAAGATTTTTCTTATTGGTTGAAGATTGAACTATTTTTTTAAAAAGTCTTTTTTTTCAGTCAAAAATTCATGTTTTAACTTCAAATTGAACAATTCCATTAATGTTTGATAATCAGTAGTTTTCATTTAAAAATTCAACTATTTAATGTTTTATTCAGAATTAATTTTTTCTTTTTTTTTTGAAATGCAACTAATTTTTTGCAAATGAAACTAGTGTGTTAAACATTTTTTGTTTGTCCAAGATTTAAATATTTTCTTGAAAATGCGTTATTTCGTATGTATGTTGTAAGTTAATATTTTTTGGTGATAACTTAATCTTTATGATTAAAAATTCTACTTTTTGATTGAAAATTTCCATAACTTGTTTGATAGTTGAAAGATCAACTATTTCGTTGTAAATAAAACTCTTTGGTCTAAAATTAATTTATTTCTATGTTGAAAATTCTAACATTTTGTTCAAAAATCATCCTTCTTGTTTGAGGGACTATTTTGGTTTGGAAGTCGTCCGTTTATTATAAAATTCAGTGTATTAGCTCAGAAGCTCAATTGTTTGTCAAAAATTAATATTTTATCGTTAGTATTTCATCAACTTTTTTGAAACTGCATTTTAAAGAATTTATTCCCCTATTATTCCCATATAAACTCATGAATATTCTCCCTTTTCCCTTGTTTTGAGATCACCGTGGACTGTGAAGTCTGCAAGTGTAAAAATGTAAATTTCTAAAAGAGAAAAGACTGCATATATTTCTGAAAAAAGACTTTAGGGCCCCTTTTTTTGCATTGATCCCATACATTTTGCAGGACGATGTTTCGGACTTTGGTCCGATTTCTCTTGCGAACGTCGAATGTATACAAATTCTCTCGTGTTTTCGAGACGAGTCGAGGGTCTAAACGAAATCGCATTCAATGCAGCGGCTACAAAAAAGTTCTTTTGGTTCGCTTTCTTCAGTCAATCCAAGTGCACTCTTTTCCCCATGTGTTTTATACCATCTCAGTGGCAGACGAGTTGCGGCGAAAAAAGCCTGTAAGCAGTCAATTCGTTCGCGGATTCAGGCGTTTCGGTGTAAATCAGTAGCGAGGAGGGCTGAATTCAATGTGCACTTTTCCATCCCACTCGCCAAGTCGTTTACAATCAGACAAACGCCGATACAGTCGCGTTGGTACGAAAACTTGCCTGCAGGCAGAATCGAAAAACTTACAATTCTTAATTTTCTCTCTGAGCATGAATCAGTTAATTTTCACTGATTGTCAGTGAGATTTAAATGGTTCAAGCAGCTGGGAATGTACATATTATAAAGTGAAGAAACACATTTTTTTACACAAAAATTTTTCTAAATAAAACAATTATTATATACTATTTATTGTGATTTTCAAAAGACTATAAAGTTAAATGGACTTATTTCAAAGCAAAAATGAACTCAAAATACATTTTAATTGATTTATGCATGAAGTATATACTGATCAAACATCTGATCTAAAAGTTAGGTTAGAATTCATATTTAAATTCAAATCTTCTATTATTTGTATTCTTTGAATAATCTGGATAAATGTTGTCCCTACATACATTAATTCGAGTTTATTGAAGCTTACAATACATTGAAACTTACATGAAACAGTGAAATAATTGGTGTTTCTTTTAACCTATTTGAAAAAATGGGGTTTTTCGCCATATAGAATGGAAATTCTATCTAAAACCATTTGCTTTGTGTAAACGTTTTTGTTTTTATTATTCAATCATTGTTTTATACTTCACAAGGCAATCGTAAAAACACTTTTATGCAAAAATTAAAATATATTTCTAGAATTTTCCCAGTTCTTTGTAGGTCCAGTTTTCGGCACCATATGGAGAAATGGTAGACAAACATTCTCAATATTTAAGCAAATAATCGTATTAAAAAATTAAAGCCATTAATATGATTAAATATTAAAAAAGGTGAAAAGTTTCGATGCTTTTTAATGGAAAAAATTTCACATATTACTTCAATTTAAAGATTAAACTGCGTTATGTACGCACCCGTTACAAAAAATCATTTTTATACGAGTTAGAGTATATTTTTCCTGCAGTTAGTTCACCTGAATTATAGCCCGATGATTAAAAAATGTATTTCATTAAAAAATTGTGGTTTCTACTCAATTAGAAGAGTCAAAACAACGCTTTAATTTAAAACTGAGAGGTTACGTTTCAGATTATTTACTCTGCCGTTACTGAACTGATTTGCGAATAAGTCCGAAATCACTGCTCAATCAGTTCAATGTCTAGCTACTTTTTCGAACATTGAATGTTTCACTGTTTCATATTTATTGAGTTCAATGAGTCTAGTTGGATTACTTTTGATGGTGTGGAATTATTCTGAAATATATATCAGCAATCTGAGTCGTAACATTGTTGCAGAACGAACGTGTTATTTACTTAAATAACACGAGAATTCTGGATCAATCTGAAAATTCTCTATCTTAAATTCAAATAAATAAATTTTTTATTAAAAATGAAAGAGTTTCATTTTAAACACGTAAATTAATTTTTAAAAAGTGATAAAATTTTCAGGTAAAGTTAATTTACAAAAAAAAACAAATTTTCAACAAAATAGTTTAATCCTTAAACAAAAAGTAGACTTTTCAATAGAAAATATGACTGTTAAACGAAATAGGGTAATTTTTAATCAAATCGTTTAATTTTTAAGAAACTATATTAATTTTGAATCAAATAGTCGAATTTTCAAAAAACGGTTGAGTTTTAACTAAATAGTTTAGTTTTCCACCAAGAAGATGAATTTTAAATTTATATCAGAAAAATAAAGAAAAAATAAAAATAAAAAAATCAATTTTTTTTAACGATATTTTAAGTTCATGATTTCATTTTTTAAATCACTTTCATACTACCAAAATTTTGACCAATTTTTGTGTGGTAGCAAAATATTAGGAATAGAATTATTGCCCAATATTAAAAAATAATTCAAATTAACATCTTTTACTTTTATAAATAATGCTTAGGAATATTTATAAATAAATTTTAGCGTAAAGAAAAATTACTTATTTGGAAATTTTGATTTAGAAAATTAATGGTGCACAAAATGTCTTATCTTTATTAATGTTAACGCAATGTCGCAACTAATCAGGTTTTTGAGCATAATGTATAATGAGATCTCATGAGTACAACTTTTTGGAAGATTATTATGAAATTATACGAACAATAAATCACTTCAGACTTTTATTGGTATCACATCGCGTCGTTGGCAACATAATTGAAGAAAATTGAAGAAAGAAAATTAATTATTTTTATCTTTACACATCAATACAGAATATTAGTTTCTATAATATAGCCTTGTTAAATAAACAAGTAACATCGCATACCAATTTTGCACTACTTAACAAACTTAATAACAAAATAAAAGCTCGAATTTTAGGATTAAACGAAACTTGAGATATAAATTGGAAGAGCAAAGAATAGAAAATAAGACAAATTTCTTCTTCCAAGCGAGAGGAGATTGTGAAAGAGAAACAATTAAGAAGCATTAATTAAATTAAGTGGTAGGAATTAAATTCCGCAGCATGTACCATTAACTTGCAATCCCGTTGCACCACATTCCGTTCGCATGTTTGACGACTCAGATTCGTGAGAAAATAATGTAATAATTTACGCTACGATTATAGGACAGCTCTTTAAAATTGGTCACATGCGCGTGCCAAAGTGATGCTCTGAAATTGTTAGACATCCTTTTCCTTCGCGTAATATACATTGCTCTCCGACATTCGAGATTGTAATTAATTACAGGATGGACGTCCTTCCGATAAAGTCTTTCTGCGACAAGGTCTGCGAGCAGATTAAGATTCCAGTCTATTTTCTTACCTGCATAAGGCTATTTATAGAAAATAAGTGAATAATGGAGAAATAAATTATTTTAAATAAATTTTATTCCAAACCACCATGTTGTTAGCCTATAACATCCCCTGGAAACTGAGCGTGAGATAGCCCTTTACCGAACGGTGTCAGCTGCTGATCGGACCATTTTCGAATTTCGCGCCATACGAGATTAATAATGAGAACCAAAACAGCTCACTGCCGCGTGAATCGTAAGTCTTTACGACCAAAGATATTATAAATAACAGAACTCACTTTTCAGATAGCTCTACCGACTCATAACATGTCGATTTCGAATGAAATAACGTACATCAATTACAGGGTTAGGCAGGAACTAACGTGGACCTGAATGTTCGCAAGGACAACCTGAACAACCATGAACATCGTTTTTCCAATTCCTCCTACAAACATTGATCTCCACGTGAAGAACTGTCAAATCCTACTTGTGATGTAATCCTCCTATATATAAAAACTCGTAACCTCCATTAGTGGCGCAATGAGGGGAAATCTGACATGGTCAAGTTAATAACGTGGTTTATTCTATGGAGACATCTTTCTTCAACGTATAAAATTAATGGAAATAAAAAACTAGATTTCTACTTTTATCGATTGCCGAGAATTATTTCCTTTGACGTATTTTCATTTACATTTTCAATAACAGCTGTTGTTTTTAATTAATTATTATCATGTATAATATTTAAATTTTTTTCTCATAATTCTTCAATCGCTACATTAAATTACTGAAGATACTTTTCATCGGAATGTGGTTTATACAATGTTACAGGAAGAATAATTTAAAGTTTATGTTAAAACCTAATTTTTCTGAATAATATAAAAGAATATTACATTAATAGATATATTGTGAAATCATTAGGTTAAATAATATTATGATATAAATTATAACGAAAAATGTTATTTGAATATAAAGTTATGATAAGCTAAATTAGAATTAAATAAATTTATTATTTTCTTGTTCCAATTATATTAATGATTTAATGGTAAAAATAACTATATATATACAATTAAATTTATTTTAAATTTTACATAAGTGAGTCTCTAAAAATTTTTTTTGAATGTTAAAAGAATAATTATTTAAAGTTTAACTTAAAATTTCATTATTTTAACATAAACATAGTTTAAATTTAAACAATTTAAACATAGTTATAGCAAGTGCAGTTCAAAACAACAGAACGCGCAGGGCTCTCAACAATGGGTCGGCCAACAATGCCGACCAATCTAGAGCTGGGGGAGCCAATGAAAACGGATTCAATGCGATGGATCGGCGGGATCTCGCGACCTTTGGGTGGACTAATCACGACTTGCTAGAGTGCTACGATGCGAGTGTGGACCCTGTACGGGGTTACATCGCACGGCTGCATGCTCTGTGGTGCGAGAAACACCCGGAGCTATCGCACTTTTCGCAGCAGCGTCTGCGAAACCATGCTGAACTACTCCGTAAAAGGGGCTATGTAAGCGGAACGCCTACTCTACCACAGCTAGAACAGGCCGGCAACAGAGAAAGAGAGCCGACACTAAGACCAACTCCGGGCAGGCGTCCAATATATGAAGAGCGATGCTTTACGATCCGGAGAAACATCAACACCAAGGTTTCTCTCAAGCCTAAAGATCTGGCTGAAATGGATGACGAGCTTCGTGGACATTTTTCCGGAGAATCGGACCTCTGGGCTATCAATTTTTGTGTGTATAATGCAGCGAGAGCTTTGGCCGATGCGAACCGTAAAACAAAACCAACGGCTGATCATAGGACCAAAATACGAATGCATCAACTTGACATAAATATAGGCTGGGCAAGACAGGACGCGTCCCGCATTCAGTGTGTGATTGACTACATCACATCTGGCAGGAATTTTACCGCCAAGGTTCGAAAGTTCGCGCGCGAACTCCGGACCCGTTATCAGACATTTAACAAGTCAAAGCTGCTGACCATCAGGCAGCATATTGTTGAGAGAATACGGATACTATCTGATGCTAAGAGAAGTCTAGAGCGGAGGGAAAGGTGGCTCAGAGAAAATCAACAGTTTCTCTCTGACCCATCCCGACTTTTCCAAGACCCTCCAGTTACTGTCGAACACCCACCCAAACCAGAGGAGGTCGAAGTAATTTGGAGAGAAGTCTACGAAGTTCAGCATAGACTGGACGAAGACTCAGAAAATATAAATAGTTTCAAGGAGTTATGTGTTGCCCTCATAACACCTGATAAAGAATGCCCACCCATCACTACCAAGGAGGTGAAAAAAGTATTAAGAGGGATGAAGAACTATTCCGCACCGTGACCAGATTGTATCAAAACCTTCTGGTGCAAGAAGTTTTCTTCAACCCATCAGCATTTGGCCCGTATTTTCACCTCATACTTGAATTCGGAAGAGCCGATTTCAGAGTGGTTGATGGAAGGGCGCAGAATACTCCTGCCGAAAATAGGCAAATTAGCTGACCCGAAGAATTACGGGCCAATAACTTGTCTGAAAACACTTTATAAGATATTCAAAGCTATCCTAAATGATAGGATTGTTCGGGCAATTGAACCTGTGTGGTAGGAAATGTATGAACAACGAGGCTCAAAGGAAGGCGTAGCCGGATATCGGGAGAACCTGCTCATCGATAGATGTGTCTGCAAAGATGCAGCATTCTACCAGCGTGACCTATCGAAGGCCTGGATTGATTATCGGAAAGCTTTCGATTCGACCTCCAATAGACTTATCATCTGCCTTTTAGAAATCTTAAAGGTTCATCCGCAAATAGTTGGGTGCATAGAGAGATTGATTTCGCTTTGGAAAACCAGATTTACTATCTCATCTGGCAAAAATCGTGTGACAACTAACAAGGTCACCTTTCAGAGAGGTGTCTTTCAGGGCGACACCATGAGGCCACTTCTCTTTTGCCTTACATTATTTTCACTATCTCTAGCACTTCGCCATTCTGACGGTTAATTGTTGCTCACTCGAGGCCTGACATGGTTCTTCTTGACTTCGAGAAGCGAACCATGTTCGTTATCGAATTTTTGGCACCAGCTGACAAAAACATCATAGCCAAGGAGAATGAAAAGAAAGAGAGGTATCGAGACCTTATAAGAAAGTTGCAACGATTGTACCCGGAATGTTCTGATAAACTGATCGTCCTTATCATCGGCGCTCTTGGAGGTGCCAAGCTTTCCCTTGCTAATGACCTAAAAAGCATCCCTGCGTGTCAACAATATGCTAGAACGCTTGCGGGAAAAATGGAGAAGGCGGTTGTTCTTTCGACGCTCCGTGTTCTTAGGGTTCACGAGGCTTTTGCTGGATCGTCGTATTGATTCCTTTACATACTCACATAAGTGAGTATCTAAAATTTTTTTTTTTTAATGTTACAGGAATAATTATTTAAAGTTTATCTTAAAATTTCATTATTTAAAATAATATAAGCGATTATTTGGTTGATAGATATATTGTAAAATCATTAACTTTCATAATATTATAATATAAATTTAAATTTAATAATAAAAAATAAAATATCAAAGTACATAAACATTCGATTTAAATTGTTTAATTTTTAGTAATATAAATATGATATTTCCTCTCAGATTATGTAATTAAATATTAAATATTACTTTCGTAATAAAAGTTAATAAAAAGTAATAAAATAATTGTGTAATGCTTTTTATGTTGAGAAATGATTAATTAATTGTGAACTGATTTTACCAAAACTCACATTTTTCGGAATCATTTTACGAGTTTCTTAATAAAAAAAAAATTTTAGAAATAAAAGTTCAAATTTTAAAAAATGTGTTAACTAAAATGTATTTAAAGGTTTTACTGAGAATTATATTTTAATGTTTCTTATTTTGTAAACTGACTAATTGATATAAGCTGAATTTTTTTTTGTATAACATTAAATTAAATAAAGATTAAAATTTATTACCTCAAATTTAAGTAACATAAGTAACAAATAAATTAATTATATACTTTAGGTTATATAATGAATCACTGAATATGATTTGCATAATATAAATCAGTTTATTTTTAAAGTACCTCTATTTTAATTAAGTAATTTTTCGGAATTATGCTGGTGTTTTGAGATTAATATTTTTATTCAATTTTCAAAAGTATATGTAAAAAGGTTCTAATTTTTTCCCTCAAATTAATATTCAGTCACTAAAAAATGAAATTTTTGTAAATAAAATTTAAACTCAGTGTAACAAATTATTGGGGGCTTTTTATGTTGCGAACCATTTAATTAATTATTACCTGATAATTTTCTTCACACTTTCTTGAAATTGGTTTTAATCAGTGACAAAGGTTATTAATAAACTTAACGTATAGAGATGCTGTTTCAAAATTTAAAGGAGAATATACACATAATGCAAACATTATTTGAATGTTTCGATGAAAATAATTGTTTCATGTTTAAGGTTTTTTAAAGTGATTTGAATGTTTTATAACAGAATTACATTTAAATGTTTTTTCTCTTGTAAAATGCTCAATTGATTATTAGCTAATTAACGTTTTCGAATTATTAAAGTAAATGAAGATTAAAATTTAGTTTCTGAAATTGAAGTCACATAATTCAATTATTGACTTAAAGGTTCTGTAATCGAATATTGCATATAATTTGAATATTAAAAGTCAATTTATATTTGCAATTATATTATTTCAATTTGATAATTTTTCAAATGATTCTGATGTACTGAAATGTGTATTTGTCTTCGATTTTTCAAATCATATAAAAATACATTCGATTTTTTTCTGAAATTAGTATCAAAAGTTACCAATAAAATAAATTTGCAAAAATGAATGTGATATTAAAAGAATATGTAGAGTACAAATTATTTCTATGTTGGAATGAAAATGATTCTTTAATGCTTTTTATGTTATCATTTATAAAAAAAAATCAATTAATTGTTAGATGAATAATTTTTTCACAACATCGAACTAGATAAAGATTCAATTATAACTTTTTTTTTAAATAAGTATTTTATGTTGTGCAATAATTTCTTCTTAACATTTTGCTACCATATTAAAATTCCAGAGTTTTTAAGGAAAAAAAAGTATTTTCTTTTTTTTACATCTGGGTAATGGTTTTTTTTTAATTTTCAAAGAGATAAGTAAAATAAAATCATTGAGCAATGTATTTTTAGAATTAGAACAATAGAAGCGTCTTAATAATTTCGAAAGATTATGAGATTAAATTTTTTCAAACAGTTATGGGAAAACTTTAAGCAGTTAATATTTCATCTTGAAATAATCATTGAAAATTTTAAAGATTTCAAAATTGCTTAAAAAAAACATGGAAGATTTGAAGACAATTATTTCCATTTTCCAGGATTTAATTTAAATTTAGGCAAATTAAATTTTTTAGGGCGTCAAGTGAAAAAAAGTATATAATTTAGATTCATGGGAAAATTCCAAACAATTTTTTAATAATGAGTTCTAAGAGATCATTCCAAAAGATTACAAAACGTTTCCAATGATTTCATAAAATTAAAAAAAGTGTTTAAAAGCTTTTAAAGCAACATCGTGCCTATATGGTAAAGTATAACATGCCCTTAATTATAATAACGTTGAAAGATTTTAAGTAAAGAAATAAATGTTATTTAAGTTCCTAAAAAAATTGGGGATGTTTTGAGGAAGCGTTTTACATTTGAAATAACTTTTCAAAATTTCAAGAAAAATTCCAGTCAGATGAGAATATTTTATAGAATTTAATAGGCATTGTACATGTATTTATTTTGAAAGGGTTTGAACTTTTCCTATTATTTTGTAAAATCCCGTAAAATATATTTTCTTTAATCTAGATTTTTTGTTGACGAATCTGAAATATTCAAAAATCTTTTATTATTTTCTTCAAATCTGTAAGAAAATTTTGAAGATTTTGAGCTTAATTTTTTACATTTTAAATGATTTTTCAAATTTTCAAGAAAAATTGGATTAATTTAAAAATATTTTTTTGGAATTCAAGAGGCTTTGAATAGATTCGAAATATTTTAAACCTGGGAAGCATTTCCGAAAATTTATGGAATATTTATCATTTCTTTTGAAATTATAAAAGCCCTAAATATCTTTTTAAAAGGCTACAATTTTGCTAATAATTTGGAAAATCCTATAAAATAAAATAGGTATTTTTTCAATATTCTAAATTTTTTTGTTGACATATTTGAAATATTTAAAAATCTTTCCTGATTGTCGCATGAAAATTATAAAATTTATATGATTCTAAAAAACTGCTGATACTTCTTTCATTGTAAATAATTTGAAAATGTGTGAAACTAAAAAAATATCAAAAAAGCATTGTTGTGTTACTTCAAAATATTGTGTAATGTATTTCTATGCCGCACTTCATCCTTAAAATCTATTTTTATTTACAAAACGTCTATTAATTTTTTTAACTAATACAAAAAAATGTCACGTAACTGCAGTTAGGGTGCGGAAAGGTAAAAGGGTTTATAATAACGTCACGTAATATATAAACAAGAATATGAGTGTTCAGAAAATTTTAACAAATAGGGAGGGGCGGAGGCAGCGCCAACCAGTAGGGCGAAGGTGATTTTCCTTATAGCATCGCTATTATTTTAAATTTTAGTCTTTACTTTGCATTAAATAAATCTATTTTATTAGAGAGATAGTGTTACTTACAAAAATCTTGAATATTGACGTTGCAAAAGAAAAATTATACAGAAAACAGTTTTTACCACGAAAGAATGAAAGTTTCGCTGACAGAAATATAAAGTTTTAAACTTTATTGACAATACTTACAGTATAGAAATTTGATATTTTGACAGATAAAACAATATCACACAATCTAATAATATTAACTAGACGTAATTCAAGTCCAAAATATAATAAATCTCAAAAATAAGTGAGGCTTGGCTAGGGAGGCAGGACCGAATAAAATAATATTTGCAAGTGCTTAGGTGAAATACTTGTCACAAGATTCGTCGATAATTCATCGGCAATGTAGAACAGTAACTTATCTTGTGGGCTACATGGAAGCAACTATTAAATATTATTATTATCAATCCGGTCGGCATGCAGGTTTTTTGTGTTGATACTGTAGAGACATTGCGTAAAGTTCGTTTCTAGTACAATGTCAACAAATAAGAGGTTATATTACAGCTATCTCTATTTTTATTCAAAATAACTTATTCTTCTTGTTGGATATCTTTAAAGGTAATTTTTCCAGTACATAAGATACCGCAGAAGCAAACCATCATATTTCCTTATCTCTAAATGTTTTGATTTTCATAAAAAGCTGCAGACGGCTTTGTCCTCATGTGAGGGCAAAGCCGACGAAATACAGCATGTTAGAAATAATTAAATTACCAAATCATTGTTTTCTTCATGTGATTAATACTTGTAGAAATATGATATAAAATAATGCAGAACTAAAAATGAGAAAAAATGGATCAATTCAACATCTTATTAACTTTAAAAACATCATTGACTGTTAACTGGTTAGTGTTCCCTCCCCTTACCCTAAATTGTTATTAGAAGGTTGAGTAAATGATAAAAATGAGAATAAAAGTGAGCGCGCGCACGTAATAGTCTAGTATACTATAATGTAGATAACATATTGAATTATAAAAGAAAGGCGTTAAATTGCTAATATTTTAAGTGATGTATATTTCGTTTTCGAAAAAATAGTTTGATTTTCTCATAATAAAGATTAATTTTTCGCAAAACTTTGAGTTTTCAAGCTAATAAGTCTAATATTTTATTGAACGTATGAGTTTTAAGCCCGGAAAAATAAATTCTTGATCAAGAAAGATAGTTTCTTGACAAAATTTTTAACAAAAAAGTACATTCGTTTTATACCAAACAGTTGCAATTAAACTCAAATAGTTGAGCTTTCGAAGAGAAGTGACCAATTTTTAAGAAATTCTTTGAATTTTCAACTAAAAATCGAATTTTCAAACCAAAAAGGATTAATATTAACTGCAAAAAGTTTATCCTTTCTTGGTTTGAAAATTCGATTGTTTGGTTTCAAAATTCGACTTTTGTTAAAAATTAAAAAAATTGATCAAAACATCATGTATCTTGACTCAGAATTCATTTTTCCAGACAAAAACTCAAGATTTTTCTACCATAAGAGATACATTTTTTAATAAAAAAGGAGTTAAATTCTCGACAAAGAAGACTTTGATCCAAAATTCCTGAATTTTGAACAAAAAAGAATTCATTTTTCAACAAAATAGTGGCATTTTTAACAAAATTATCGAATTAAAAAAATTACCTTCAGCTGTAAACAGTTGCACTTTCAACTAAATAGACAAATCCGTAAGCCCAAAAGATGAATTTTGTAGAAGACACAGTTACATTTTTAAGCCAGAACTTTTACACCATGAAAAATGATAATTCAATCCTTAAAATATAAAAATTCAATCGTAAAAGACCGATAAAGTAAATTAAATTCTCGATCAAAGAGATCTGTATTCAGCTGATAAAATAAATTTTTAATCAAGAATTCAACTCTCAATCAAGTAGTTGAATTTTCAATAAAAACTAATTCTCAGCGCTAAATTTAATATTTGATTTTTTATCCCAAAAGAGGTCACAGTCAAATTGAACCGTTAAAGTTTAAGACCCGAGAGGCAAACTTATCAGAGAACAGTTGAATTTTCAACCAAAAAATGAACATTTTCAAAGACAGTCAACTTTCAACAAATAGTTAAATTTTCTACAAAAATTATAGAATATTTCACTCGAAAAGTGGAATTTGCAATTAAAAATTTAATTTTTGAGCCAAACCGTGGAATTTTCAACTGAAATTTATAAATTTGCAGCAAAAAATGGTAAACAGTTAAATTTCCAGTTTAAAAAATTGATTTTTAGCCAAGTTTTCAACAATAGAGTTACCTTTTTTTAACAAAAAAGATTGATTTTCAACCAAAATATATGAATTTCCGACAAAAGAGTTGATTTTTTTTAAACAATTCAACTTTCACAGAAAAAAGACGAATTTGTAACCAAAGAGTCAAAATAGTGAAATTTGTGACCCACACTGGAATTTTCGACATGCAATGATAAATTCTTAAGGAAATAGTTTAATACCTAACCAAATAGTTTAGTTGTTATCCTGCAAAGATGAATTTTCAACCGAGTAGTCGAATTTTTAACCAAAAGAGATGAATTCTGATCCAAAAACAAAGCAGTAAATCAGTGTATCAGTGTGAAGTCTGCACTCAGTTTGGAATTCGTAATTACAAAATTATTATTTACCACGATTATTTATTCAGATTGTGAACTAAACATATATTCTGGTGATAAAAACTTAATGTCTTTTAACTAAGCTTTAAATAATTACACTAACTGCCGTCAATAATTTTAAATATAGTTCTGATTAAGAGAAAAACGGACGCGATTACTTCCTTCCTCGAGGCAGATTTCTTCAATTAAATAAAATTCATCTCGTTAGGGTGATGGACTAGTCTTTTTAAAATCGTTAGTAACTGGGGAAAAGGTTTAGCCTTGATGTTTAAGTTTACGAGCGATCCACTCTCGACAATTTCGTACGTGTCGCATTTACGACTTGTACGAGGTCGCGTGCATCTCGAGCGTTTTTTCCCAATCTCATTCTGTCCAGAGAATCTCGCAGCGTTTCTTCGCTCGAGTTACCTTATTATATACCTACGTACTTTAGGTCAAAGCAGCCTCGCCTCGAGATGGGAAATTATCTAATAATGGTGAAATGAGAGGCAGAAGCACGAATCAAGGAGAGTCTAGAGGGTGCTGTGGATGCACAATTTACACCACACGGAGATATAAGCAAAATTCTTGCTCAAGACATTAAACAGGTCGTACAGTTTCCAGGAATCTTAACGATTTTTCAGTTTTTGACATTTTTAGGATTACTTTTGAACAAAAAAGATCCATTTTTAAACAAAATATATTAAATTTTAATAAAATTCTTTACTGTTCAACTAAAGGCATGAATTAGGATCTGATCAGAATAATTTTTCACCAAAAAAGACGAATTTTTTAACAGAATACAAGAATTTTTAACGAATTGCACTCATCTCCCGATTCTGGGCCGACCCATCTTCTGTCGGCTTCACGTTTGACTGCTTCTTTCTTCCCCACTCCAGAGCATTACTTGACAGCCTACACGCTTGGAGATTCAGTGCTGTATCAAAAGTTGTTTTATTTACATTGTGTAGCAGAATTTTAATATAAAAAGAATTAATTTTCAAATACATGCAGTGAAACTTTTCTACTGGGCTGGTTTTAGAGCTGGCGATGATGGGGAACAAGCCGGATATAATACCACTGCGGACGTAATCGCTTTTGTTTCTTTACCCCTGAGTGACAGTTTCACTGTAGTTGAATTTTTCACTAAAAAAGGTCAATGTTCCACGAAAAATTGAATAGTTAAATTTTCAGTCAAAAATTAATTTACACTTAAAGGAGAACGAGTTTTCAACAAATAGTTACATTTTTAAAACAATGAATTTTCAACTAAAATTGTAAATCTTTACCTAGAATTGTTACACTTTTAGTTATAAGCTCAATTTTAAACTAAAGAAATCACACTTTTGACAAATATAATAGTTTATATTTAAAAAAATGATTTTTCATTTAAAAAGATTAATTGTTTCTAAACAAGACGAATTTTAAATAAAATACATAAATTTTTTGCAAAGTAGATTACGCTTTAAAAAATAATTTACTTTTCAACGAAAATAGATAAATTTTTAACGAAAAAAATTTAATTTTCGGCCGAAAAATATGGATTTTTGAACAAACTACATGAATTTTTAACCAAGTATGTGATTTTGTATTAAAAAAGATAAATTATGAATCAAAAATGGAATAAAAAGATGAGTATCGAACTAGAATAATTAGAAATGTTCCATTGCAGAAATATATACTTTTTGAGACTTCAACAGAAAGTTTCAATGAAAAGTTTCAAAGTCAATGAAACTTTGAAAACTTTAGCATTTTTAACTATACTTATAATAATTATAGATGAAAAATGCCTAATGTAAGTTTAAAATGAGTTTTTAATTGTAAGAACTGCACTGTAGTTTTTTTTTTAAATTTCAGAACTGTTTTAATATAAAATAAAGTGAGTCAGAAAACAGAAGCAGAACTAACATAACCTATCGTACAGATACCTGACATACCAATAAAAGCATTAAATTAAACATTTTTATCATGATTGATAACAATTCAATTAGACACATTTTATAAATTTCGTACTTAGAACCTATTTATATTCCATACATCATATTTTTGTTATTTTCTAACTTCATTTGTCTGTACTAAAACAATATATATCAAGGCGCGAGCCATTAATAAACTAAACTACATTAAAAATGTGGAAAAAATGAGTGGGAAATAAATTTATTCTTATTATTCAATTCAAGCCTTATTAATATATATTCAGGTGAATTATTTACATTCTTAAAATTAATACAGTAAAACTCGTCTGTAGCACCGGTTTTGGGGCTAACGGAGGGTGGTAACTAACTCATTATAGCATGCTCCGATTTTGTTTTTTCATGCCTAAGTGCTCGCCTGAGTGACAACCGGGGACTCCGCGCACCCCTTGTAACTCATGTTACATCTACCTGCGGTGCGCCATCAATTCTCGGAAGGTCTATAGAAGTATTTTAAAAAGTGCCAACATAACTCTGGCAGTTAATTTTCGACAAATTTCATAAGTTTCGCTTAAATTTCATTGATCATAAATTTTTAAAATTTTAAAATTGAAAATTTCAAAATAAAACTTTCAACGCACATTGCTAAGAATAATGAAGATTTAACCGAACAATGTATTTCTAACAAGGTTTGATTTTTAACCAAGCAGTTAGATTTTAAAACCATAGAAAAATGTATTTTCAAAAAGAAGATTAATTTTCTTCAAAAAATACGATTTTTTTAAAGAAAAAATACATTCATTTTCATCCAAAAAGTTAAATTTATAACTTAAAAGTTTAATTTATAATCGAAATAGGAATAGTTCAGTTTTCATTAAAAAAAAGTTAATTTTAAACCAGCAAAACAGCGAAGTTCCAACAAGGCGATTGAATTTTTCACCAAAGTAGTTCAAATTTCAAACAAAAATGTATCTTTTGAAGAGAAAAAATTAATTTTCTACCAAAAAAGGAAAATTTTTTAACAAAATACATGAATTTTCCACAATATAATTAATTTTTCTACAAAGTAGATTATTGTTTCATCAAATCGTCGAATTTCAAACAAAAACATGTATTTTAAACGAACAAGTTTAATTTAAAAAAATGGAAAAGTGTGAAAATTATTTCCATAGATTTCTACACATTTAAAAAATATTAAGGGATTTCAATGAGTTTTGTATCATTTTCAAATACTTAAAGCTCAATTTTAGGGATTTTTCGAGAGGTATGGAAAGAAGTTTATTTTAAACAATTTTTAAGGTATATTAAGGAATTTAACAAGTTGTAAACGAATTTATTGAATTAATGAGAATTCGAAAGATTGGTATAGATTTGACCGATCTTTTTTTTATAGAAATTTAGTAAATATTCAAGGGAAAATGAATGAGTTTTTCTCATTGTAATGGATTTTTATCCAGAAAGAATTTCCATAGACATGATGAGATTTCAAAGAATTTCCCAAAATTCAGGAATTTTATAGGAACTCCAATTATTCGTCAAAGATTTTTTTTAAATTCTAGAAAGCTAAACAGACTTTTCTAGAGAAATTTAATGAATAAGTGGGATTTCAAATGAATTGTACTTAGTTTATTTAGTTACTACGATTCCTAAAGTTTTTTTTAAAGTTATTAAAAAATTGCAATGGATTTTCACAGATATTAACAGATTTTAATCAGTATAATAGATTTGAAAATATTTCTATAGGTATCAATGGATTTTGATAAAAATTCAACCGATTTGAAAGATATAAGCAAAATTAAAAAAAAAAAATTTTAAAAAGGTCCTGTTAAAATAGAATTTAAATACCAAAAACTTCGAAACCATACAATTCAAGAAGAAGTTTTAAAAGATAAAGTAGTAGAAAAATTAAATTTTTATTCAAAGTTTTTAAAATTGCTCATGAATGAGATTTTTTTCTAAAAAGGTCTTTGCTGAAATATAACTATTCGTAAAATACAGAATTCTTCAAAATAGTCACGTTTCAGAATGACTTTTTTATGTCCGAAGTTCTAGAAAACTTCCATTTGAATTTTTGTCCAACATTTTCTCAACAGCTCAAGGGACTTTCGTTTTAAAAAGTCCATTTGAATATAAATAAGATAAAAAATTATTAAAAACTGCTGTTTCAGCAGGAGTTTTTTAAGACGAAAGTAATACACAATTTTGATTTAATTTTGTTTCCAACAATTTCGACAACTTTTCTTCGTTTTTATGTTTTAAAAATCTTCCTGCATATACTGACAAGATTTGTACACTATGAAAAGTTTTAAGAACGTTCTAATTTTGTAAAAGTTTTGTAACTTTATATTGAGCATTCCACCTTCCATATTTCAATTTTGACATGTCATTGTTTTTCTCGTCAAATTCACAAGATATGCTAAGGTAACTTTACCCGGGCTCTGCAATAATACTTACTAAATTTGACAACAAGAACAATGACTTGTGAGAAATATGGAATGAAACCATCAATACATTATCAAACCACATGTATGTTTATATTGTTCATACTGTTTTTATTTTATTTTTATTTTTTATACCTTATGTTCAATTTAAGTAATATTCAATAAATATATAAATAAATAAAGCTTTAAAAAAATGTTTCTGAATTTGGTAAAATATTTAAATTTTTCATAATTTTTTTAAAACGTCCTAAGTCAGACCAAATAGACTTTGAAACACGTGTAATGATCCAAGAAAAGTTTTCTGTATGTTATAAAAACGCCCTGAATCGCTTGTGACCCTATGGATGTCGTAAAGAAGATCCATTAGGGTGGTCCAAATTTATATCTGTAAAAATTCGATTTTAGATTTTTTGTGCCCCTAAACTTTTGAATCTAATCCACTTTTAGTGTGCCCAAAAAATACCCCAAAAAATACCCCAAAAATGCAAAACAGCAACTTTCTATAAAATTCATGCTAAAGAATGTACTTCTTGGAATTTTCTCAATAAGAATTATTTTTAAGCGATAAGCGAAGAATTTTTAAATATCTTAAAACAGTTTTTAATCAGCAGAATGTATTTTAACATTTCTTGTACGTTAGTGCAATTGTGCCGTACAAACTAAAAAGATACATGAGTGACATTGCCGCTCAGGTCGACTTTTTCATTGCCAAGTTTAAGAAAATAATCCTAAGCAGCAATGTCACTTATGTATCTTTTTTGTTCGTACGACAGTATTGTAGTAGTATTTTTGGAGCTGGAATTCTATGAGAACTTGTAAGCAATGTGAAAAATGGAACTTTTCTATGTCTATTCTCTCCAACAGGAATTACGACTTGTAAAAAATTCAAAAACAAAAAATACTTTTAACTTTTCCAATCTTTTTGTCCTAAAATAACCATCTCAAATTGAGGTATTTAGGATATCTTTTATACTTTAGTATAAAACTAACTACTTTCTTGCATTGCATTTTTACATTCTCACTTATGATAGTATAATGTTATCGCCGAAACTGGGATGACTCGAAAATCCCAAAAAATAAAATTGCAGACACTGTAAAATTGTCGAATAATCAACTTAACGAACATTTTATTTTATTAACGAATTGAAAAATTTCTGACTATAAAAATTCTCTACAGTTTATAATATTATCAAATTTGAAAATTTCCGAATAATAAAAATCCAGACAAATGATTGCCAAATTATAAAATATCTGAAATAGAACATTTTCTAATTTAAAAAATTAAATTGTTTTATCTTATTTATTTATTGAAAATCGAATAATAAATATTTTTATAACAAAAAATCAGTTTTGATGTTTTGAAGTTTTTAAAATTATTGTTTGAATGTAAAATAACGGTAACTGACAAATTTTTAATCCAAAAAGTCGTAAATTTTGTAACTCAGATATTTTATGATTCGAAAATTTTATTTTCCGGGAATTTTCGTATTGAGAAACTTCATTATTGGGAAATTTTAATATTCGGAGATTTTATTATGAGGGAATTTTTCCATTCGGGAATTTCAATTTTCGGGATTTTTCAGTCGTCTCTCCAAATTTTAGATCTCTAGTTTTTAACGGATCCTTACGTTTCGGCATTCACAGAGAAAATCATAAAATTTTATCGGTGTCTGTGTGTCTATTTTTTTTGATAGATTAAGAAATTTTCGAGATATTAATCCAAAGTTTTACATTATAACAAATATATTTTGAAACTATCCCAATCCAATTTTTCAATACGACCAACATTTAAAAAATGAAAACATTTTCAAAAATTTAAACAAAATCTGTTGAAGAGTTTTAGAAATTTTTTCTCTCGAAAGACAACGTAGAATACTGAGCAACAAATTTCCAATTTTAAACAGAAATTTTAACGTAGAATCACCAAAATTATTTAAGCCGTTTACAAGAAAAATGTTGATCATGTTGCGACACTAAATTTTCATTGTTGACACATTTTTCAAATAAATTTTATTTGCCACAAAAACCTGGAAATGTGTTTTGATTACAAGGGGTATTAAAAAATTGATTCTACAGCCCAAAAAAATCGACTTTCGATTTATTGTGGCCTGCTTGGAATGATGTGACTTAAACTAAAGATTCAAACTCGAATGAAAAAAAATCGCAGGCAGAACATTAAAATCAATGCAGATGCTATATAGGTCACTTTTTTGGCTATGCAAAACTTCTTTTTGTGTGCCTGTGTTTTTAATATCTTTTACAATCTGCCTACGAATTTTAAAAGGGTTCTTAGAACTGAACTTTGAACAAAGGTAATCAAAGCCTGCAGCATAGTGTTTCTGTTTGTTAATTTGAAAAAAGAGTTTTACTAAAATTCTAATGAAAAACGTATCGACGAGTGTCGCAATAAGAATGTAATCTTCAAAGCCACAGATGCTTTGGAAACCGTGTTTAAAAACAAATTAAAAAACAATT
Organism: Belonocnema kinseyi; assembly: GCF_010883055.1. Lineage (NCBI taxonomy): Eukaryota > Metazoa > Arthropoda > Insecta > Hymenoptera > Cynipidae > Belonocnema > Belonocnema kinseyi. Next base: position 83,846,147 of record NC_046659.1, on the reverse strand, counting down.
TCAGTTTCCATTTAACACTGTAATTCATCAGGGGTTGGAATCACAGTTTTTTATTTAAATTACTATATTTACGATTTTTTGAAAAATTCTAGCCGAAATGCACACATTAAACGCGTACAAAAAAGAGCGCGAAGCGCGAGTGTATCTGTCCATTGTGCAGTGTGCAATGAGAATGTGCCCGCGCTGTCTGGAATATTAAAAACAAATATTTTAAATATAAATTTAATTTAAGTGATCGGAAAGATTAATTTTTTGTAAAAAAAGCAAATTATTACAATTTATAAATTCAGATTTAATATTCTCAATGTAAACTTAATAAATTATATATTGCGCATCGACGAAGATCTGTTATTGAAAGTAATACAAAAATTTGAGATAAGGATATTGGCAATAATAATATTGTATTGCGAGACTGATATAATAAAATAAGTGACACATAATTCATTCGATATTTGATAAAGATGAGACGATAAAATAGTAGGGCGATTTGTTAAATAGTTTGCAAAATAAATAAAATTTTATCAAATGGCGAATGGAAAATTTATAAATTAAATAAATGAAAGAGAATACCAATGCAGTGAAGTTCGAGTAGTCAGAATAGATCATTATTATTAAGAAACAAATTAAAGACGATTAAAAAACGAAAAATTTATTCATTAGCAGGACGTGTTTTTAACGTTATCAATACTTTAGTCGTAATTCAGTAGTAGTATGTATGCATGTCAAATATGTATACAATTTCACATTTCACTTTTCATTTTTCAGATGGCATTGTTATGTTTTCGAATTCAATTTGTATGCCAAGGCTGACTTTAAGTGAGCTTTGAAATAAAAATTGAATTTGAAACCAAAAACAATGACATTTGAAAAATATGATGTAAAGTGTGAAATCGTTCACTCCATACAACATAGAATTAATTTCGGGTGAGTTCATAGTAAGAATCAGGTTTCAGTTGTTCAAATTTAAACCAAGTAGTTACATTTTCTATCAAAAAACATGACTTCTTAATAAGAAAGAGAATAGTCGACATATAAACTAAACATATTTGAATTTCAAATAAAAAAGAGTTGAATTCATCCAAAAAGGTAAATTTCCAACAAAATCGTTCCATTTTTAACGAAAAAGTTGAATTTTTAATCCGATAATATGAATCTTCATTGACAATTCATTTTCTTTCTTAAAAAATTTAACTATTTGGTGAAAAATTAATTTAATTTAAAAATTTTTTTGAATGGAAATTTGACTTTTTTGTTGAAAATTCATTTTTTGCATGAAAATTATTTTTTTTTTACTGAAAGTTAACTGATTCGCGTTTGGTGAAAATCTGTCTTACTTAGTTAAAACTTAAGGTATTTTGCTAAAATTTTTTTCTGGTAGAAGATTTAGATTTTTGTTTGAAAATTCTTCTTTTTATTGAAAAATGAAGTATTTCATTGAAAATTCAGCTCTTGTTCTGAAAAAAAACTATATCTCAAAAATTCGTCTTTTTGGTTAAAAAGTGGACTATTGTGCAACAAAATTGATCTAGTTTCTTCACAATTCTTCTTTTTTTTGTCAAAAATAATTTTGTTGCCTGAAAAATGAATTATTCCACTTTTTGTTGTAAATTTTTTATCTTCTTTAGTTGACAATTCAACTATTTGTTTGAGAATTCATGTATTTTCTTAAAAAGTGTCAAGATGATTGTAAAAATGTTGATAATGTTTGTCAAGGTTATCTTAAAATCATCTCTGAAATAACACGTGAATTTAAAAACAAAAACAATGACACGCGAAAAGTATGATGTAAAATGTGAAATGTAAAATCATCTGCTCCACACAACATGGAATTAATTGTAGGTAAGTTCGTATAAAGATTTAGGTTTCAGTTTTTCCAATTTAAACCACGCAGTTGAATTTAATATGAATAATCTGAATTTCCAACAAGAAAGGTAAGAGTCGATGTTACAACTAAAAATATTGCCTTTTTAAATTAAAAAGAGTTGAATTCAACCGAAATGGTACATTTTCAAGTGAATAGTTCAATTTTTTTACAAAATTGTTGAATTTTTTTCGAAAAGACGAGTTTTGAACAAAATAGTTCAATAATCAACCAATGAAATTAATTTATAGTCAAGCAGTTGCATTCTTAACCAAAAATGTGATAATTTTAACAAGAACACTTTTTTAAACATCTTTGAGGTGTTTTTCGATATTTTTAAAAATCTTTTTCAAATTCTTCGAAATATTCTTTAAAAAAGAATTTTCAAAAATAGAAAATGTTTTATAACTCTCCCAGGAATTTAGGAACAATTTGTGTTATCTTAAAACTTTTAAAAATTCTTAAAAGGCTTCGAATTTTTTTTAAATAAAAATATGATATAAAATATGATTTCCCAAAAGTATAAAAAATTGTATCTCTTCTAATTTCTTTTAAAATGATAGTATTTTCACTAAAATTTAAAAAATGTCTGCACAGTTAGTCAAATTTACATAAACTCTTCAAGATTTTTCAAAAAGAATTTTAGAAATTTGTTGAAATTTGCTCAAGAAATTAATTTTTCAGAATAGAAAATCATTTCTAAACACAGGGATTTTAAGCAAATTTTTGTATTTAATTTATATTTTCAATCAAATAATTATATTTTCATCCAAAAACATGAATTTCCAACAAAGAAATTTAATTTTCTAATAAAAAAGCCCATTTTTCAAAAAATGCATGAATTTTCAATCAAGTTGTTAAAATTTTAATTAAAAAAGATTAATATTCAGCTAAACACTTTATTTTAAAACTAAAAGCATGAATTTTTAACAAAAATTTAATTAATACATTTTAAATTAAATAGCGTAATTTTTAACAAAAACTAATCAAGTTTTGAAAAAAAAGTTGATTTTTCATGCATATCATTTTTCAACAAAAGACAAACAAATTTTCAAGAAAGTAAATAATTTTTTAGCACAATAGTCCAATTTTTAACCAAAAAGACCAATTTTGGACAAAATACATGAGTTTTTAAGCAAATAGCTGAATTTTAAAGCGCATAGTTGAATTTCCAACCAAATAGTTTAATTTTCAACCAAATAGTTTAGTTTTCAAATACAAAGCTGAATTTTCAATATAATAGTTCAGTTTTCAATTAAAAAGAAGAATTTTCGAGAAAAAATCTAACTTTCTACAAAAAAATGATAGTTCAACCTAGCATATTAAATTTCAAATAAGAAAGACAAATTTTAAACAAAAATGATTTAGTTAAATTTTCAGCTTAAGAGATTAATTTTTATCCAAAAAACTTTTCCCCAAAAAGTCAAATTTCCATCCAAACTATTTTTAACTAACATCAAGAATTTTTTACCACAAAAATGAATTTTTAACAAAGTAGTGGAATTAAAAAAAAAAACAATGATTGAAAAAGTATTTTAATTTTCTACAAATTAGATCGATTTTTTACAAAATAGGTGAATTTTTAATAAAAGATTTTTAACAAACCACAAGAATTTTCAACAAAGAAGGTTAATTTTCTGGCTAAAATAATACGTTTTCGACACAATAATACATGAATCTTCCATCACAAAAATCTGAATTTTGTACAGAAATGGTAATGTTAAAATCTCATTAAAAAAATAATTAATTTTCATGCAAAAAAGTCCACCAATGTTTAAGAAATAGTTGAAAACTACTCAGATTAAGTATGTAGATTACTGAACATTACCTGATGTATTCCAAATTACCTGGATTGCAAGTGTATTTTCCCAGCTTACAAGTGGATTACTTCGGAATAATGGGATTACTCCGAATTACCCTAATAATGGCGGATTACACGTGCATTACACCGAAATACTGGATTGCTCGCATTACACTGGATTACCAGTTGGGATAACCGACGGTCCAACGGATTACTCCAGGATGAAGAAATATTGCAGAAGACATATTTTAGTGAAATAATGTTATTAGGAAACCATTCATTGCTTGCATTACTCAGTGGTGTTTGATTTAATAGAATCGGAAGTAAGTGTGCGAGGTACAATTAATGATCCCCAGTGACAGTGCAAAAATGTGCATGCAAATACATTGCATACAGTACTGTTCAAGTACATAAAACATAAACCAGTACACAATACAGTCGTTGTGAGTTGTACAATGACAGCTTTACGTAATCACTGTAAATTGTTATGCTGCATGCTCGTATGGGATTCAATTATGTTCTCACCATCTTTTTCTTTTTTGCTCTTTCACCAAACGTTTTCCTCACGTGCCACGATATACGAGCGACACCCACGTCGGAAATTGCTATCCGCTGACTTCTCGATTGCCGATTGTCGGAAATAAAAGATTTTTTCTTTGGGACGATTTCCCAAGTAATAGCGTGGAACGAAATAAGAAACCAGAAAAGAAACAATAACCTCGATTGCACAATTTCTTAAAACGTGCAGCGCTGCAAAACAACCATCCTCAAAAGTACATGAGAATCAATTTATTTTTGACTTGCAAAATTTTTTAAACACGAAAACAAACGAAGGCTTCTGTGGCTATCCATAAAGTACGTTATCAATTTTCGTCTATTTTTGATGTCTTCATTATCATTTGCAACATTTTCAGCATTCTCAATAAAATAGCTGAATTTTAAACTAAAAGAAGTTGAGTTTTCTAACTAAAAACTTGAATTTTCATGTATGTAATTCTAATGTAGACGGTCTTTTCGGACTCTAATCGGGCGCTGACTAACTTGACATACCATAAATTTCTTAAATTTCTCATCTAAATATTTGTTTGTACATTTTCAAAAATAGGCAGGTTTTCTGAAAGTATCAAAAATGAAAAGTGAACAATATTTTCCCTCTACATCTAGTTAGTCTTTTCAGGCCTAAATGGGGTGCTAGCTAGCCCGTCAGCAAAAATGAATTTTTTGAGCAGCGTATTCAAATATTTTGTGTACCTTTCGAAAAAATGAAAAATTACATCTAAAAAATGAATTCTTTTCCTCATTATCTAGTCAGTATTTTTGGGCCTGAATCAGGTGCTGACTAGCCTATCATGACCAACAATTTTTCTATTTTTTTAATTTGAATGTTTTAAAACTCATTTCTAAAAATATTCAAAGTGTTTAAGCTTATCAAAAAATGAAAAATGCACATGAAAGAAACAAACTGACAAGTGCCAGATAAACTCGTACGGGCAAACGTTTGACTATACCAAAAAGTTTCACTTCTTCTCAGATAGAAATAGTTCAGTATTCAGATAAAAAATATAGTTTGTAAAAGAAAAAAACGATTCTTCATCAAACAACTTAAATTTTTAGCCAAAGAATGACCTTAAAAACTTGATATAAAATGAATTTTGAAGGAAGCAGTTCAACTTTCAAAGAAATACTTGAATTGCATAAAAAATTCAATTTTAAACCAAATAATCTGACGGATGTACACTACATACAATCAATCTCAGAAGGCGCCTTTATTAAAAATGATTAAAAAAAACGAAAAAATAAGATTTATTATTAATTTCTTACAACCCTGACGTCGGATTGTAAAGCATACGCCAAACTAAAATAAAAATTAAAACTGTTTATTTAACAGTAGCTATTCAGAGATATAGTTTTTGCTTTCGCTTTAGGCAAAAGTTACAATTTTTATTTAAACCAAACGATTAATTACTTTTTTTCAAAGGATTCTCTACAATTCTATTTGGGTGGTTTTATTTAAAAAATTAATGTCAAAATAATTAAGCTATTATTTTTATAAGCAATGATTTTTCAAATTTCAATAAATACTACCCAAATAGGATTGTAATGAATTCTTCAAAGAATAAAACGAGTTTTTCAATTTTAGGAATGAATAAGAATTGTAAATTTTTCTTCAAGAGAAAGCAAAACTTAAAAATGTAAATTACGACTGTTAAATAAACAATTAGCAACTTTTGAGTTGCATTGTACATAGTGTACATTCTTAAAAATCCTAAAAATATAATTTCCAAGCAAGTAGTTCAACTTTTCAACCATAAATTTAGAAACAAAGTATTTTATATAACTTGATAAATTTGGAACCACAAAGATGAATTATCCACAAAAATTGTGCAATTTTGAAGCCAAAAAGAAGAATTGTCTGAAAAATAGTGTCATTTCAAATTGTAAAAATGATGTTTTTAACAATAAGGTTAATTTTCTGTCAAATAGTTAGATTTTTATGAAAATAGTTCCATTCGTAACCAGATGGTTGAATTTTCAACAAAATATATAAATTTTCAATAAAAAATCAATTAATTTTCAACGAAATACTTGAATTTTTTACTAAAGTATTAAATTGATAACAAGAGATATTTCGAGTTTCACTCGTGTAAAAACGAGTACACGAGTGAGACCCGAAATCACTTGTTATCAATTATCAATCAATCAATTATAAACCATGAAAGAATTATTTACATTCGTAGATAAAACAAGTAATTCTACCAAAAAAAAAGAACTTCCAACCAAAAGGAAAAGGATTTTTTTCAAGCTTATTTTATGAGCGGCTTCTTTTCTTTGAGGAATCGAGAAATTACTGAAGAGAAAACCACGCGGGTGGCTTGTAAGAAACGAAGGGATTTCAGTTTCACAGTACTTATATTAAATGATTCTAAAGAGCCTGAAAATCTTTTACGCCTTTGAATATTTTTATCTATGATGATAATATTTTCATATTAGTAATATTTATGTAGCATCCGTCTATTTCATATGTATACACATGAAAATATATATGCATATTTGAGAAAACCTTCTTCATCCAGAATTCGGTAATCCATTGATATACTGAGGAATTTATGAAGAGAATTATCAATCATTGTATAGGGTCTACGTTCACAATTTCCTTTTCCATTGAAATAAAATATGATAATTCTCCTTGCAAAATCTCCACATCTAAAGAATACAGTAATTGGTTCCATTCTTTGTACAATTGCCGTTTTTATATTCTGAATTCAGAATCTATAAAGTGCATGTTACTTTTAACTCAAGAAATAAATCATCGTCAGGAAGCTAACATAAAAACTTTGATAAGATCTTGGATTCGAAATGGTAAAATTCTCCTTTTTTATTGTCAACGTCAGAAATAGAGAAACTTGGTGAAGCACAACCAGTATAAAATTTACTGTTCAGGTAATTTTATTGCACAATTTGAGCAATAAATCAATACGAGCACAAGTATAATTTAAAACATAAACCCCAGATTGAAAGGCATTGACGCAAACTAAAGAGTGTCATATTGTAGCCCCTATCAATGAGAACCCATATGTGAATTTTTGTCCGATTCCCATCAGACATAAAACGAGGTAGGGGAGAACTTATAGTAAGACACAGTCGTGAAAAGATAAATAGATTTTGAGAGTTCATTGAATTTCTATTCCTTTTTTCAATATCACAATATTATCAGGGTGGACGCAAAACTGAATTTTCAAAATTACCTGACGTTTCCCTGGCTAATTTTTGATTTCGCCTGACCATTGATATTTTGAAGAACAAGCTTCTAATTTGTAACATTGTAAATATGGAACATTTATGTATATATATCCTACGAAATCTTTCAATTCTTCCCGTGGAGAAATTTCCCCGGTCGGTTGGCACTAATACAATAAGGTTTTTGGTCGGATCCCGGCCGGGCTACCCCTAGCTGGGTTTCATGCACTGGAATTGGGCGGGAGCCGATCGTGCTACAATTTTCTCGAATCACGTATTTCGGGGCCGGCCGGTTACTGGCCGGGCCAACCCTGATTATAACCTATGGTCGGGAGCCGGCACACATTTTTTAAGAGCCGTGATATTATCAAAGACGTGATTATGGATGCTGGATGAATTATTATTTGAAAATGACAATTTTAAGATTTATTAGATCAGTGAAACAAAAATGAGCTTTTTTAAATTATTAAAAAAAAACATTAAATTTTTTCGAATAATTTTACGTTTTAAATTAAACTGTTATCGATTCTGCTGTGTGCAACAACAGAAATGATACTGTAACGCATACTGAAATGCACCTGGAACGAGGCTGCTGCTTGCACTTACGTCGCGTCGTCTCTTCGAAGTTCGCAAATAAAATCGAGACTCGTGGTTAAAATCAACCTTATTTCAGTAATTAGTTTGAAACCCCCACTTAGTGCGCAAATAATTATTATTTTTAATTAAAATGTAGTTTTGTGTATACAGTTTTTACTTTTTTCCTTCCTAACCTTAAATCACCACGTGGCTTCCAAATTGCTATGGGATTCTATCATCAGGGAATAAAATTCGACTCCAAGTTTCTTGCCAGAATTTGTTCACTTGATTTGACTTTTAAAGTTCACCGTAATCTTTACGATAAACCTTAAAAGACAAAACAAGTTACCAATTTCTCGCCTGAAGCAACATTTCTTAACCGCTTTTTGGCCGGATTAGCCGATCGGATCCCGGCCGGTATTGAAGCTGGGATCCGACCAGTTTACCGTGACGTTTTTAGCCGGATCCCGGCCGGATTCCCCGACCAGCGCCCGGCTTAAAGCGGAACTATCCGTCTGGGACCCGATCGGATCCCTGAATTTTTTTAAATTCGCCAAAATATTATAAAGTCACATGAAATTGCATGAAATCTGATGATATTTTCTCAACACGAGTAAAATTTATTATAATTCCTTCACAGCTCATAAAACCACTTACAATCACTAAAATAGTGGCAAGTTCAATAAAATCTCTTAGAATCGTTTGAAATAACCTAAAACATTCTAAATGCTTTGTAATCTTTTAAAATCGCTTTGAAATTTGTAAACCTATTTCCAATTTCTTGGATTAAAAAAAAAAAAAAAATACACTCATAACTTTAAAATCCATTGAAATTAATTTTAATTATACAAATATATTCAAAATGCCCGGAGATATTTTGCAGTCTGTAAAATCTGTTGAAATCCCTTGACAATTTCTGAAAATATCCTAACATATTTTGAAATATGTGAAAATCTTGAAAATTCTTAAAAATTCCCGAATTCTTGTGAATATATTCTTTGAAATCAACTAGACTATTATGAAATCACGTGCAATTACGTAAAATCTGACCATATTATCAGAAATCCTGGAATCTTTTAATATCCCTTAAAATGGTTGAAATCCTCAAAGATCTTATAAACTTCTATAGATTCTCTTAAAAGTTTCTAAACTTTTATAGATCATTTACATTTTCAAAATCCCTACACATTTTTAGTGCTTTGGAAATTTTTTGAAATTCCTTCAAATAATTTAAATCTATTAAAAATTTCTTCGAATCTTTTCACATGCCCTACAATATTTTTTCTACTTTCGCAGATTGTGGAACGACATCCACACTGATCGACAGTAACTACCTCTGATGATAATACAGATTCCTTTAAATAAGTCGTATCGTAAATTTAACACCTGGCTTGAGAGAGCGTATATTACTGAAAAATGATTCTTTTTTTCGATCTCTGTAATAGCTTAATTGTAAAAGCATCCGAGCGGCAATCGGAAGTTGGGTGGTTTGATTCCCAGTGGAGCGAAGGAAGATCTTTTTCAAATAAATTTAATTTTTAAATTTCAAAAATTTATTTTCCATCTAGTAAGAAATTACATTGAGCATTTTCTGTTATTTGAAGAGTTAAGTTGATCGACATTTTTCATTTCTATTTACGTACATTGTGGAATAACATCTACACTAATCGATAGTAAGTACCTCTGATGATAGTACAGATTTCTTTGAATAAAAATTGATCCTAGGGTAGAAAGTGACTAGAAGGGACAGTCTAGTAGTCCTGAATATTAATGGCTGTTACTGACGAAGCTTTTTACATAAACTCCTTGACTTTTGCAATTTTTTTCCTGTTTCCTGACTTCTTCCCGACCAACAAAATTCTATGACCTTTCCCTGATTGCCAGGTTTTCCTTGACTTGCAGAAACCCTGATTATACAACATCTTTTGTCTCAAATAAAAAAATGAAGTACTCAAATGAAAGTAAGATTCAAACAAGGTCCCTTATGATCGACGGCATTCCTATGCATTATGGACATCAAAAGGCTCTGTCGCTTTCTCCTATATGACCTGTACCAAAGTTATTGTTCGACTCTCTTCTCGCCCAAGAATCGATAAAGAGCCGTAGGACCTTTTGGAAACGAGGTCGAGGAATCGAATCGACCTCTTAAGAAAGCGTCACGATCACCGTCATGGACGAGGAATATATTTTATTGAAAATTAATTAAAACTTTGATGCACGGCGAGCGATTGTATTCCCTCTATGGCTTACGGGAGAGAGTTTGACCAATTTGTTGTATGCACAGGATGCGATCAAGGCGAATGATGCTTAAGAAATTGTTAAATAAGAGCCCTCCAGACTTATTCTTTGAAAGTGACCTCATTTTTTTCAGCCAGAAACTCGAAAAAAGGCACATTTAATGAATACAATAAATTTAAAGAATACAACAAATTAAATGAAGGCAATCAAACTAGTGAAATCCTTTTAAACAAACTTATTAAGAATCAGTTTCTTCTTGTGAGACTGTCCTTTTGCATAATTCATGTTTCACATTTTCTCTCTCTTTTGTAGGTAAGGGGCCGTCCATAAATAATTACGTTATCAATTTGGGGGACGAGGGGGCTGCGCCAAAAGCTGCGATTGGTAACAGGGGGTCAGTGGAAGTAACACTTCGAACTTTTTCACTTTTCCACTTTTCCACTTTTCCACTTTTTCGAACTTTTTCACTTTTCCACCAAAAATGTGTTTGAATTGTTGAAAATGCAATTATTTTGTTTAAAAGTCAACTTATTTGCAAGTCGCACTTACTTGAAAGTTAAAGTCATTTATTAAAAAAGAAATATTTATAATTAAAGGTTCATCTCTCTGGTTAAAAAATTAACAAGTTTGTTTGAAATTTGTTTCATTTTTGGTCAAAATCGTAGCTTTTTGAGTTAAACATTTCACTATTCGGGTGAAATTTTGTCAGCGCGAATATTTATTATTTTTTTAAAAATTATTGTATATAGTTAAAAATTCGTCTTTTTGGTAGAAAATTAATCTTATGGGTTAAAAAATCATCTTTGCAGATGAAAATTCAAGTGTTTAGTAAAATTCTTTTGTTGAAAATTTATCTTTATTAAGATTCATATTTTCAGTTGAATATTCGTCTGTTTGGCCAAAAATGCAACTAATTTCATAACAAATTTATTTTCTTTAATTAAAAATAAATGTTCAAGTGAATATTTTTAACGCGAAATGTACCTTTCTAATTTTTAATGTAAAGCTCACGTTTTCATTAAAAATTCAATTGTTTAAATGAAAATTCATATATTTATTTGAAAATTAATCCTTTTTAGTTATAAATGCAAATATTTGGTTGCACATTAAACTGTTTTGTTAAAAATTAGTTGTTTCTTCTTTCGTTAGATTTAACAAGTTGAAACTGTTGATTATTTTTCTTTTAAAAGTAATTTTTTATTTGGTTGAAAGCTTATCTTTTTTAGTTTAAAATCCAACTATTCGTTTAAGAATGCATGAATCTTGTTGAAAATTCGTCTTTTATAGGAAAATGCATTTTTAATATGTAAAAGTCATCTTTCTTGGTTGCGAATTAGGGTTTTTTTTGTTAAAAATTCAACTATCTTCTAAAAATTCGTGTTTTTCGCATGATACTAAAACTATGTGGTTAAAAAATCGTTAATTGAAAATAGTTTGTGTGCATTTTTTGTCTATTCATTCCAAATGCGGTAATTAGGTTGAAAATGTATCTTGGAAGGTTAAAAATGCAACTGCTTCGTCCAAATTTTATTATTTGATTGATATTGCAACCATTTTGTCAGTCACTATTTTTCGTCGAATATTCATCTTTCTTGGTTGAAAATTAACTTTTCTGTTAAAAATTCCACTCTTAAAAAAAATTCGTACTTTTTTCATTAAAAATTCAACTGTTTGTTTAAAAGTTCAACTATTTTGTTAAAAATTTCACCTATTTCGCTGAACTTTTAATTATTTTTTGAATTCCACTTTCCGGTTAAGCCTTTCTTGATTAATGTTATAAATTAGTCTTTGGGGGTGTTCAATTCATCTCTTCTGGTATAAATAATACATTTATTTTAATTCAACTATTTTGTTGGAAACGGAATTCATATTTTGACTAGAAATCTTAGGAATTCAAAGCGTTTTATATTGAATTTAACTTGGTGTCAATAAGAATGTTATTTAATAGAATTTCTTCCCATATTTTCGTGAAAAATAACTTTTTTGTCCCTATTTTCAGAAAATTTTAAGCTGGTAAGTCTGATATTTTAATATTTTCTATTATTTCTGATTCATTGCCGAGAAAACGCAGAATAAACGTGAAATTCACGTTTGACCAGCTGCTAAATACAGAAAACTACGATCATTAACGAAGGGAGGAGGTACATGATGGGGGGGGGGGGGGGGGGGGGGGGGGGGGGGGGGGGGGGGGAATTGGTAACCTAGTTTATGGACGGCCCCTAAAGAGTCGATTTCAAAGGAGGAATTAAATAAAGCAAAGCTGGAAAAGGGTACAGGGTGCTCGATGGTGCATCAGCTTAATGTTCTTCCGGATAAGCCACTAATCTCCATATACGGGTGTCCCATTTGGTACTGAGAACGCGCGTGTGATCTGTTGAGAGGCTGGCTATTAAGGTACTAAAAAGCCCCTCACAATATATCATTTTTCTACCATCCTTACTCCAGTAACCACCCTTATTTCCACCCTTAAACCCCCGAATCTCAAACGACCCCCTGCTGGAGCATTACCTATATACGTTTTGCTCGTGTGCGGGTATTACTACAAATGTAATCTTACTTAAGCATATGTCAGCATGACTGATTGGGCAGGCGACAGCAAGGACAAAATATAAGGCACAGTGAGACCCTCTCATCACATCATTGGCGTAATCATAGGGGCACTTTAGGTCCCTTAACTTCGCTCAATTTGATTTTTGTAAGCGTCTGTGACTCTAGTTTAATGGAAAAATTCTAACATTCGGAAATTCAAACGTGGTAGAGCTGACATTAATATAGTTTAATTTTGACTGTTAAATTTAAATACTATATTATGGATGATCATAAATGCAGAAAGAAGAGTGGCAGTGGAGTGAATGGCGCCTCAAACGAAAGATTTTAAATAGTAATGTGTCAAAGTGCGGAGCTTTTAATAGTGACTTTTTCAACTTCTTCACCCTAGGTGATTTCTAGTGATATTGATCAGCGAACTGGGTCGGAGCAGTGTTGCGAAACGAACATTCCGTTTAAATAAAATTGATAGAACCGGGTGACTGACGCTTAACCATAAAAGTGATGTAAGATATTTAAATCGAAACCAACGTATTATGAGATTGTAGAACCTCTAGAAAAGTGATCGTTAGATAGCCCTTTAATAAAATTCTTTCACCCCTTCATTTATTTTGAGGGATAACATTTTGGTTATTTTTCCATAATTTTGAGTATATGAAGATTCACATTTATGACATTGTGCGACGTAATTGCTGATAATTAAAGTTTTCGCGGATTCTATTGTTGTAGAGGAAAACACATGATTGATGTGGAAGCCATCTGTTAGAGCTGGAATGGGTCTTTCGTATGGGGCGAGATTTGAAAGGATTTCACTTTAAGGTAAATTATATATTTATATATATATAAAATTAAAAATTTGTCATAAGGACAACCGCAGGATTTCGCCGGGAGCGGGTGCTAATCTGAAAAATTGCACCCGCTTCCAGCGAAATCGC
>NC_046659.1:83812913-83832351 GCF_010883055.1 Belonocnema kinseyi | reverse complement strand
GTGTGTATATTTTTCAACAGTAAATTAATGAAATAAATTTTTTAATATTCAGTGGTGATTCGTGAAACTAATTAACTGACTGTGCGGTGGCGTTTGGAACTAATTAATTGCCGCCACCTGGACGGTCTGGAAAAGTGCTACCTAACGCACATTTTTTGTATTAATATTCTCACAATTTTGTGGTCTTAAATAAAAAATATTTAATTAAAGTATACATTATCATAAAAAGGTATTCAAACAGTTTTTTGAAAAAAATTAAATAAATTTGTAAAATTTAAGTCATTACTGTTCCTAACACAATTAGCTATTAAGATATTTAAAAATATTATTAAATTGACATTCTGTAATTTTTGAGATAATATTTAAGTCGCGTCTTAAGGTAATAGTGTTTGCAAAGATAAAAACGGATTTGATTAAAAAACATTAAATTCATTTTTTGTGTACCTAGGTTGATGATGTAATCGTACACAAGTATTAAACTATTTATCTACCTAAATTTATTTCAATGAATTCTATTTTAATGTAAATAAAATTTGATACAATAAAATATAAAGCATTAATTACTAAAAAGAAAGTCAATATTAAATACTCATTGAAAGAAGATTAAAAAGATACAAAAGACGAAAAAGAGGGAAAAGATTTAAAGATATAATGAAAGTTGCATTTTGGTCTAATGAAATTAAAAGACAATGATTGTAAACGTTTTTGCCAAAATTAAACAAAAATCTCCTTTGGATTCTAAATCCCCATTTGATTTTGTTCCTTTATTTTTTTAAAGCTTAGAATCATATTCCTTGGGAAATAATCCAATCGGAAGTCCAATCTCAAAAATATCTTAAGTTTTTCAGAATTTTTTTTAATAGATACAAAATAATAAGATAGTACGTGCCTACATTTGAAATTAATTTTATTATTCATTTCATTCAGACAGTATATTTGAAGATTTTTCGTGATTGACAATAAACAATTTTTAAATTAGAATTATTTCTTGAAAATAAGATCATACTCTTTCTCCACTCCATTGGGAAACGAACCACGAAACTTCTGATTTTCGGTCAGGCGTTTTTCCAATTAAGCTATTAGAGGAATCAGAATAAGAACTCTTAATTTAAGGAAATAACGCTAATTTTTAGCTAGGTGTTAATGGTACAAGTAATTATTTAAAGAAATCTGATATATCATCAGAGATGGTACTTTACCAACCGTAGACAACCCTCCGAACCATTAAGGCAGACAATCTACATAATATCGATCAAGTTAATAATCTGCAATAACAGAAATTCTTAACTTCTAATCAGACTAGATGGAAAATAATATTTCAAATTAAAATTAAAATTATTTCTTAAAAAAAAGATCATACTCTTCCTTCACTCCTGTTGTGATTCGTTTCCCAATGGAATGAAGAAAGAGTGTGATCTTTTTTTCAAGAAATAATTTTAATTTTAATTTGAAATATTATTTTCCATCTAGTCTGATTAGACGTTAAGCATTTTCTGTTGTTGAAGATTCTTAACTTGATCGATATTGTGTAGATTTTCGGCCTTCATGGTTTGGAGGGTTGTCTACGGTTGGTAAAGTACCATCTCTGATGATAACAGATTCCTCTGTATAAACAATTTTATTCATTTCGGAAAAGGCCTATCAATTTTTAACATAAATATTTTAATTTAAAAAAATCACATTATGAAAATCATAATTACTGTAACTTGATGGGAATAATTCCTTGTTGCATTAAATTTAAAATTCCCTAAAAAGATACAAATTATAGAAAAATATTAGTTTTTTGAAAAAGATTCACGGTCGACAGACAACAAATTTTTTAAATGTGTAGTCAAAACTTTTTCGGAAAGAACTGCTTTTCAATTGCTTGTGTATTGTATACTACACATAGAAGTAAGTTTAGCAAAAGTTAGGGGGATAAAACTTTTATGCTGACTCTCTGCCCTTGAAATAGAACAAGTTTCCGTTGAAAGCATTTGGCTCTGGAAATGTCTAGGGGTGCATAATATCTAATGAAATTATAATATTAAATTCATACTTTAATAATTCAAGCTTGAAATTTAGTAGCTTACACACTTAAAAATGAAGTGATTAATTGTTAAAATTTACAATACATCCTTCAAAACGCTTAAGCGTTCCAATTTGAAGCTTGGTTCATTTATACTTTTTTTTAAATCTTGTATAATTTTGTAAACAATTGCTTTTTCTTTGTTATGTAAATATTGAATGATTTTTATTTTTAGGCTTCTAAAGTTAAACTTTTTAATATAGCCGTAGATACATGTCACAAAAATTCGCTACAAATAGCTGGGGTTTTTTGGTACGTGTAGATACTTTCTTTTTATTTATCGAGTGCCTTCAAATTATACTTTTTCAGTTTCAAATATTGAGATGATTTTTTCTAAGTTTCACTAGTTTATGTCTCTATTGTATATATAAGAATAATTTAGATACGAGAAACTTTCAATACTCTGTAAACCTGAAATTTTCTGATATTGACCTTGATATTGGAGCTATTTAATTTTTGTAATTGAAAAAATATTTAAATTGGTTAATTTGCAATGCTGGTTTAAAAATTTTTTAATTTTGAACACCTTCGATTTGAAGCTGTACAATTTTGAATGATCCCGATATAAAATTATTTTATTTTAAGTAATTTTACCTTGATCTTGACAAATTAACATTTCTTAAATACATTTCATTTACAAGTGTTCAATCTTTCACGCATCCTATTCGAACCTACACTTAAAACCACATTCAAAAACTCTGTTACTGAGCAGAGTTTAAAATAGAACATTGAACTTTAAAATTATTTGTCGCAGTAATCAGTATAAAAAGCGGAATTCATAACAACCTACAAAGATTTATTACTGTACGATAGCTTATATGAAAATATTAAAAATTTGCAAACATTTTTACCACAAAACTGGATCAGAAAAATTTCTGCAGGCTGCATATTATTTCTTTTTTTCTATACTTCGAATTCTTGTTTGTTATTTTTTCGACGACTGCTTCACTTTAGGCAAATTTCATTGGCTAATTGACCAATTCATAATATACAGATTATGTTTTTCATTATTTGTAGAGAAAGGTGGGTATCATTTATTATTGTTACTCTTATAATTTGTGTTAATAGAACCTGAGATTCTTTTTGAAAATTCAAATTCCTAATTGTGTCATCTGCCATTTCAATTTGAATTTTTTCTACATAAAGCACCTTTTGTAACATTTTTTAAGAAATGAAGGAAGGTATTATATTTTCTTTGAATATCCGTTGATTTTCGGACCTGGTTGTTGGAGCCTATTAAACAAGAAATATTTCTCATGCCAATGTTGGTTAAATAAAAAGAAGACGATTAAAAAGTAAAAGTCCAACCAAAAATAATTTCCAACAAAATAGTGGAACTTTCAACTACAAAAAAATTGTCAGTCATAAAAAAACTGCAACTGATTTGTTTAATGAAAGAAATTGGAAACTTCATGGTTTTTGCGCCATCTCTAAATATTAAATGATTTGGCTGAAATTTTGGAATAATTTTAAGAAATTCAAAAAAAATTTCTCGTTGAAAGCAGATAAATTCTAAAAAATGCCACTATGGCATATGACCTTATTTGAAAATGAATAAAAACGAAAATTAAATTTCCATTGATTATTTCTGAGAGAGGTTTACGGTAAAGCTGCTGCTTATTTCGCGGAGATAAAGGAATGAATACCAACCTATCAAGTATAGGGATAGGTGAATCTAAATTGTCTGCATACGAATGAAGCACTGATTAACGGGTCTCGAACATCGCTACCTAAACCGCAGGGCATACGCCATATATCCCTACATTGTTCAGTAAAGTTGGGGTAGTAGAGGAACCTTGTCCCGGTAGGGGATGTTTGATGTGCGAGTCGTAGCACGTGTCACCCTCATGGGTTATTCTGATCGATACACCTGGTTACACCTATGGGGACCTCACAATGGGGGACTAACAAATTTCGCGAAAAGAAGAATAATGGTTGGCAATGCGTAACTTCTCACGTGCAAAGGAAAAAAACGGCCCTTTGAAATCAATATTATCGTCATTCTGACAAAACGAAATTAGTCATCTTCAGCGTGATTGATTATGTCGCCTTAGGGGTGTCTTAGTTGATCACTCTACGTTGCAGTCATTTTCCACTTTTAAATTCAATAATAAATTCTTTCTAAAATTATCTAAGTAGAGTGCTTAAATTTAGGCCTAAAAGAATAAAGTTTCAAACTTTTTAAAGAATTCGTTTAGAGATCATAAACAAAAAATAAGCCTAAAATTTAGGGTTGTCTGATACACTGGGTTTAGTCCGAAATCAAAAAGTTCGCACTGGGACTATTTTGATAAAACTGCATGTTTTTGCAGAAAACTCATATATTTTTAGGTGAAATAACATTTATTTCGTTCAAAAGCTAACCGTTTTGTTTGTGCTTCGCTTTTTGGTTAACAATTATGTTTTTTTAAATTTATAATTATGTTAGTTAATATTGGTTTAAAAAAAATCTTTTACTTGGTTGAAAGGTTAACTATTTTGTTAAAAATATGTCTTTTTTTTGGTTAACATTAATTTTATCAACCGAAAACATAACTATTCCATTTTTAGTTGAAAATGCACCTGTTTTAGTTTAAATTTAACTATTTAGTTAAAATTGGTGTTTTTGGGAGTAATTCAACTGTTTTTATTTAAAATATTTTTTGGTTGAAATATACACTATTGCACTTTGCGTTAAAAATTGATATTTTTAGGTTGAAAATTAAATTTTCGTCTTACAGATTAACGACTTTCTTTTAAATTTGTTTTTTGGTTAAAGGTTCATCATTTTAGTTCAAAATTCACATGTTTGGTTGAAAATTGAAGTACTTTGTTAAAAATTCTCTTTTTTTTGTTAAAATTATTTCTTCAAACTATAATTTTTACTATTTGGTAGGCAATTTAACTGCTTTGTTGAAAGTGACCTTTTCTGTTAAAGATTCATATTTGCGAGTTAAAAATTTAACTGTTTTGTAAAAAAATTGATATTTTTCGCTTACAAAAATTGTGGTTTGAAAATTCAGTGTTTCGGATAAAACTTTTTTTTCTAATCGACTGAAAGATGTTTTTTAGATGAAAATTAAACATTGGTAGATAATTAAACTATTTTATTCAAAAATTGTATATTAAGTTGAATGCAAAAGGTTTTTCATTTATAATTAAAATATTTTTGGTTGAATAATACACTATTAAATTTTGCGTTAAAAATTCGTAATGCATTTATTCATAATTTCAGTAAAAAATTCATTTCTTTTTTCTAAAAGTAATTTGTTTGGTTTGAAAATTATTCTTCATTTTTTCTGACAACTTAACTATTTGTATGTAAAATTAACTGTTTGCGGATGAGATTTTACTGTTTTGAAAAAAATATTTTTGGCATACAATTCCAGAATTTGGTCAAAAATTTAACTTTTTTTTGTAGAAAATTATTATTTTTGTTTGAAATTAAACCTAAATTAAACTAATGTATTATAAATAATAATCTTCTTAGTTAAAAATGTATTCTGTTTCTTGAAAATTTAATTATTAAGTTAAAAACTCAGCTGTTTGCTGGAAATTTAGTTTTTTTGAATTGTAAATTCAACTGCTTCGTAGGAAACTCATCTTCTTGACTTTAAAATGCAATAATTCAAACAAATTTTCTTTCAATCACTAAAAAATCTTTCGTATTTGAGTATTAAACTTTTTCGAAAATTTGTCTTTCGCATTTAAAAGACTATCTCTTTTGGTTGAAATTTTATTTTCATTGCAAATAATAACCTTTTCTCATTTAAAATATCAACAATTACATTTTTAGTTGGGAATTCATATTTTCTGGCTAAAAGTTTTACTACTTTGCTATCTCATCAGAAGCGCTAAGGATTTACCAAATCCCCGCATCCTTAGCTGGTCTTATCTAATTTATGGATGACCCCTGAATGAATTAACTAAAAAAATTTATTTGGACAAAATTAGATAAGATAGGGTTGTGGGGGTTTCCAATGCTCACGAGTTCTAACAAAAAAAATTTGTAAAGGAACTTTATGTAATTTATACACAGCCCCCGAATTCAACACAACATTTTTGAAAAATTGCAGACCTTGCCACATTGTATTCTGCTTTCACGATAGTTGCAATATGTTGTGTAACAAATTAATTTTGCATGATTTACCCGTACCTTATACCATCCTATTAAATACGTGTTATTAGCTGCAGATTAGCGACTTCGCGTGTAAAGTTGACTTTCCTCGAGTGTGAGACAAGAAAATCGATTTTTTTTTGTTCAATCACGATTCCTATCTTTATATGGAGAAAACTGGCGATTCGAAAGACCGTTGTTGAATCGTGAACCTCTTGTTACTTAACCGTCCAATAATAATAGATCTTATCGCGAGGTAAAAGTTCTCTTAACCAACAGTGATTTTATTTTTTTTTTAAGGTTCCAATCGATTTTATGGTTATTACTCAGAAGTAAAATATACTTGAAATCGTTCTTACAAAGAAAATGTTATTTAACAATAGAAAATAAAGCTGGGCTATATTTGATCAAATTACCTTTGAGTCCAACCAATTACACCCCTTCTTTTTTATAAGTTAAAACAATTATACTCAGAAAAGAGATCCAACAGTTGATTTTTCAACATGAAAGTCATATTTTCAACAAAAACAGACTTTTCTCTTAAGAAAGAAAAAAAGTTCATCCAAATTTTCGAACTTAAAAGCCATTTGTCGTATTTCCTGTAAGACAGTTGAATTTTTGATAAAAAATGATCAACTTTTGACAAAAAAGTTGATTTTCAGCCGAAAAGTTAAATTTTTACCAAAAAAGAGAGAATTAACAAAAAAATTCTATCAAGAATAATGACGAAACTTTAACTAAAAAGATCAATTTTTAACAAAAAATGGATTAAATACATTTTTAGTGACAAAAATTAATTTAAAGCAAGAAAAAACGAATTTTCGAAAAAATGGTGAAATTTTAAACCAAAGAGAGACACTTACAACTAAAAATATTAATAATTAACGAACCAGTTGAACTTTTACCCAATTAGTTGAATTTCCTATTAAGAAGGATTTATTTTTAACAAAATATTTCAACTTTCAACCAAAGAGATAAGTTTTGAACTAAAGAATGGATCTTCAACTGGAATAGTTAAATTTTTTAATAAAACAATTGATTTTCAACGAGAAAAAAAAGCATTTTCGACCAGAGATTAATTTTTATCCAAAAAAGTGCATTCTCAATAAAAAACATCTTAGTTGATATATCAAAAAGAAAAATTATCAAGACAGATTTCATTTAAATTTTCAAGAGAAAAATATAAATTTTTAATAAAAACTAAATTTTCGACCAAAATAGTTGAATTTTTAAGACAAAAAGGCGAATTTACGATAAATCAGTTGAATTTTCAACAAGTAAGGTTGAATTTTTAGCAAAATAATAACATTTATAACTAAAAATCAAATTCCCAGGAGAAATCAAATGAATAAAAATAGAAATACAGCCCAAATTAATCACACAAAGAATCTTATATGTGGGGGGCTGAAAAACTTAATTTTCTAAATTCACTAATTTCCCTTAGTGGCCAAGGACTTTTGTTTCAGGCGTCATTCACTATACTGACACTCTTTTTATTAACTATTTGCCAACATACTTTCCTATCCTAACATACTTCTCTAGCTTCTTTTATGTCCATGCATTTTTTTATGCAGGCTCTCGTGTTTCTGTGACTTCTTAAGTCTCTTCTAACTAGGGTCTCATTCACACATTCTAACCATTCGTTCCGCGGTCTACCTCTGGGCATGCTGCCATTTACTTTACCTTGATACACTTGTTTCGTTAGTCGTTCATTTGGCATTCTCTCAATATGTCCAAACCATCTTAACCGATTTCTTTCCCATGTGTCTACTAGCGTCTCTTCTGTACCACATTATTTTAGAATTATCTCGTTACTTACTTTGTCCATCAGGGTTTTTCCGCATATTATGCGCATGAATCTCATATCAATTGCATTAATTTTACTCTTATCTTTTTTTTGATAAGCCCATGTCTTGCTACCGTATAGTACAGTCGGTATAAATATAAAATTATGTATTGCCATTTTAGCTTTATTTGATATATTTTTACTTCTGATAAGCGGACCTGTTCTGCCAATAACCTTCTTACCTTCGTTTATGCGTCTATTTAATTAATCATCTATCTTCCCGTTCCTAGTAAATAAGCTATCAAGTTATACGAACTTATTAACTTGTTCAATTCTCTCATCATTTAATAAAATAATGCATAGTGTTTTCTTACTCTTTCCTTCGAACACCATAGTTTTTGTTTTATTTGCGTTAAATTTGAGGCCCATGCTCTTCATGCTTGCATCTAGTTTATTCAAAATTCTTTGTAAGTCTTCAATAGACTCTGCCATAACAACCTTATCATCTGCGAACGCTAACCCACGTACCCTTACTGTTTCGAGATCCACACCCTCTTCGTCGAAGAGAGTCATTCTTAAACACTTGTCCATAAATAATATAAATAACCATCAAGACAAAACGCATCCTTGTCTAACTCCTTATATAATATCAAAACAGTCACTCAGTTTCCCAAGTGGGGAACCTTACATAACAACTTTGTGAGGTTCTTCGCTTAGGGTGATTGCTAGAGAGATTGATCAGCAGCCTGGGTCGGAGCAGTGTTGCGGAACGAACGTGTTATTCACTTAAATAACACGAGAATTCTGGATCAATCTGAAAATTCACTATCCCTTCTACCCACTATTCCTTTCCCCTACCGAGTGAGTCACGCCTAACCCGAAAGGGAAATGGCTTAATGGTGTAATAATAACTAATTTCCCCCTTGCCAATCTATCATTTGCCCTGACTATTAATAGTCAAGGTCTTGCAAACATTTTAAAATAGTATCATTTGTAAACAAAAGAAAAAAATTTCAAAACTAAATTTTAAATGTATCATCATTCACAGTTCTTTACAATAAGTACAATTTTTTTCTGTATTTTTTACTGCAGTTTAAAAGTTTTCGTATAATCTATGTATCGACATTTTTCAAGAATATTTGAATAATTATATAACAAAAACGTTGTTCATCATTTTTTGTTTTTACTACAGCATGATGTACCACAAGGAATGATGTAATTTTTACAGCTTTGATAAAATTCACTAATTAGGGCACCATTGTGTGCCGAAAAGCTTGAAACAATTTTATTGTTTTTAATTTACTAGACTCTAAAGCCAACAACGAAAATCAATATTCTCAAAGAAATTTATTATTGAGGTTTGATACCATTATGTTACGATTTAAAAAAATATTAGATTGAATAGGCTTCTTAGTCACACCTATATAGACCACACCAAAGTCTCTGAAATGAAATATTGATACGATTTTTTAATGCTGTCTGTTAAATTGAATTTTATCGCTAATCAGCGCTGCCTACTCTGAAAGATAGAAAAAAATATACTTTCTCTTCTCCAATGTATTCAGGGTTAGGTTAACCAACATTTTTTGTTTAAATTTTCATGCATATCTCCCGGAAACCGGTTCCAATCCAAAAAAAAAATATTAAAAAAAAAGTTATATTTAGAGGTTCCTCAAATGAGAAAAAAGACGTTTTTGTAGATTTTATTCAGAATCGGCTATATTAGTAGAATCAAGTTGAAAGCCAACATTTTATAAAATACGATCTAAATATTAGTTTTTAAATATGACGTTTAATAGGATCCTACCAGAACCCCATAAGAGAAAAAATGTATTTTGCGATTTTTTAGCACTAATTATGATTTTTTATTCGATTTTTTAAATTTAAATCGTTTCTAATATATAAAATACTACTTCATACTTATAATTAGATGTTTAAATAAATGTTTAAACAATTTACTGTTATTTTTAGCAATTTTCTTTTAGGATAGAGATAGAAAGTCACAGTTTCTGCCCAAATTTTCTACTTTCTGTCCAACTTTCAATTAAAGTAAGGCAATACTTATTAATGTTATCAAAAAAGCTTTTTTACTCAATTTATTATTATTTTCAATAATATTCTCTTTTAATATTGCTAGAAAATTGTAGTTTTTTTCAAATTTTCCACTTTTCTGGCCGATTGCCAATTAGAAGCACGTAAATATTTAATCAAAGTTAACAAAATTAATTGTTTGATCAATTTATTATTATTGGTAATATTATTCGATTTGAATAATACTATAAAGTTGCAGTTTTTATATAATTTTCAACTATTTGCCAACTTTCCACTTGAAGTAAGTTAATAATTAATTCAATTTAGAAAAAATAATTATTTAAATAAATTATTATTGTTTATAACTAGCTTTTGCTTTTTTAAGGCTAAACAGTTGCGATTACTTCTGAAAATTTTTTTATTTGACCAACATTTTACTCACTGAAGTAATAAATAATGCAAGCTAACAAACATAGCTATTTAAACCATTTTTTTATTTATAAATATCTTCTCTTATATACATGCTAAAAAGTTATGGGTTTTTCTGAACTCTTAAACTTTCGATCTATTGTTCTCTTGGTAAGGTAATTATAATTAATCCAAGTTAAGATACACGCATATTTAAGCAATTTTTTATTGTTTATAACTACCTTCTCTTAAGGTAATGCTATAATGCTGCTTTTTTCTGACATATTTAGTTTTGTTTTGGCTTTTTAGTTATAAAAAAATAATAAGTGAACCTCGACAAGAATCATTTTTCAAATTTCAAATTTTACATATTCTGATCCTAGCTCCTCCCTCTAGCAAAATATATTCACGGAAAAGAAATAGATTGTTTAAAATATGTTTCTCTCTCAGGTTTATTCATTACTTGTTAATAAATAAAAAGGCAAAGCAAAGTTAAACATTTCAGAGAAAACTGCAGGTTTTAGGAATCATATGAGAAAAGTTAGTTATAAACAATAGTAAATTTCTTAAACAACTATTTTTCTTAAATAAGTGAAAAATGGACAAAAAATAAAAAATATTAGAAAATCCGCAACTACGTAGCATTAGTATAGATGAAGATAGTTGTAAGCAATAGTAATAATTTGTTTAAACAATTATTTTTGCTTAAATTAATTAATTATTAAGTCACTACAAGTAAAATCTAGACAAATATGAAAAAATTCATAAAAAACCGTAACTTTCTATGTTTATGTAAAGAGAATATCATTAACAATAGGAATAATTTGTTTGAAGAAACATTTTTGTTGGCTTGAATTAATTATTACTTCACTCTAATTAAAAATTGGACATAAAGCTACAAATTTCAGAAAAAGTTGCAACTATCTACGCAATTTCTACTATTATCCAAAGATAAAATTATTCACATTGATGATAAATTTCTTGAACAATTATTTATGTATATCATAATAAAATGTTACCTCACTTTGATTTAAATTGGACAAAAAGTGGAAAATTTGTGGGAAAAAACGCGACTTTCGATATCTATTCAAAGAGAAAAGTGCTAAAAACAATAAAAGATTGTTTTAATAATTTATGTAAACGTCTAATTATTACTATAAAAGTAGAATTTCACTTGCTAAAAATCATTCACACTTTAAAAAAGCACAAGAGAATCATAGTAAGAGCTAAAAAACTCGCAAAACCCATTTTTTCACTTAGGGGGTGTTTTTTTGGGTTCCTATAAAATAGGCTTATCCCGAATAAAAGTGCTTCGACTTGAGTTCGATTTGAATTGTCTCCAATTAAGACATGCTGAAGTCAAAAAGTTCGACTTGAGCATGTCTCAGTTTTGAAACGGAGCCAGACTTCAATTTATGTCTTGGAGATAATTTTGTATGTATTGAAGACATAAATTTATCAATGAAATTATTTACGGATTGTTATTTGTATTATACTTGTTTGATGATAATACCAAAAATGTTGTTTGTTTTCATGTATTTCTAACGACTTAGGAAGTCCTTCTAGAAAGTTACAATTTTTATTTTTTTGAAGAAAATTTTTAAGGGTTATACTCGTTCAAACGCACTGATTCTGAATTTTTTAATTAAAAAGAACTAATTTAATAATTACAAATTTTTCGTTAATAAAGTTTTATCTCATTTATGAGCCAAAAAAGGTTCGATAATCTCAGTCCAGACTCGTCTTGAGTCAAGTAAACGTCGTCTTCGCCAAGACAAGGCTCGACTTAAGACAACTAAACGCCGTTTTTCCTGTCGTGGCCATAAAAATAAGACGAAGCCCCATGTCTCGACTCACTTTTGAGCCGCAGCCAGACATCAATGTATTGGAGACGAACTCAAGACATAACCAATTCGAACTAAATTTGAAGCATTTTTACTCGGGATGTAAGTGACATTTAAATAGTAATGTTTTTCGTATTCAATGGCTATTTGTAAAGAGAAATGTTGAGTTTCAACTTGATTATTTTCTTCTAATGAGAAATATAAAATAAACGTCATGGGGCTTGCGCCCCCTATAAATATAATTTTTTTCAATGTATTTTTAAAACATCCTTTTCAGGTTGTTATAAATGTTCCAATGATTTGTTAAAATTCGAAGACTTGTGAAATACACAGTATGTGTCTTATATGCAGGATTAGATAGAAATAGGACTATTTATAAACTGGAATTTAAGCAACCCTCTCCTAAGTTGAATGAAGGTTGATATGAGTCTAAATTAAGATTTCTCATTCCAATTTCATGAAGAAATATTCCTGTCCCGAGTTATTATGTGTGTTGACGGAAGAAAATTTGTATGCTCTATTCCTAGCTTTGACATAGCACTGCCGAAAAATTCTTTTATCGCCTTGACGTGGAATTATTTTTCACTTTGTTAAGAAAAGTTTCTTGAAAGAGTACAAATGAGAACAGCGACAAGATAAAGTTACTGGGAAAGATATCACAATTTCTAAAATAAACACAATGAAACTCTTTTACGAGTTTCGGAACAAAAGAAACGTGTTCCTAGGAATCTGGAAATTTAATAAAATTTGTTTTTAAACAAATACTTCACAATTATCCTTTTAAAAAAGCGGGAGAGAAAGTCTATTTTAAAAATAAATAATTTTCTTAATAATTCATAAAACCGAGAAAAACATCATTTTCGTGAATTGTGAAAGAAGAATCGGTAGAGATAAGGTTAAATCAATAAAAATATGTTTCCCTGCAATATTTGTTCAGACTTTGAGCATATATTAATAAACTTTTTCAGAACGACACGGAATAAAAAAAACCTTAGGCAGGAATCCCTTGTCATACTATAAACATAGTGTTAAATAAAAACATTTTTGTTGATTCAACGTAATCTCTACCGACGCTTTGATTAATTTTGTAAAATGTACTGAAAGTTATTTTTAAAAAAAGTAGCACAGATTAAAATGATTAATATCTATATTAGTATTCGGCCTATATTTTAAAAGTATCACTTTATCGTTTTAATTGAATTAACAATCTTAGAGATTTTAGAAACTAAAATTGGAATTTTCCATTCAAGAGGTTTCAAAAATAAAAATGTTAATGGTTAACTTAATTAGCTAATACATAAGAGGAGCAAAATTTCCCAAAAATGTTGGGTTTAAGATTTGATTATATAAACAATTTTCTATGACACTTATCTTTGACACTTTGCAAATGGACAGAAAACGGTTGATTTTTAAAACAATTGTAATGCCAAAAAGATGAAGTTTCAACTAATATGATAAATCTTTATCCGAAGAAATAGATTGTGAAAAAAGATTTTAATTCTAAACCAACAGAAATTTCTCAGTCATGAAAGAATAAAAATGACCTTGCAATAAAAGAGCTGAATATTCAATCAAGAAAGATTTTTCATTCCCGAGAAAAAAATTTTTAATCAGATTCTAGAATTTTTAACAAGAGTGTTGATTTTTGAACAATTAGTTGAATTATCTACCTAAATATTTTATTTTTCAACAAAAAATGTAAAGAAAATTACGAGAATTTTTAACAGATAGTTCAATATTTGATTAAAAAATAATACATCTGGAACCAAAAATGGTATGGTTAATTTTTTGTTAACAAAATTAATGTGCCCTAAAAAGATGCATTTTCAACTGAAATAATACATCTTCAACGAGAATTGGAAATTTTAAGAAAGGAGTTCAAGTTTGTACCATGATTTTGAATTTTCAATGAAAAAGATGAATATTCTACTAAAAATGATAGTGTTCAATTCTCAGCCAAAAAATAATTTTTAGACATGTAACAAAAAAAATCGAAAAATTTGTTGAAATCTTAAGCCAAAAAGATGAATTTTCTACGAAATCCCGTGCAGAAATTGGCCAAATTATTCCCGAGGTCCGATCAGGGCCCGATCATTTTCCATATGGGGCCGCAAGGGGGCAGATGGTAAGTTTTAATTCGCTAGAGTCAACATCACAATTCATTTTTATCTTCTGACGATTTGCAGCAATGTATTCGAGAAAGCATCGTCAATTTTGGCGCATTTACTATTTCTGTAAGTAAAAAAATGTTTTCCAGCTTTTTAGAATTTTATATTTTGTTGCTGAGATTGTAAAAATAGAGATTATCTTATACCAAACGTATGCTATTTCGGATTAGTAACATTATAGATTAAATGCTTTTTACATTTCCTTGAATATAACCTAAAAAATATTAAAAATTAAAATTCATTTGTGTGTAGTGTATGTGTGTGTATAATAGCTCTAAATTTAAACATTGTTTGTTCAAGCATAATATTTTTTTCGAAATGCAAACTCTTATCGCTAAATTTAAGCAACGTAAACAAATAATTCAATGTAGAATATTGAAAATGAGACATAATGTATTGAAATAAGCAATTTAAGGGGCCATATCTGGGCCAGATCGTGTCCCTATTTTGGATGCCCAGATCTGGGCCCTGTAGGGTAGGGCGTTTCATTTACGGTCTGGCGCTAGACAGTTTACCCTATCGGGCCCACATTTTTCATTACATTACTCTTCAATAAAATGTATGAATATTATGAGCCGATCGATTGCGTTTAAGTTCAGGAATTTTTTAATTGTTGTATCAACTTTGAATTATGTGAACGAAAAAGGGCCTACTATACCAAAATAATGTTTAAAATTTACGTCTTTCAGTTGAGAAAAGCTTAATTAAACAAATACAATGTTTTTCGAAATTGTTACCATTACTAGGCTTCCTCTATGGGGAAGGAAAAGAAGCAGAATATGTTTTTTAAAACAGTCATGTACTTTTTGCAGAAAAACACTCTTTCCATTTTGTTTCATTAAGGGTAGTTTAACTTTAAAGTAGTCTTAAAATTAATTTTAAAAAAATTATAGAGACATCCTTTGCAGGGATTTGAGATTTAAACTTCCACATTCTATTTCTCGAAACTATAATTTTTTTTTAATCATACATTTAAGGCTAAAATTAAGGAACACTTTAGCTTGGGAGTAAAAAATTCTATTCTAGGACTTTTCTTATGACAAATTAAGTTAAGAACTGTTCTAAACATTAATTAATGGGTTGTAAGGGGTAGTTTTAAAAAACTTAAGGACATATCTCTATCACTGGCATAAACTTTATTTCTTAATTGTATGTGACACTTATCCGATTCCTACTTTACCGAGGTATTTTTTTGCTCATACCATTTTCACACGAAAAGTGATATTCAGCTGAAAGTTTGAGAAAATGAAGAAAAAAGACTAATGAACGTGTATGTACTAATAAGTTTTCGCACATATATTACAAATTATATTTTTCTGGTGGTTGTAAAAATTTGTTAGCATATACATGTTTCTTAGTCCCTTTCCTCTGTTTTCCTAAACTTTCAGCTCGATATCTTATTTCTTGTGAAATTGGTATACTAAAAAAAGGTCGTTAAAGTAGTAATCGGAAAAGTGTCACTTGCGATTGAAAGGTCATTTTTAATCATTCAAGGACGAAAATATCCAACGTACACGAATAAAAGGCACTTTATATAATTTTCAACCCCCTATAGAGAGTGGTTTTACTCTTCTAGGGGTAGTATTTAAAAAAATTAGGGTATAATTATTTTTAGTGGCTCCCACTATCATTTTATTATTATACTTATTACTATTACGCAGGTAATTTGTCTTCTTTTTTTAAAATAACACTTTTTAGAGGTTTAATCCCTGGAGGTCACCTGGGGTTCAAAGTACCTTAGGCCGATTTCACTACTAAGTATTTTTTTAATTCAAATTTTTTCATCATGCTAAATTCTATTTTAATCAAAGAAAACTAGTATACCAATAGGAAGAGACTTTAAGATGTGTCCAAAAATTTTGTTATGACGAGACATAAGTTACTGGACCCTGCGTGACCTTTATGTTATTATTCAGAGGTGCGACCTCAACGGATTGAGGGCCCTGCGTCACAAATTAAACAGTTTATATATTTGTAAAAAATTATAAAATAGTTTTTAAACTAAAAAAAGTAAATAGAAGGAAGAGACAACTGAGAAACACAATCTGAGAAACATTCAGAATTTACTCCTAATAACTCTCATCACCCCTAATATTAGCAATTCTTTCAAGTATATTAAAGCAAATTGACACAAGTGTACAAAATTGACACTCTGAATCCTTCAGTGAAACAGCACTGTGAAAGCTGTCGTCGAAATTTAGCAGAAAACCCTCTATAAAATTTTTCATTCGCGGCGGGTTGAATTGAAAGCAGACATTGATGGGGATTACACACGTATTGTGTGACGCTGCAGGATATGTACGAGTATAGGGCAAAAAGGGTGGGAAAGGAGGGATACATGTGGGGACACCATGCATCCGGATCCTGTGCGTAACGTTGCTATACTCTATGAAATAGAGAGGGTAGGAGGGAGGTGTTTTCTGAAGCCCTTACCTCACGTTTCAGCACAGGAGGAGTTGGTGGCGATGAAACAAATCAATAGTTTGCAGTTTGCGCCCAAGTCAGTTAAAGACGAGCTTTTAAACTAGGAATACTGCGCCGTTTCGATTCGGTGGAGCCTATTCGCTATTCCATAAAATGATATCCATCCGAGTAGAATGAGATAAAGCTCGCGTTTTACTCACCGCCGGTCCGGCCTCATCCTCCACCTAATAGTGACAACAATGGTGCTGCATTCACGAAATGTAGTCACCAATATTCAAGCAACAGTAAAAACAAGTACTTTAAATTCTGTTCGATTGAATTTAAGGTTGGGCTTGAATTAGGAAAGTGTCTAAATTTAAGGAATACAAACTATCTTGAATAAAAGACATTCTTCATAATAATAATAATAATCATTATTATTATTATTACACTGCATTTCCCTTTCGGGGTAGGCGTGACTCACTCGATGAGGAAGTGAGTAGTGTGAGGAAGGTATATAAAATTTTTAGATTGATCCAGAAATCTCGTGATATTTATTTAAATAACACGCTCGTTCCGCCGCACTGTTCCGACCCACGTTACTGATCAATATCTCTAGCAATCAGTCCACATGAAGATCCACACAAAGTCGTCATGTGAGGTTCCCCACTTGGTTCTATTAGTATCTAAGGTCTTTTATTTCAGGCCCCATTCACTCTACTGACACTCTTTTTATTAACTATTTGTCTCCATATTATTCTGTCCTGACATACTTCTCTAGCTTCTTTTATGACCATGCATTTTTTCATGCAGGCTCGCGTGTTTCTGTGGCTTCTTATGTTTCTTCTATCTAGGGTCCCATTCACACATTCTAACCATTCTGTCCGCGGTCCACCTCTGGGAACGCTGCCATTTACTTTACCTTGATACACTTGTTTCGTTAGTCGTTCATTTGGCATTCTTTTAACATGCCTGAACCATCTTAACCGATTTCTTTCCCAAGTGTCTACTAACGCCTCTTCTGCACCATATTCTTTGACAATTATGCCGTTACTGACGTCCATTAGAGCTTTCCCGCATATCATGCGCAAGAATCTCATGTCAATTGCATTAATTTTACTCTTATCTTTTTCTCTAAGGTCCATGTCTCGCTACCGTATAGTACAGTCGGTACAAATATAGAATGATGTATTGCCATTTTAGCTTTATTTGATATATTTTTACTTCTGATAAGGGGCCCTGCTCTACCAATAACTTCCCTACCTTCGTTTATGCATCTATCTAACTCCTCATCTATCTTCCCGTCCCTAGTAAATAAGCTACCAAGGTATACAGACTTATCAACTTGATCAATTTTCTCATTATTTAATACAATATTACATAGTGTTTTCTCACTCTTTCCTTCGAGCACCATAGTTTTTGTTTTATTCGCGTTAATTTTGAGGCCCATGCTCTTCATGCTTGCATTCAGTTTATTCACAATCCTTTGCAAGTCTTCGATTGACTCTGCCATAAGAACCTTATCATCTGCGAACGCTAACCCACGTACCCTTACTCTTTCGAGATCCACACCTTCTTCATCGAAAAAAGCCATTTTTAAACACTTGACCATGAATAATATAAATAACCATAAAGACATCACGCATCCTTGTCTGACTCTTTGAATAATATTGAAAAAGTCATTCAAATTCCCATGTACCCTTACACTCACTTTGCTACCCGTATCAATTGTTTTTATAGCTTGTAGGAGCCATCCATTGACCCCGCACTCTTTCAGGACTTCTAAATATTTGATCCGTACATGACCTTCCTGGCTTAAGCCCACTTTGGGCTTCCCAAATTTTTGGTTCTGTTATTGTCATTACTCTACGAATAAGTATTTTTAAGTATATTTTACTTACGATACTTAATAAGGTAATCCCTCTGTAATTATTGTAGTCGCCTTCATCTCCCCTTCTTTTATATATTGGTACGATAATCGCTTTTTTTCCAATCGTCTGGGACGTCTCCCATCTCAAAACATAAATTTATCAATTCGCACAATCTATGTGGTATGTACTTGCTACCGTGTTTAAGCATTTCAGCGTTAATAGAGTCCACCCCGATAGCCTTACCATTTTTTAAGTTCTTAATTATATCCCTAACCTCAGGGACACAGACTTTCTCAATGATGATGTTAAAAGTTCTCCTGTACGCTTCTTTTTCTGCTTTTTGAGCAGTCTGAATGTCATCATTCCACCACGCATCACCAGATATTATTCCTACAACTGCGGTACTACACACTTCGATCGCACATCAAACAATGATATCCTGGAACTTTGTCATTAAGCCATAGACGTTTAGAATAATCTAAAGACTTTTAGAATAATCTAAAATTTCCTTGTTCTTCATTTAAATAACACGTTGGTTTCGAAAAACTGCATCGACCTAAGTAGATGATCAATGTCTCTAGTAATCGCCCCAGGTGAAGAAATTCACAAAGTCATCATGTAAAGCTCTGCAGTCTAGCCTATTAGTACTTTTTTTTATTATACCATTAAGCCATTTCCCTTTCGGGGTAGGCGTGACTCACTCGGCAGGGGAAAGGAGTAGTGCGTGGATGGGATAGAGATTTTTCAGATTGATCCAGAATTC
>NC_046659.1:83808047-83812813 GCF_010883055.1 Belonocnema kinseyi | reverse complement strand
TAGTAAATAAGCTACCAAGGTATACGAACTTATCAACTTGTTCAATTCTCTCATCATTCAATAAAATATTGCATAGCGTTTTCTCACTATTTCCTTCGAACAGTACTTATTTACCTCAAATAAAATCAAGCATTGTTGACAGGAATGAAATAAGATATGCACCTGACTTTCAATATAGCGTTCTTAAAACAGATGCAAGGCAACCTCAAATAATATTTTAAGATTTTGTTACCTAAAATCAAGAAGTACGCCTTACTGAATTTCAATTTGGCTACACATTATTCGTGCTGGGATGTGCGCGCGACGCGATCTTGGTATTCTTCTACGAAGATCCGTCTTACTTTCAGATAGTAGAGTTCTCAAGTTGAACCCCCCTGAAAGTTGCCCCCCGAAGTTCACATTTTTTAGATTTTCTTTTTGCATAGGTTTGTACCGTTTGTACTTTTATTATTTTCGTTTGTACTTTCTTGGTTGCCCAGCTAGGAGGAAATAAAAATATCGTGCTATCTCCCCGAAATTAAAATTTCTCAAATTTTCTTTCTGCATACGTTTCTACGTCGTTTGTACCCTTTGCACTTTTAATTTGGCGCCATCCCCCCGAACTTCAAATTTCCAAATTTTCCTTTTGCATACGTTTGTACGTTGTTTGTACTGTTTGGACTTTTAATATTTTTGTTTCAACCCACTTCGTTGCCCGGCTACGGGAAAAACAAAATTTCGTACCATCCCGCTGAAATTCAAATTTCTCCAATTTTCTTCATAAACGAAAATATTGAATGTACAAACAGTATCAACGACGTACAAAAGTATGCAAAAAGAAAATTTATGAAATTTGAATTTCGGTCCGATGGCACGAAATTTTGATTTCCCCCTTTTTGGGCAAACAAGAGGGTACAAACCAAAATATTTAAATAACAAACGAAGTCCAAACGTATGCAAACAGAAAATTTAAAAAATTTTAATTTCGGGGGGATGGCACGAAATTTTGATTACCCCCTTGCCAGGAAATAAACGAAAATTTTAAAAGTACAAACGGTACGAACGACGTACAAAGTATCCAAAAAGAAAATTTGAGAAATTTGAATTTTGGATGGATGCGTGAAGTTAGCCCCCCGAAATCAATTATTGCCCCTTATTTCGTAACCAGGAGGGTACAAACGAAAATATTGGATGTAAAAACAGTACAAATGACGTACAAACGTATGCTTAATTTCAGGTTTTATATGCTCCAATTCAATTTTAGTTTAAAATTCAATCGTTTGATTAAAATAACTGCTGTGTTGAAAACTTATATTATCCAGTTAAAAATTCAAAAATTTGGTAGAAAACTCAATTTTCTTGTCGATGATTAATATTTTCGGGTTGAAAATTCAATTGCTGTGTGGAAAAATCTTGTTTTTCTTGAAAACTCAAGAAGCTGGTATAAAATTTAAGAAGTTGGTAGAAAATACAACTTTTTGGCAAAAAATTCGCTTTTCTAAATTGAAAATTATTTGTTGCTAATGAAAACTCCACTATTCAATTTTTTGTTGAAAGTGTTTTTTCAGACTACAATTTAAACTATTTAGTTGCACTTCATCTCTTTTTGGCAGAAAATGAATCTTTCTGGTATAAAAATCAATTACTTGGATAAAAAATTATGTATTCAGTTTATTTTGAATATGAATCTTCTTTGGATTAAAAGTTTTTTTTTAACTCAAAATCTAACTATTTGATTTTTGATTGAAAGTCGATCTTTTTAGATTAAAAATGTAACTGCTTGGTTGATATTGTATATAATTTGTTGAAAATTCACCTTTTTTAAAAAAAGGTAATCTTCTCTGTTACAAATTCTACTATTTGGTTAAAAATGTATGTAATCTGTTTAGAATTGTTTTTTTTAGTAAAAAAATTTTGAGTGAAAATTCAACCATTAGGTTATAAATGTATGTGGTTTGCTGAGAATTCATCCTTTCTAGAAGAAAGTAAATCTTTTTGGCTTAGAACTAATCTTTTTGTTTGGAAATATAATTATTTCGTTGAAAATGTTACTGTGTACTAGAAAGCTCGCCTGTTTAACTTGAAAATTCCACTATTTAATTCAAAATTTATGTATTTTGTTGAAGATTTGTCCTTTATAGTGGAAAAATTCTTAAGTAACAGTAACATTTTTCCCCACTGCTCCAAATCATCAGCGTTTTTTTATGACGCCTAAACAGATTTACAAAAAAAAAATTCAGCCAGCAAAAATCACGTTACATAGAGGGAGTTCTATGTGAATTCCTATTGTTATTTCTAAATTTATTTTTGCCTGGAGTTTAACATAGATTTCTACGCTATTCGGGAAATTCTAGACTGTGTAAAAATTGAAGTATTTAATCCATAATTGTTTAAAAGATTAATTAGATCGGCTTGGGAATCTTCACCAGAAGCATCGTGCTTTAATTTACGTAAGTAAAATATACTTTTGTCCAGTAGAAGATTTTCCCATCTTTAATCGTTGATTAATTAATTCATTTATTATTCGAAAAGTTTGGACCTTCCACTTTTAACTCTTAGTGACGATGTTTGGCGTAGATTTCCAAACTGCGGCTGATCTCTTTTTGAGAGGAAAATCCTGGTATTTACATGAGCCACTATGTATTTACCGAGGCTGTCCAGTGTTCACTGTCCAGGCAATTAACTGCGCACGTCGCATTGCCGAATGCAGCGCGTTTGCATTTTTGTTTGCAAATGCACAAACACAGATGTGTGTATGAATACGCGCTCAATGAAAACACCAAAGACTGCAGAATCATGTGTGAGCGAATAAACGTTGAATAAGGCAAATAAATTTAATCAAGCGTCCTAACTCGGTCGTGTGTGTGTTTTATAGATCTGTTTATAATGACCCTGCTTTAACCGTATTATATATGTGTTATAAAAATTCTGCTATTTAACGATCGATTAAATTGTGCATATCGAAAAGTCTCATCTTCATTAGAATTAGAATTAGAATTCCCGAATAATAAAATTTGCAAGTAACAAAATTTCGGAGCCATAAAATTTCTGAATTATAAAATCCCTGAGTAATAAAATCTCCGAAATGGAAAATTCCCGAATAATAAAATTCCCAAACAGATTATAATATTTTCGAATAGAAAAATTCCCGAGTAAAAAATTACCGACAGCTTATAATATTACCAAATTTGAAAATTCCCGAATAATGAAGTTTCCGAATAACATTTCATTCCGAATTAAATTCCTGAATTATAAAATTTACAGATAATAAAATTCCCGAACAATAAAATTCCTGAATTATAGAATTTCCAGATCGGAAAATTCCGGAATAATAAAGTTTTAAAATAAAAAATTCCCCAATAATAAAATTCCTAAATTACAAGATACCCGAATAATAAAATTCCCGAATTGGAAAATTGCAGAATAATAAAATTCGCAAGGAGTTTATAATATTTCTGAATAGAAAATTTCCCGAATAAAGAAAATTCCTGACAGTTTATAATATTACTGAAATTAAAAATTTTTGTATAACGAAATTTCCGAATAGCGAAATTCCCAAATACTAAAGTTATTAATTTAGAAAATTCCTGAGTAATAAAATTCCCGAACGGTTAATAATATTACTGAAATGTAAAATACCCGAATAATAAAATTCCCGTCAGTTTAAAATATTACTGAATTTGGAAATATTGAAAATAATATTACCAACTTATAAAGTTCTCGAATATAAACAATTAAAAATTTAAAAATATATCGTTTATTTACCAAAAATACAGTAATCATATATTTTTATTGCAAAATTTATGTTTTATGTTTAAATTTTCTAAATTTATTGTTTGAATTTAAAATAACAATCATTGAAACAAATATTTTTGGATCAGAATTTGTTTTTAATTATAGTTATTTTTAATTTAAACAATAATTGTAGAAACTTTAAACATTATAATTGTATATACAATAATTGGTTATCAAATTTTTAATAATAAATCAAATGTATCTCTCCTTAATTAGCTTTTAAATGTCCTAGAAAATATTTTAAATTTATTCATAATTTTTTTCTACATTTATGAGACAATAGTATCTGATTTTCCAATTACATTGATAATTTCCAAATCAAACTATTATTTTTAAATTACACTAAATAATTTAAATAATAGAGTAATTTTTTATTACATTTTGAATTGAACATTGAGGGAGATTTGTTTAAAAACATCTTTAACACACTTTTTCTAAAGTCAATATTTAAGAAAGCTTAAAACTTTAGTGTATGCTTTTCTTGAATTAAAAATTTTCCACATCTGCAATTCAATGATTTTTAATGGTAATTTCCATTTTTTGGAGGCTAGCGTTTAAGATTCCAACGATGAGAAATTCATTTGATGCTTTTTGAAATTGAAACATTTTGCTTCTTTTCAAATAAATTGCATATTTAAACTACGAGAATTTGAATTAGTGTAATTTTCAACGTTTTCATTTTTAAATATTGTATGATTAAAATGATAAAAATCCGGTATTGTAAAACTTGAATTGACTCTAGCTTGAAATTTTAATGAAACTAATGTTGTTAAAGAGTCCTACGATTCCCTTTTATCAGGGTAGCTGTAGGTCAGGGACAGCCTAGAAATAAGGAAAAAGACAG
The DNA here is from genome assembly GCF_010883055.1 of Belonocnema kinseyi. Taxonomy (NCBI): domain Eukaryota; kingdom Metazoa; phylum Arthropoda; class Insecta; order Hymenoptera; family Cynipidae; genus Belonocnema; species Belonocnema kinseyi. The sequence goes on along the minus strand of NC_046659.1, from coordinate 83,808,195 downwards.
GAATTTTGAAAAAATTAAACGGCTAAAGTCAGAGAATTCATGTAAGAAGTAAGTTTCAAAAATAATCCGGGATGCGACACAGTTACTATTAATAAATTTTTTTTCTCAAGTTTCTTTTTATTTACGTTTTTAGGATAAATTCAAAATA
>NC_046659.1:83798229-83807947 GCF_010883055.1 Belonocnema kinseyi | reverse complement strand
CACTTTAGTCTTTTTTTACAATGAATTAACCTATTGCTAATGATTTCTTCAAAATTTTTTTCAATTTGTTTGAATTCTTTGAAATTCTCTTAATTTTTTTGAAATCAATTCAATTCTTCTCAATGGACTCAATTTCACTCAATTTAATTGATTTTTTTTAGGTTTCGTTCAATTTATCCTAATTTCGTAAAAATTCAACTGGAATCCTTATAAATTACATCGTATTCTTTTGAATCGTTTTAAACTTAAAACAACATTAGTCACATTATTATCGGAAATTCGTCTCTTTGATTCATCTTTTGGGATAAAGACTAGCAGAAGCCGTGAAAATATTTAATTAAAAATTAAAAATTGTTTTGTTCCGTTTATAAAAGTTTCTACATTAAAAATGTTACAAGGTTTGATTTGTGGTCTTTAAATGAAGAGTCGTATTACAGACCTCGACGAAGAACATTTTTATTAAAAATGCATTTCTTGCACAAAAAAATCTGAAAAAAATCAAATACACATTGTGCCTAAAGGTCAAGTTAGTTAGCCAGGCACTTTGGATGTAAATTCAAAAAGTGGACACATTTTTAATATTTTTTAGACCACTTTTTTGAAAATTCCAAAATTCTCTGTACGGTTATTTATAGTATTCAAAAGGTTGAACAATTAACCCTAATGACTTTTTTTGAAAAATCAAAAATTACCAGAGTTAGAGCGTTTTCAAAATTCAATAAAACAAATTAAAATGAACATTTTAAGCCAAACAACGCATGATACGAAAAAAAGCCAAAAGAAGAAAAACTTTGCTTTTTGGAGGCCCTACAGGATTATGATAACAACTTTTTTAATTTGGTCGAAAAGTTGAAAATTCCAAATTTGATCCTACCAAAAAAAATAAAAAACGAAAAAAATTAAAATGCTAAAATTACACGCATTGGAAAAAACTACAAATTCATAATGAATCACTTTTTGACACAAGTTGCGAAAAAATAAACAAACTAAATGTGTGGAAGACGGTACTCGGTACCGTAAAATGTGTAATAAAAAATAGTTTGCCTAAATAAGATTTAAAATTTTGATTTTCACACTTCTTTGATAGGGCACGTGCTTTTACATTCACACTATAATGAGAAGGTATTGGTTTCATACGAGAAATGACTTTCACGAATTCCATCAAATATTGATGTTTTGAGATTTACTCAGAAGGAACAAAAAGTTTTCAGGTTAGTATCTGTCTGTCGCTGTCGTATGTATAATGGATGTCTTTGGACCGACTAATTGAATCGAATTGGGCTTTGGCACACAGGTTTAGGGGCCAAAGGTTTTAAAATTCCACGTACGGCTATTTATAGCACACGAAAATGTTAACAATTTATCTTCATGGATTTTTTTGATAACAAGAAAAGTATCACAGTTATGGCTTTTTCAAAATACAAAATGAAAATGAACATTCTAAACTAATCAAAGCACGATATAAAAAAAGGTAAGAAAAGGAAAACATTACTATTTGAAAAACTTACAAGGTGATCATAACAGGTTTTATAATTTAAAAAAAAATCGAAAATTCATCTTTTAATCGCACAAAAAATACTGAATTATTACATTCTCTTCATAATAAGAAGGTATTGTTTTATGGGAAAACTGACTATCGCGGATTTCTTGAAATTTTCACTTTTCGAGAATCCCTAATTCCCAAAGAAACCGGTATTACGATGACGTCTGTCTGTCGGCCTTGTCATTATCCTTGTTGTCGTTGTAGTCTGTAAACACAGTAACATTTGACGTAATTATTTTATTGAATTTCCCTTTGACACACTTTATAAGGATATGAAAAGAAATTACAATTTCGTTAGCCACCTATTTTAAATAAAAATGCAATAATTTGGAGCATTTTCAAAATTTTTAAGACCAATTTTTTAAGATTTGAAATTTTCATATAGTGCTGTTTATAGTGCATAAAAATATGAACTTTAAAGAAATAATAATAATAAAAACGAAAATGACTATTCTATGTCATTCAACGCACCACATGAAAAAAAGTCAAAAAAGAAAAATATTAGTTTTTAAAGACCTACACGATTATCATAACAACTTTTTGAATTTTGTTAAAAAATCGAAAATTCAAATTTTTGTTGCACAAAAATGATGTATTATTACATTCTCATCATAATGAGAAGGCATTAGTTTTATGTGAAATCTTTCTAGCGCTAAGCAATCTGAATAAATGTATTATAAGTTCGATACAGAAGTGTTAAACATAATATAGAAAAGTTAACATTTTGGACAAAATCGAGTGCGAAGCACGAGATACGCGATGAGAATGTATTCGTTAAAGTCGAAGAAGCTTTAACAAAGGATAATTCACAATCACAAAATTACAGTTGTCGATGTTTGGTTCGTTAACCTTAATAGGTCTGTGCACAAATGTGGGGCAAATACAAAGACCGAGCTCAAAGGGCGAGACAAATACACCTTCGAGCGCGAAGCGCGCGATGAATGAATCGTCGAGCGCGAAGCGCGAGAACCAACAGTCGCACGACCTAGGCGTGCTCAAACTTACAAGCGAAGCGAGCCGCGCGCATAGCGCGCGAAGAGATTGTGCTTGCAGAGCGGGCTGATTTTTTTAAAATGAAATTATTAAAAAGAAATTTTGAAAAAAATGTTTGATAAAATTTAGTTAAAATTTTAGGAGGTTTTTACACGTAACAAAAAAGCTGGCTGCGTTTATCGAAAATTTCCCCATTCGCAGTTCTATTTTTCCGAAAAGTTCTGACTAATCGTATAGAAATTTTAGCCTGAACATTATTAGAACTGAAATTCTGATCAAAACTTTCCGAATATTGTCAGCTCGTGACATGAAATCAGTTACAAAAGCGCCACACTGATAAATAAATAGTTTCACAAATGCCCACTGAATAACGCATAAGTTTTTCTCTAGCCGTACTGTTAGTAAAATTAATCGCACCAGATAGCACTCTAGCTCGGACCGAACTACATTTATAATGTTGCGTCATATGAAATTAAGAATCCCAGCCGAAGCATATGCCTGCCATGTCGTCAGATGGCCTTGCACTATCATAAAATGCTTATTTCGAAAAAAATATCTTACATCACTCGGAGCGTTACATACTTCTCTTTACGTGGAGCTCAAATTGGCTGGACGGTTTGAAAAACAATGGACTTTGATCTTCCTGTAAATACCTGCCTAACACTAGTAGTAGTGTAAAATATTTTAAAATAAAAATTGAATTTTGTATCGCAATTCATAGCTGATCCTGCTCAAATTTTAGGTTAGGGCCATTTTGAGATTGACAGCTACCATATTGATTTTCTCGAACCTGGATAACCTCAATTCAGCAGTACTTCATCTTGGGAGTAGACATTTGTCTTAACCTTCCATAGACATTCTTTGAAAAATTTCCATTTTGTTGCTTATCTCCTTCAAATATTAATGGTTAGGGTCATCCTGTTCACAGTAAAAATCCTGAGAAAATTCAAGTAAATAGCTAAGTTCAATAAAGTAATTGTAAGAAAGTTAAAGAAATGGTTAATCAGAAACAAGCTGTCCATGAAACAAGACCTTTGACCTTGGTGCAAATTCACCTGCGTGTTCGATGAACGGTACATGATCGATAATTGGCGCTATTACCCTATAAGTAGTTCAAGATTTTTATACGAAGTGAAAATACCGTTGATCACTCATCTCTCTCCGTCCATCTTCCGCCTTTCCAACTTCTTACTGTTACTTTTCAAACATAGGCTAAAATAAGGTTTGTAATTTACGTCCCGGTAGAAAACAGTCTTGAATGTAACAAAATACAGTCTCCTTTGAAACTGATGCCTACAGAAGACGTTAGACTGGAATGCATCCACAGAATAAAAAGAGAAAAACTAAAAAAAAAGTAGAATAATTGTCGTAAGGAATATACTTGCGCATCAGAGAAACACTACCTAAGGCGATCTCGATCCCCGTAACGCACGGATAAGGATCTTCACTATAATACCGGCTCATAATTTCTTCAACATTTAGCACTTTTTCCCGCGATAAGTTCTCAGATTCGAATCGAGCGTGTAGGCAGGTAATTCAGGCACACGCAGAAATCTCGCACATACTCGCGTCATGACTCGTAATCATTGAGATTACCTTACAATAATGCGCAAATGAACCTTGCCTTAAATGCGCGGGAGAAACAACTCTGGCAATCCATGGACCGCTCGGTTATCGGAACTCTTAACACTAAGTCATTCAAGTATTGCGGAGTAACCCACTTCTTCGCCAAAGTAATCCGATTTTTTTCTAGGAGTATTCCACTTGTAATCCATGAAATCCACTTTCAATTAAGAATAATCCACTTGCGATGCATATAATTTTGAGTAATTCAGGTAATTCAAGAAATCTATTTCCAACCAAGTTATCCACTTTTGATTTAGAGAAATTTAAGTAATTTAGAGAAACATATTAATTATCCAGAGCAACAAACTTTTAATCTGTCTCAATCCACATGCAATTAACATAATTCCTAGTAATTCTGGTAAGATAAGTAATCCAGTTCTACTCCCAAATAACTCAAGAAAATTAGAGTAATCCACTTATGAGCCCAAATTAAAAAATTAGCTTGCAATCTGGATTGATCTATTTGTAATCCGGAGTACTCCTTTTGTAATCCAGATAATACGAAGTAATGTAGATAATACAAGTAATAAGTTGAAATATGAAGAAATTTATTTGTAATCTGAAGTTTTTCAATTTTTTTGGATTGATTCACTAGTAATCCAAAAAATTTAAGTAATTCAAAGTAAACCATTAGTTAGCAGGAGTAATCGACTTTCAGTCCGACGCATCCGATCTACGATTAACGTAATTCCTAGTAGTTCAGGTAATCAAGTAATCCAGTTATCAACCCGTTTAATTCAAGAAAATGAAAGTAATTAACTTATGAGTTCGATTAATCCACTCGTAGTTCACTGGGTAGGCCACTTGTAATCAGGTTGTAATCAGGTCTTTTCGTTGCAAAATTCTTCTTCTTCTTTAAAAGTTCATGATTTTAGTTTAAAATTGCATTCTTTGTTGATAAAACTGTTTTTTTTTTTGGTTTTGCCTTTCATATTTAAAAATTCTAGTATTTTGTGGAAATTTCGATTTTTTTTTGCAAACTCACATTCTTACTCAAAATTCATTCTATTGGTTGTAAACTTAACTATTTTCTTGAGAATTCAAATATTTAGTTGCAAATTCAAGTATTTTGTCAAAAATTGTTCTTTTAGGCAGAAAGTAATCCTCTTGGTAGATGGTTTGAATAATTAATTAAATTATGTAAAAAAATAAGAAATAAAATGAAAATGCCCTCTCTTTGGTATGAAATGCAACTATATTGTTGAATGTTTTTTCTTTTAATAAAAATCCATTTTTTTGAACTGAAAATTTAATTTTTATTTTTCCTAAAAATTTGCCCTTCATACTTGAAAATTCGAGTATATGGTTGAAATTTCGTTTTATTTTTTGGAAAAAGGTAAGATTCTTGCTTAAAAATGATTTTTTTAAGCTACAAGCTTAACTATTTTGTTAAAAATTCAAATATTTAGTTACTAATTCAAGTATTTTGTCCAGAATTCTTTTTCTTTTGTAGATACTTTGACTACTTGATTAAGCTATTTTGTTAAAAAGATATTTTTTGATTAAAATGCATAATTTTAATTTAAAATTCAACTATCTGCTTAAAAATGCATGTATTTCGATAAAACTTCATTTTTTTCGGCATAAATCAGTCTTCTTCATTAAAAATTCATGTGTTTAGTTTGAAAATGAACTTTTTTGTTGAAAATTCGTCTTTCTGCCTGGGGATTCCACTATTTTGTTAAAAAATTTGTCATTTTGTTTGATTTTCATTGGTTTTTATGACACATACAAATTAATTTTTGTTGAAATATCAACTATCACATTTATTGTTGAGAATTTATTTTTTGGTATTAAAGAATAATTTACTTTATCGAAAATTCGAAAATTTTTAAGAAGCGATTTTATTAATTTAAAATTGTCCATTTTAGTTGAAAATTCATCTTTTTTGTTAAAAATTCAAGTATTCAAACAAAGCAAAAAGTTTATTTCTAGTTACAAATAGTCGCTTTGTAATTGAAAATAAATTTAATAATCTGAAAATTTAACTATTTCACTTAAAGATGAATTATTTCAGTCAAACATTAATCTCTTTGGTTACAAATTTAAAAATTAAGTTAAAACTTCGTCTTTTCATGTTAAATCCGACTTTTTAAAATTAAAATTGTAATATATTTTGGTTCAGATATAAATTTTACATTTTTCGTTTAAAATTCAACTATTTTATTGATAACTCTTGTCTTTTGATAAAAAATTTACCTTCTTGGTCAATAATTCAGCTTTTTCCGTTGAAATATCGCCTAACATGTTTTTGGTTTACAATTCAACTAATTAGTTGAAATTTATACTACTTTGTTAAAATGCAATTCGTTTGGTTGATGATTCCGCATTGTATTATAAAATGCAACTACTTGCTTTAAAATTCAACGAATTCGTTGAAGATTCAATGGTTTTTCTTGAAATTAAACTATTTTGTTAAAAAGTCATCTCTTCTAATTGATAATTTCACTGTTTTGTTGAACATTCATCTTCTTGGATGAAAAATCCGTTCTTTTGGGTAGCCAATTCATGTTTTTTTTTAAATAAAAAGGCAACCTTCTCCGTTGTAAGTGAACTTTTTATATAAAAAATTCAACCACCCTTCAGTAGTGTTTAACTGATGTCTTCACCCTAATTTGAAAGAAAAACTCAAATTTATGATATTTTGGATCCATATTTGTGTAAATAGGATAGATCGGTGAAACAGATAAACCAATGAATCATTCTGTTTGCATAGAACGATTCGTCTCTGTTTGAACTAGTTTTACTCTCATATTGATACTGGATATTCAAGTTCTATTTATCCATACATATTGCACATTCATAATTTACTGACGATCATTCCCCACTTCGAAAATGATATTGATAAAATGAACGAATGTTGATAATCCAAAATAAACATTGAATATTAATCCAATTATTAAATGTGAGACCCAATCGAGCTAGAAATCTGTCACGGTTCTTAATTAAAATTCATTAGGTATGGAATGAAAAAATCTAACTATTGTTGGTTAAAAGTTAATTATATTTCATTCAGATTTCTACTTATATTTTTTCATTTTGAATACTTCACGCTTCATTAAAATTTCTACTATTTGGCTGAGAATTGAATTCTTTGTTTAAAAATTCAACTTTATTGTTAGTCATCCCCCCTGGGCAAAAATTCAACTGTTTTCTTGAAAATTCGTCATTTTTGATTGGAAGTTAATCTGTTTTGGGTAAGGATTCAACTATTTTGTTGAAAATTCGCCTTTTTCTTTGAATTCAACTACTATATTAACTGATATTCAACGACTAGATTTTCCATAAAAAGTTAACTTTTTTGGTTAAAAATAAACTTTTTTATTGAAAATTAAACTGGTTTCTGAAAATTCGTGTCTTTTTATTGAAAATTCAGCAGTTCGAAAATCAACTGTTTTATTGAGTATTTGTCTTTTACAATAGAAAATTCGATCTTTTGAATTAAAAATTCGTCCTTTTGAATTGAAATCCAATGTTTTTTTGTTAAAGATTCAACCATTTTCTCGAAAATTCGTCTTTTTTATTGTATTCAACTGATTTCTATTGAAAACTAAAATACTTTTTATAGATAAAATATCAAACATTATATTGTTTAATAAGAATGTATGTTTTTTGATAAAAATTGATATTATTCGGTTGAGGGTTGAGCTATTAGATGAAAAATAAGTTTTTTCAGGTAGAATTTAAGTTTTTTCAAATTACAAATGTTTTAGATTAAAACATCTACTATTACATTATTTGTTCAAAATGTACCTTTTTTTAAATGCATCTCTAGATGAAAATCTGTTTTTTTTTCTTGTTAAACATTTATTTTTGTGACTAAAAATTTAACCAATTGAGTTAAAGATTCATTATTCCAGTTCAAAATTCGTCTGTTGAATCAAAAGTTTAATTATCTTGTTAAAAATTGGATCTTCTTTGATTGAAAATTCAACTAATTAGGTAAAAGCTAAACTACTGTAGTAAAAATTAATATTTTCAGTTGAAGGCTCATCTCGTTGGTTGAAAATTTAGCTATTTTATTAAAAAAGGTTTTTTTTAAGTTAAAAATTCTATCACTTGGGTCTTTTTTGATAGAAAACTAATTTTTTTTTGGAAATTCCTAATTTTAGGGTCTAAAATATAACAGTTTAGTTGAAAATTTAACTGCTTGACAGGAAACTCGTCTTTTGGCTTGAAACCTCAACAATTTTGATAAACCTTTTTTTCTATTGTTTTTTTTAGAAAAGTGATCTCTTTATTGAAATAATTCAATCCTGAAATTTGCAGCTTAACTAAAAATATGGTTAGTTGAGTTAGTTGACGTTAGGATGTAAGGGGGGCTATAGAGCAGATGGAAAGTATGAGGGAGGACCTGAGGGTAAGAGATGAGAGATGGGGAAAGGAAGTAAAAGAGCTGAGGGGAAAAGTAGAAGGATTGCATAGGGAGTTGGTGTCGGTAAGGAAGGAAAAAGAGGATAAAATGAAGGAGATGGAAGAAGATATTAGGATGTGGCAGAAAATGGCGGAAAAAAGGCTGCAGAAGGTGGAGGGCAGGTCAGGAATGGAAGCAGTTGACAGGGGGGAGGGTGACAATCAAGGTATTTATGAGAAAGTGGAGATCATGATAGAAGAGAAAGCGGGTGAGCGTAGGAATGAAAAGAAGGAGAGAGCGGATAGAGAAAGGATAAGGGCAATGGAGTTGAGAATGGAGAGAAAAGAAAAGGCAGGTAGGAGAAATAATATAGTGATGAGAGGATTGAAGCTCAAGAGCGGGGAAGAAAGGGACGGGGTGAAAGCGCTGCTACAGAGCATAGGATGGGTTAAAGGCAAGGTAGGGAAAGTTAGGATGCAAGCGAGAAAGGAGAATGAAGTGGCGGTGGTGGAATCGGAGAGATGGAAAGAAAAATTAGGGGTAATGCGTAACAAAAATAGGATAAAGGACAATAAGGTTTTTATCTATCAAGATTTGACGAGGAAGGAAAGGGATGTTCAGAGAATGCTAAATAATAGGGCTAGGAAGGAGAGGAGCGAAGGGAAATCAGTGACGGTAGGGTATCGGAAAATAAAAATATACGAGAAAATGTGGGTATGGTATGAGAAGAAGGAGGTGTTGAAGGAAGTGCAGGGGAATTTGTTTCGGGAGAAGTAGGGGGTGCGAGTGAAGCAGGGTGGAGGAATGTTAAAGGTGTTGTACTAGAACGTAGCAGGGGTAAAGAAGAAAGGTGAGGATTTCTGGAGGTATATTCAGGAATTTGATGTGATTGATATGGTAGAGACGTGGGTAGCGAGAAAGGAATGGAATAGAGTAAAGCGAAAGTTGCCAAGGGGAGCTGGAGGCTACAGGAGGCGGTCAATGTAAAAAGGAAAGGAAGGGCTAGTATGGGAATTGTAACAGGGGCTAGGGATGGATTAGAGGAGGAAGTTCATGGAGAGGGAGAGGGGGAGGGCGTGCGCATGATGGCTGTAAAGATAGGAGGGGTGATTTATAAGTTTGTGACTGCGTACAATAAGGATGGAATGAAATTGATTAAAGAAAGGGTAGAAAACTTACTTGGAGGGAGAGATGAGGTTATG
>NC_046659.1:83791613-83798129 GCF_010883055.1 Belonocnema kinseyi | reverse complement strand
GGCGGGAACGGGGCCTGTACCAGGAAGGGGAGAGCTTTGTAAGAAGATCGAAGGATAAAATAATAAATAAAGAGGGGGAGATTCTGAGGGACTGGATGGAGAATAAAGGGTGGGCGGTGGCGAATAGTATGATAAAAGGGGACGAAGAGGGAGAATACACGTATGTGAGTAAGAGGGGTGTATCGGTGATAGACTACGTGATTATGAATATGCAAGGGTTTGAGGAGATAGAGGAATTCACAGTGGAAGGAAGGGTGAAATCAGACCATCAGCCATTGAGTTTGTGGATACTGGGGGATGCTGGCGAAAGGCAAGGTGATGAAGAAGGGTCGTTAGGGGAGAGGCTGTCATGGACAAGAAAGGCGATAGAGAAGTATCAGGAGCAGTTGGGCAACGTAAGCTTTGAGGGAAAGTCCGTGGACGAGATATGGGAGGATCTACGAGAGAAAGTGAAAGGTTGTGTGCAAAAGAAGGTATTTAGGAAAAAGGAGAAAGGAATGGTAAAGCCGTGGTGGGATAGAGAATGTAAAATATTGATAAGAAAGGTGAAAAAGACGTACAGGAAATGGAAGGAACCGCGAAAAGGGAGGAGTACGTAAAAATCAGGAAGAAGTTTATGGCGATGTGTAAGAAGAAATAGCAGGAAAAAGAAAAAGAGCTGGAAGAGGAGCTGAGAAGTGTTAAGGCAGAAGAAGTGTGGAAGATAATTAATAGGTTTTGGAAACGTAGGGTGGGGATAAGTGAGAAGGTAGGGAGTGACGAATGAAGGAAATTTTTTAAGGATTCATATCAAGGGTCAGATACTCGAAAGAGAGAGATGCGGGGATTAGAAGAAACAGAGAGGTAGATGAAGAGGAGCTGGACGACGAGGAGATAGAGAAGCAGATAGGGAAGTTGAATAAATGGAAGGCAGCAGGGATTGACGGGGTATAGAACGAAGCATGGCTATTTAGCACGCAAGAGGTAAGGCAGAGGCTAAAAAGGGTAGTGAAAAAACTATGGAGGGGGGAGGGACTCCCAAGAGAGTGGAGAGAGGAGTTGATCGTACCAATATAAGAAAGGAGATGGGGAAAGGCAGGAAAATTATAGAGGAATTACGCTCATGAATACTGCGTTCAAAATATGCGCGATGGTGTTAGCAGATAGGTTACGAAAGGATATTGAGGGAAAAGGAATATTGCCGGAGACGCAGGCGGGCTTTAGAGAGAGAAGGAGCACTATTGACAATATTTACGCATTGCAACGCGTGGTGGATAGAGAATTAACCAAAAAGGGTGCCAAAGTGTACGCGGTTTTTGTAGATCTAAAAAAGCGCGTTCCAGTCAGTGGATAGGGGGAGGTTGTGGGAGGCAATGGAGGAGAGGGGAGTAAAGAGGAGCATGATCGAGAGGGTAAGGGAGGTATATGAGGAGACGAAAGATAGGGTGAGAGGAGGGGAGGGAATCTATGGGAGATTCTGGACGGATAGAGGGTTGAGGGAAGGGTGTCCGCTTAGCCTAACGCTTTTTGCCATTTTGATCACGGATATGGAAAGTAACATAGCGGCCGGAGTGGTAGGAGGAGTTAGGGTAGGAGGAGGGAGGATATGGTTACTTGCATATGCAGATGACATAGTGCTTTTGGCAAAGATGATGAAGAGATTGAGACGTTACTTGGATAGAAATAGGTTAGAGTTAAATGCGGACAAGTCGAAGATTATGGTGTGCACGAAAGGAGGTGGAAAAGATGAGGGAGGGGAGTGGAAGTGTAAGGGAAAAGCGGTACAGGAGGTGAAAGAGTTTGTGTACCTGGGCTTCCTGTTTCTAAGAAATGAAGGATTGGATGGTCATATAAAAGAGAGAGTGAGAAGGGCCAATGTGGTGATGAGGCAGTGTGGGGGCTGGGGAAGAGATCGTTCGCAGAGGACTTTGAAAGGAGAATGAAATTGTTTAATTAGATAGTGATAAGTGTCTTATTTTACGGAGTGGAGGTGTGGGGTTGGAAGGTAAGTGAGAAGGTAAATAGGATACAGGAGAGGTATGTAAAGTGGATACTGGGTTTGGCAAGGAATACGCCGAACTATATTGTCAAAAGGGAGATAGCAAGAACGAGTTTAGGGATTATAACAGGGAGTCGCGCGTGTAAATATGAGGAGAAATTTTTGGAAGAAAGGGGATGTAAATTGGTTGGGAGTGTTGGTGGGAGAAGGAGAACAGACGTAGTGGTGTGAAGATGGAGGCAGAAAGGGAAAGGTATTTTAGGACGAACTGATTGCAGGTGGATGAAGTTAGCAGAGTGCACGGGGAAGGAAGGTATAAGAGTTGGTTCAAAAGAGTGGCAGTGAGAAAGAGAAGGCAGAAGGAAAGGAGAGAATAAGAGAGTCAAGGTATAACGGAAACTATGTGTGCATTATGTTAAGGGAGAAAGCGCAATATTTGTGTAAGAAAAGAGAGCAAGGAAGTCAGGAACTTATAGCGAGAATGAGGTGCGGTTTCATGGAGAATTATAATAGGTTCTGACTTTCTAGAGAGAAGAGAATGTGTGAATTGTGCGGGAAGGGGGGTGCAAAAGTAGAGCATTGGTTGGAGGAATGTGAAGAGGTAGAAAGGAGGGGGATAAGCATAAAGGTATTGTTGTATGAAAGGGGTGACAAAAGACAGTAGCATGGGTGAAGGGGGTGTTAGGTAAGATAGAGAAGAAGAGAAGGAAGGAGGAAGAGAAATGAAGAAGGAAAGATTGTAAATAGGAGAGGAATTAGATGTAAGAGAAATGTAAATATTGTAAATAGTAGTTAAGTATTAGGTGTTAGCCGTGGAGACAGATGCTGCTAATGCGAGGCATAGCGACAAAAGAGCAGAATGCGTGCAAGGCGAGGCGAGGAAGGTTAGGCTATAGGAGCGAGCGGATTAGTTATAAGGTGTGGATGGATAGTACTTTGTAAGACGCAGTTGTAAGAAAATTCTGTAAGAATATGGAAGTGTAAGCAAGTCAATTTTTTAAGGCCAGTAGGCCGAAAAATAAACGTTTATCTATCTAATTCAAAAAATAACTAATTAGGTGAAAGTTAAACTACTGCAGTAAAAATTTATGTTTTCAGTTGAAGGCTCATCTCTTTGGTTAAAAATTTAGCTATTTTATTGCAAAATGTTTTTTTAAATTAAAAATTCTATCACTTGGGTCTTTTTTGATAAAAAACTAATTTTTTTGTAGAAAATTTCTACTTTTAGGGTCTAAGATATAACAGTTTAGTTGAAAATTTAACTGCTTCACAACTAATAAAATAGCAGTAGCATATCATACTAACTAATTAGTTGGTCCAATTAACCATTTTTTTCAATGTGATGTAATGATGAAATTTCATTTATAAAAGATTGTATATTCAAAATGTTACATGATTAAAATGCTGCATTTTGAATAATAATCCTCAGGGAAAAATTAGGGAATTTTGAAAATGATTGTTGGAAGATTCTCTGCAGGTCAATTTTAATATCAATGTAGAGTCGAACTTCTAAGCTCTATGGGCACGCGCTTGTTCGGTTTTTATTCCGTTGATTCGATATTTCAATCCAAGCATCACGCGAGGGGGAAGCTACGTGCCTAATGGGGAAATAGGTTAGTGAAGAAGGGAGTTTAGATATCAGGAGGGAAAGGGGATGAATTTTTAGAGCGCGAGTGGGACGTCTAGTCTAATCGCATAGAGAAATTGACAAAGAGTCCACAACTGTCAGTGCACAGCTGGGTCACCGACTTGGAGTGGGCAGCACCCCAACCCGTAACCACCCCATATTGCTGGAACCACCCGGACCTAACCAAAACTCTCGTGCACGCGTGTACCCTGATTTCCTCCCCCATCTCGAAATCGAGTCACTCGTGTTTTTCTAAGCGTGCGATATTCACTTCGAAGGGTGGCTTCATTCATCATCGTTCCTCCTTCTCACCCGTTCCGTTCGCTAGTCCTCAATTCAGCACTTAACACCGGTTTCTCTCCTACCTAATGAATTTTAATTGAGAGTCGTAACGCATTTTTAGCTGGATTGGGTCTCGCATTTAATAATTGGACAATTATAACATATTTATTTTGGGTTGTTTGCACTTTTTACCAAAATAAATAAATATTCGATTCAAAGATAAATGTTTAAAAAATAAAAAATTGTTTTGTATTATCAAAAAACAAAAATTTCAGTTGAATTTTCAACAACAAAATACAAAATTTCCACAAAAACCTTAATTTTCTGTCAGTTTTAGGTAAGTTACTTTTCTGAGTAATTAGTCTTAATTACTTCAATTGTAACTCTAACTAATTACAGCTTAAGATAAAGTAGCCTCCAAGTTGCATTAAAAGTTACTTTATTTTCACTTCCTTAATTTTATGATTTAAAACTCAAAACAACTGAGATAATAATTCTTAAAAGCCTAACTTGTAAAGAAATAAACATTAATTAACGTAAATAAAAATTACATAATATATTTCAACCAAAAAGGTAACTTTTAAACCAATAATGCGAAATTTTTATAAAACACTTGGATTTACAAACAAAAATAGTTCATTCGCGAAAAATTTTTCATTTTCGAAAAAAAGATGGGTTTTTAACAAAGTATTTGAATCTTCGAGAAACTACTTAAATTGTATACGAATTCTTGAATTTTCAACCAAATCGTCAAAATGTCAAACAAAAATGAAAGATGTTCAACCAGAAACAGTTGCATTTTCACCCAAATAATTAAGGTTTTCGAGGTGGTTGATTTTTTAACAAAAAAAACAGCAAATTTCCGTCAAAACGGAGGAATTTATAAGAAGAAAAGATTTTTCGACCAAGAAAGGAAAAACAAATTCACCGCAATTTTCGAACTTTCTAGCCAAAAAATGTATTTTATGTAAAACTGTTGAATTTTCAATCCGAAAAATCGTTTTTTTAACTACAAACGTAATTTCCCAGTAAACAGTGGCATTTTGAAACAAAAAAGAGAACATTTTAGAAAAGGATGATTAGTTTTTTACCAAAAAGGACCAACTATCAACTATAATCAATAATATATTATAACTATAATTAATATCCTAAAATTCGTAACTATGATTTTTAACTAAACTTATGTTTTAAGTTCACGAAATTAATTTTATTCAAAAAAATTAATTGGTTAGTTAATAGTTAAGTTTTTGAACGAAGATATGAAATTTCAAGCCTATAATATACTTTAATCAAGATAATTTTCAATATTAAATAAAAAAACAGTTCAATTCAATCCAAAAAGATGCATTTTCAAGGAGAGAGTTGTTTTAAGAACCAAATAAGAGTATTTTCAGCCAAACAGTTGCATTTGTATCCAAAAAGATGCAATTTTTGCCAAAACAGATAAATATTTAAACTCAAAATACGATTTTTTAATAATTAAATTTTCCATATAGGGAGATTTTACTGAAATTTTTTACAACAAAATATAAACTTTCAACAAAAAGTTACATTTCTACTAAAAAAAATCTAATTTTTAGACTACAAATGTTCAATTTTCATCAATAAAAGATGACTTTCTAACAAAATTGTTGAATTTTTAATGAAGTAATACCCTGAATAATGTTACGTTGTACTGTTTAGAGAAACAGAAAGAATCTGATGTGAAATTATTTAATAAAATCTTGTACATACCAGTAAGCTCATCAAGTTCTACATTAAAATAGAAAATAATCCACTGTATAAGTCATACGTACCTGAAACATAGAATAAATGTACAACTTAGTATTTAGAACAATAATAATGTTAAAAACATATTGCAGATAAAAATATAAACTTACTTCAGTAAGATATTATTATAATTATATCAATAAGCCATATTAAGAAGTTCCTTGTCCCTGTAATTCCCCTCCATTGTACGACGTCTGGTGGGATTGACGTTATAATTTGACTCTCCACCATATGATGAACGTCTAATTGTTGTGGACTTTAGTAAGATGAATAGTTAACTTGCAATGAATTACATTTATTTACAAATCGGAAAAATGAAAATAATATAGTAGGAATAATTATTATAAGCTTATGTCATGAAATCCAGAAAACAATACCATTTTACGCTACACATGAAAAAAAATTGTTTAAAAAAACGGTTTCAATAATTGTCAAATATCTTTAAGAATATATATTACTCTCATCATTCGTTAATTATGTCATGAATTCCATAAAATTACCAGTTTCTACTATCAACAAGTGAGAGAAATGTTTCTACAAAATTAAATTGTTCAAATTATTACAAAATGTACTAAAAAGAATTATTACTCTTGAAATTTATCAAATGTATCATTTTTGTTTTGAAAAATAATGACATTCCACGATTAACAAGCGGGGAACCATTTTTTTATAACAAATAATAATTGTTGAAGCATTTCTAAATGTATTTAAAAATACTTGAAAATTTTAATCTACGGTGTGAAAATAATTCTCGTTGAAACGTAAAAAAATACAGTCTTTAGAATGAATTTCATATAAAACTACTTTTTTGCGTTTTTGGGCTGCCTTCATACCACAATACAACGAAATTGGGGGGGGG
>NC_046659.1:83747455-83791603 GCF_010883055.1 Belonocnema kinseyi | reverse complement strand
ATTAAAAGATGTTGGGTGGAAGTTATTCCTTAAATGTTTCTTAAGAGGTGACTTAAATTTATTTATTTGTTTAAAATTAGTAACAAGTCGTACTTATTTTTTCCAAATTTGTTTTAAATCGAGATATTCCCATTCAAAACAAAAAATAGGGGGAATTTCTTTTTTCAGAAAACGAGCAAATTGAGGGGTCTGGTTGATAACCAAAAATCGAAAGTGGAATTTTTACAGGCATAAATTTGTACCATCCAAATAGATAATTTATAAATAGAAGAGGAAATAAAGAAGATTTTTCTTACTGAAAAAAGTGTAAAAATTTTTATCATAATTATAAATTCCACAAACGAATTTGTTGAATTATTTAAAATGATCAATAATCGTGAAGAATGTATAAATTTATAATAGTACACATGAAACTCTGAAGGGGAATAAATTAAATTACATCTAGATTTCAATATTAAATTCTAATCATATAAATTACATCAAAAGCAGAAAAGTCCTTCATGTATTTTACTAAACCTAACTAATAAGCGCACCGTAATTACAAAATACTTCGTTTGGTCAAAGGAATGCTACAATAAACGTTACACATAATTTTACAGTAATAATATAGCAGAATAAAAATGTTTAATTGCGCTCATTTCCATGTTACCTGAAAGATCAAAAGGTCTATCTTAAAATATTTTTATGAGCATATTATGCTGTAGTTTTGAACTACAACTACCCAGCTGTATTAAATGTAGACGTTTAGAACATTATTTAACTAAAGTTACTAGGGACAGCTGTATTTCTGATTTTTATGGGTGTTTAAAAAAATAAATGAATTTGTTCCTGAAAAGTTGCACCTAAAATTGAAAAGTTAACATTAAAATCCACGCAAAAGAGATACATTTTAAATAAAACCGTTGAACTCATAACAAAATTGTTGAATTTGCAACCTACAAGATAAATTTTGAAGCATATTGTTCAAGACCAGCGTTTTAATTGTGTAATATTTTTAATACAAAATATTTCATAACAAGAATAAAAAAATCAGATTTGAATTTGATAATTTATTTTTTCCAAGAAAGATGGCTTCTTTACTAAAAAAGATTAATTTTACATCCGAAAGGACGCCTTTTTAAAAAATTTGGTTGATTAGTTGAATTTTCGACAAAAAAGATGATTTTTTAACAACATACTTGAATCTGGTACAAAATAGTTTAATTTAATGCCAGCTTGTTCAATTTTAAACTTAGAAAGATGAATTCTCAAACTATTAACTAAATTTTGAATAAAACTTTGAATCAAAAACTGTTGCATATTTAACTAAATAATTTAATTATTCCTAAGGAGATTCAATTAAAAAAATATACATTTTTTGTCAAAGATTTTTCGGCCAAAAAAGATAAAAAGTTCATCTGAATTGTTGAACTTGCAATGCAAAATAATAATTTGATGTAAAACAGTGGGGTTTTCAACCCGCAAATAGAAACTTTGAACAGAAAAGTTGATTTACTAATAAGCAGTTATATTTTTAACGAAGAAAGAAAAAATGTTAAACAAAGTGGATTAGTTTTCTATCAAAGGACTACGAGTTTCCAACTATAATTAACTGCATATCATAACCAATTTTCAAGGGATGCATATGAATTTTCAACGACTAATGTAATGGTGGTTTTTTAACCCAAAACTAATTTAATTTTACAATCAAACAGGGATTATTAGAACAAATTAAAGGGGCATTATAAATTATTTTCTCATTATTTCGATAAATTGAAAATACTTTGGGTAAGAACCAAGCTCAGTCGAAAAAGTATCAAAAGATATTGAGGCTACGAAGATATTATGTCAGAACTATTTGATAATTATATTTTAGATATAGAACAAAATACCGTAACACTATCTTATGTTCCTTTTTTTTCTATCGACATACAATTTTCAAGAAACGAAATTTTAATACTTTTCCTTCGACGCTGCATTAGTTTTCAGTAATTTCTCATACTTAGGATAGTTTTTAGGAACTTGCAGAAATAATGGACAAAAATAAAAAAATTACATTCAAACAAAAAAGACGAATTTTCAAAAATATATTCGTAGTTGTTTCCTAAAGCAGAGAATAGTAATTTCAAACAAATTAGAAACAATGGAATTTCTGTTAAAATAGATGCATTTTTTTACCTGAAAAGACATTTTTTTAAATAGGTAAATTTTTCGCCCAGAAAGATTTTAGCTAACTTCCCCAGGCTAAAATTTAAAATTTTGAAGAAAAGTTAAATATCTACCAAAGCAGTCAAATTTATGCTAGAAAAAAAGAATTGTTAACACCAGTGTTGAATTTTCTACCAAAAAGGATAACTTCTTAACAAGGTTGTTCAATTTTAAACTAAATAATGAAATTTTTAATTGCAAGTATGATCATCAGGAGGAAGCGAATGCAAAAAAAAAAAGTAAAAGTAGAAAACGTATTTTACAAAACCCAATTAAAAGCGCGCCGTAATTAAAAAATAATTAGTTTCGTCAGTTGAATGTTGTAATAAGCGTTACAAATCACTTTACAGCAATATTATAGAAGCATAAATGTGTTCAAATATACACGCTCATTTCCATGCTGAACGACAGTTCAAAAGCTCTTCCTGAAAATATCTTGAGAATATAATGCTGTTATTTCTGAACTACAACTACCGAGCTGTATTAAATGGAAAATTTTGCAACATTATTTAACAAAAGCAATACTAGGGGCAGCTATATTTTTTAATTTTATGGATGTTTAACGATCACTCGCGCAAAGCTTGTTATAAAAAACTTAACGAGGTGCGGATAATTTTTGCTAGTGGCACTGATCGAGTGGTCTCGCTCGACAAGGCAGATCGATTGGTCGCAGGATCACCGTGAGCCGATAAATTAATGATCGCGATTGAAACGCCTTTAAATTGCACGATTCACGCCGAACGCTCCTGCCGCATGGTTTACAAACCGCAACCTTGTAATGCAAAGTAAGCACATGAATTTAAATTTTAAATGGACCTGCAGTTTTTTAAGCTTTTTTTTGAATAACTCCCGAGAGTTAATTAAAATATATCCTTGTCAAAAGGCAATCTCCTGCTGTAAAAACTCGGTGTCAAATTCAATACACTTTCGTATCTCATTTTCAACATTCCTTTTCTCAAACGTAAATATTTTTTGTAGGTGCATTATTCTAATCTCCTAATATTTTTCTTATAGAATCTTTTATGAATGGATAACAAAATTCGAGCTTAAGTTGATAATTTTTAAAATTATTATTCTCAGGACTGCCAATGTCAAATTTACTTAAAAAAATTGAAAAGTGACTTCTGTACCGAAAAAGTGATCAAAAGGGACTAATGTGTATTATTAATGTGTAAATTTATATTTTGAATTTAAAAGAATTCAAAAGAATTTGATTTATATGGATTCAACAGAATTTAAGTTAAGTTTTAAAAAAATGGAAATGAATTGAAAGAAATATAAAAATACAAAGAATTCCATTGATTTCAGTAAAACTGGAAACAATGCAGAGGAAATGAAAGAAAATTCTAATATTTCGACAAAATTTCAACTGACTTGAAACCAATTCAAGAATGCAAAATGCAATAAATTCAGTCAGTATGTAATGAGTTTAGAAAAAATCAAGCTACTTTGAAAGGATTGGGTGAAATGTCCAAGAATTGAAGATTAGTTGAATAAATAAAAAACTAAAAACATTTTTTAAAAATAAATTGAACTGAGTAGATTTAAGTGTATCAATTGAAGATTGCTTGAAATATTTGAAATCCTACGAAATCCCTAAATTTCTGTGAATACAATATCTGAAAATTTATTAAAATATTATTAAATTACATGAAATTAAATTAAATCCGATGATTAAAATTTTTTTAAATCGCTTGACATTTTCTTAATCTCTTAAAAATGCCTTCGAATCTTATTCGTATAACCTAAAATGTGTCTAATCCCTTGAAATCCTTTAAAATAATGAAACTCAACTAAAAATGATTTGATATTTTCTAAAATATTTGAAATAATCAAAATTCTTTAAAATCTTTTGAAATATCTAGAAAGTGTGATGCAATTTTTTTCAAATACCATTAAATATTTCAAATGGTTTGAAATCTTTCGAATTCCTTTAAAACTTTTTCAGACTTTTGAACATTTCATGAAATTTTTAAAAGGCCCTAAAACATTTGAAATCCTTTGAAATAACTTTGTAGTATTAAAAACCTAATGATACCTAATGAAAAACCTAAACTGATTAAATTCTTACAAATTTATTATAATATTTGAAAACCCCATGGAATAACATGAAATCTGATTATGTTTCCTGGGATCCTGCAAAATTATAAAAATACTATGACAGTTTTTAAATCTGTTAAAATTATAGTTCCTATAAAATCGTACAATATTTTCCGAAACTATAGGAAATTTTCGAAACCCCCATGAAAATGATTCCTGGAAAGCTTTTATGTACCTCTTCAAAATTACTTCGAATCCTTTAGGATACGTAAAAATACTTCTAATCTATTAAATAATTTTAGAGCTCTTTAAAATTCGTTGGAACTTTTAAGAATACCTTAATATATTTAAAAACTTTTGCTTTTCATTAGAAGTATTCAAATATATTAAAAACTCACTGGAAGCTTTTAAAATACGCTAAAATATTCAGTAACCTTTGAATTATTTTGAAATTTCTTGACATTTTTAGAGTTGTTGAAAATTACCAGGAATCTTTTTAATATTGTAAAATCCTTAAGATCCTTTGAAATCTCGTGAAATTAATTAAATCTGCTAAAAAATTTTATGAATATTTTAAAGGATCTTAAAATATTTTAAAAGAAGTCAAGTAACTTTGGAAATAGGTATGGACCCTAAATCAATATGATTTAATTCGTTGGCTAATCTATTGGAAGAAAAATCACTAAAATGGTGTTTTTATTTTAAAAAGTAACTAAAAAGTTAGCTGAGAAAACATTTTTAAAAGTGGTTTGAAATAAAACAATGGCAGAAATCGTTGATCGATCAGTAGGGATTGTCTCTTTGCGGTGGACTATCCTGAAATGGCGACTCGTTCATTTTCCGGATAAGACGAAAATTACGAGCTTCCCCATTTCGGGGATTCCCCTCACCGAGTTTCTCTCTCTGTCTCTCTCAGAGTTACAATAAAAAAAGGTCCACGGATTTGCGTGTACTACATCAGGGGGATGTTCGTTCACGATTTAGGGGTTTGCTCTCGTACATAAAGATTTCGTCAGGCTGAAGCATTTTAGGCAGATTGTTTCGCGTTTATGCTGCCGGTCCCTCGAGAGCAAAGGGCTTTTTGTCTCTTGCATTGTCCCGCGGACGAAGCATCGCATTACAACTCAGTTCTTCCTCGCTCTTTTATTTCTGGTACTTTACTTCTTTGAAATAACTTACAATGGCTCCGACAAGGATAGTCAAATATGATAGAACACAAATCCTCCTTGGGCATCTTTAGTATTCTAAGAGAAAAAATATTTCCCAAGGAAAAAACTTTGCAAGCTGCAATTACATAGAGTATTCTTTAGCATCAGGTAGTTATCTGCATGGCTTTATTAATTGCAAAGATCACAGCGGTTTATTGGTTCAATTTTAGGTAAAGAATGATATTTTATTTATTATTAAAAAAATTTCAATCATATGAACATCTCGTAAATATGGAAAGAAAGTGCCCTCTAACAGTAGCCCCTTATCTTTAGCAAGTACAAAATATTGGATTGACCCAACCAATTTTTTTTCGTCGAATCAACTAAATATTCTGTCTTCCGAAAGATTTTGTTCAATCAACTAAAAAATTTGGTTTCGTGAACCACATTTTTTTACACAATAACCATATTCTATGGTTGAATCCATCAAAATTAGTACAGAACCCTGAGCTGTTTGAAGTAATTTTCTATGTGAGCTAAAAAAAATAATTTAAAAATACGCAGCAATGGCTATTTGGGATTTTTACATACTTCTTTTGTTTCTTTCCCCATTCGTTTAAACTTCTTTAGAGCGAAATAAACTATTATTCACGAAAAACTTGAAATTATGGAGAAAAAAATAGCAGTCATGTAACATATAGCATAACAATTAATTCAAAATTAATTATACTTAATTAAAGCTCAATAAGAAAATCCAACTATTTTTGGTTGAAAGTTTATTATTTTTGTTTGAAAAGGCTACTATTATATTTTTATTTAAAATTTCATATTTTGGGGTTCCAATTCCATTATTTGGTTGAAAATTCAATTATTTCGTTAAAAATGTAACTGCTTTATCGAAAAGACATATTTTTGGTTTTAAAATTTAACATTTGGCTTATATTCTTTTCTTTCTTGACCGGAAAATATTTTTCTGATTGAAAATTAAACTATTTTGTTGAAAATTCTAATGTTTGATTCCAAAAGTCATTTCTTTCATCAGAAATGTAATCTTCTTCGTATAAAAATTAATCCGTTTTAGTTCGGGGTTTACATTTTTATTGAAAATCTATCTTTGTTATAGAAATTTAACCACTTCCAATTAAAAATTCGATTATTGCTGGCTTAAAACATCAGCTATTACATTTTCCGTTAAGAATTCGTCTTTTTTTTTACTGAAACAGTGACTAGTTAGCTAAAAGATGATCAACTTAGAGGTAGCTCATCATGGTTCAACTATTTTGCATTTTTCTATTGTGCTTAAAAATAAATTCATAAATCTAGTGGAATATTTATCACTTAGGTTGCAAACGTATCTATTTTTTGGGAATTCGTCTTCTTGAGTTAAAAATTGTGTTATTTTCGTAACAACAGTTTTATAATATTTTTTTATATTTTGAACAGTTTTTGACTTAAAATATAAATATTTTTTGGTTGAAATTTCAACTATTACATTTATTATTAAAGATTAATTTTTTTTCAAATACAGCTACTTGGATATTAATTAATTACATTGAAAATTTTTCTTTGCAGATAAAAATATATCTAATTTGTTCAAAATCGTATTTTTGAATGAAAAATTTAACAGTTTGGTTAACATTTATTTCAAAAGAAAAATGGTTGCATTAAAAAGAAACTCATCTGTTTTCTTGTCATTTCGTCTTTTTGGAACAATTTAATTGTTTCTTATTTAAAATGAATCTTCTTTTGGGTCAATAATTCAATTACTTGGTATAGTATTTTTTCTCTACTGGACTGTAAAATGTTGTTGGTTAAATAGTCAACTATTTTAGTAGGAAGCTTATTTGCCTCTTTAAAAATCGACCTCTTTTGTTGATAATTCATCGTTTTTGTTGAAAGTTCAACAATTTGATTGCAATTTTGTGACTTTCTACAATAAGAAATTTATCACTTCGTTAAAAAATGAGCTATTTTATGAAAAATTCGTTGTTCTTAGATTAATTTAGTATTCTTATTTTATCACACAATTAGGCCATTTCCCTTTCGGGGTAGGTATATCCCCATTCGGTATGGTTAATTTTTTATTCTTGGCCGAAAAGTCCTTTTTCGGGATTATTCAACTACTTTCTTAAAAAGTTAGTTGGTTTCAGGGTTTAATACAGAATATATGAGAAGAGGAGTTGCTTTTATTTTTATAGCTGCATACGGAATAATGATTTCAATAAAAATTTGTGAATAATCCTTAAAATTTAATAATATTTAAATTGCATTTAAAACTTGATTAAAAAATAACTTTTTTCGTTAAAATTTTATCATTTTAGTTGAAAATTCATCTCTTTAATTGAAATATATTTTGGGCTAAAAATGCAACCATTTGGTTACGAATTGATCTATGTAAATCAAACTGGCTTGTTTTCCTTAAATTATGGCAGTTTTAAAACTTAAAATTTCTCCTTTCTGAAAATAAATGGAGCGAAAAGACAAGTCCAATCTTCGAAATTCGATTTATTCGACAATTTTGAAGATTTAAGTTTACTTTTGGATCCATTTTTCTATTTACTTCCCCTATTTTTCAAGCGGGAATCAGGTCATATACATAAAGAAGTTTTTCATTCGACTCAATCGTCGGCGATTTCTCCGCCGCCAAAGATGTCCTTCAAATCTATGAAATTCAAAGAAGAAAAAAAACATTTAGAAAATATTTTAAACCGTTATCCTTAAAAATAATTTCCTTCAAAATATCTGGTTCTCTAATATCTTGAATTTTTGTCTATGATTCTTAAAAAATGAATCGAAAGCGGAAACGGGAGAAAAAAGGGGATCAGATAACTAAGCGTGGACCCTGATCCCTGTAATTAAAAGTAAAATCTAGAGTCACACCCTCTGAATCGAGTTTCTTCTTTCAATTGACTATCATGAAAAACTGATGAATTCTTCGCCCTCATTAAACATCACCATAAAATTGTTTTCCCCGAATGCCTTTAATTTTCTGAGTGCACGATAGAAATCATAGTGCGATTTTTTCATGTAATGTTGTGTTTACATGCAATGATTCACCCCCGACAGAACCGGGAAACAACCCTCGACTTTGTAATTGATTGGTCCAGATACGCCTCCTTATCTCTTAATCCATCTTCTCTCCCGCTCCCGAAAGCGAATCGTTCTGCCTGTTTGCTATGTACGTATTCCGTACGGGATATCGAAAAGGGAGAACGGGCCATGGGGACCCATAAAGAATCAATCCATATAATATGTATGCAGGGTTTTATGGGTTCAGTCAATATTTGTGGCGATTGTGTAAAGATCGTGGAACGATAGCATCGCGCCATTATGATGAAGAGTTACTATGAATAATGCATCGTGGATAATGCATTTAATACGTCGAAGTGAGCCACTTTCCGGCGAGCGAGAAAATGTAGCGTGGTTCACAACCCTCACTCTTCCCATTTTTCTCACCGAAGAAAAAAAACCTCCAGACAAGGGTTAATCCAGAGAGGGGTGACCCCCATCCCACCTTGATATTTTAAAAATCGAACTTAAAATTTGAAAAATTTGTGTATCAGGTACATAAAGTACTTGAGGACTCTTAATTTTCTAGAAAAGTTTGAGCTCCTAAATTATCAGACCCTATTTTTATTATATGGATATAGGCTACAGATAGCAAGGCAGGGATTGAAAAAAATGACGGAGTTCAAGATTTTAGCAACATTTATTCATGGTTAGGGTCCATAAGCTTAATATAAAATTCTCAAACCCTATCCAATGTAGGCATGTAAATCTGACAGATCCAGGTCATCAAATCATAGTGTCTCCTATTTCATAATAAAGGGCTCATTTAGGGCTAATTTAATGCCCCATTGCCGAAGTTTCAGCTCTTCATTTTTTTTAAATATGCATGGTGCTGCCAGCTTTACTTCAAGCCAGCAGCGCCACTCAATGAA
Organism: Belonocnema kinseyi; assembly: GCF_010883055.1. NCBI lineage: Eukaryota > Metazoa > Arthropoda > Insecta > Hymenoptera > Cynipidae > Belonocnema > Belonocnema kinseyi. Next base: position 83,782,287 of record NC_046659.1, on the reverse strand, counting down.
TCGGTCAAAAATAATCATATCAAATTCCCCTTTTTAAAGAAATTTCCGGCTCACTTCCGGCTCCAGGAATCCTTTTAAGCCACTGCCCTACCTTGATAATAAAAAAAGGGCCGCGAAGGGCAAACGGACAAAAGTTAATATTCGTTTTTTCTAATAACATTATTAAGGGCCTATTTAGGGCTCATTGTCTATCCAACCATGAATTTTACTACTCAGCCATTTTATAAAATATGCAATGGTGCTGCCAACTTTACTTCAAGCCAGCAGCGCCACTGGAGGAATCGGTCAAATAATAATTATATCAAATTCCATTTTTCGCAGGAATTTCCGGCTCATTTCCGACACGAGATATCAATTTGAACCACTTCCCTATCTACAAAATTAAAAAAGGGCCACGAAGGGCACAGGTACAAAATATACATTTTTTAATTCTCTGCTTAGCAATAATAAGGGACTATTTAGGGCTCACTTTCTATCCAAATACGGATTTTATTACTTAGCTCTTTTTATAAAGTATGCCCCGGTGCTACCCATTTTACTGCAAGCCAGCAGCAGCAAAACTCGAGGAAATGGTCAAAAAATGATTATATCAAATTCTTCTTTTTTCAGGAAATTCCGGCTCATTTCTGGCTTGCGATAACCTTTCGACACACTACCTTATCTTCAACATTAAAAATGGTTCGCTAAGGCAAAAGGCCAATTATAAGGCTTGTATATAGAACTCTGAAAACATTGCTCAAAAATTTTTATGCCTAAATTCTGCTATGATAGGGATTTTCGGCTCGAGACAATCTTTTAAACCACTATCCTACTTTAAAATCTAAAAAGGTAACGCTAAGGGCAACGAGGAAAAATTTTAATTTTAGATTTATCTTCCTAAAATTAAAAAGGGCCTGTTAAGGCTCACTTTCTATCGAACAATGGATTTTACTACTTAGCCCTTTTTAGAAAATATGCCACGATGCTATGTTGCCAGCTCTACTTCAAGCCAGCAGCACCCCTCGAGGAATCGGTCAAAATATGATTATATCAAATTCATAATTGGACATAATCAGTATAATTATTAATCCCGTTTTGCAGTTCACAAATTATTCATATTATTTATTCACATGAACAATAGAACTAACTTTTATATCTTCACATTCTTATATTTTGTCCTTATTATTTAAACAGTTTATTCCTTTCATGGAAATTCTAACAATGATAACCTATTTTAGATATCTTTTATCGTTTACGAGATGCTTGATACTTATTCCAATTTTGATATTTTTAAAACCAATTTTAGATGCTTGTAATCTTTAAAATCCATATGATCTAAAGCTCATTTATGGTTTGAGGACTATCATAATCAAAATTAACCAAAAAATTTTGTTAAAAAAAACCTTTAAAAAATGTATTAAGCAAATTTATTTTTATATCAATATTTTACGATAAGGGCTAAGTAGTAAAATTCATAGTTAGAAAAAGAAATAAAAAGTGTACATTTTGTCCCTTTGCACTTCGTGGTCCATTTTTAATTATGAAGGTAGGATATTGGTTTAAAGGGATGCCTAGAGCCAGAAATGAGCCGGAAATTTCGGTGAAAGGAGGATTTGATTTCATCATTTTTTACCGATTCCGTTAGTGGCACTGCTGGCTTGACCGTGGCAGCACCGTGGCATATTTTATAAAAAGAGCTAAGTAATAAAATCCATAGTTGGATAGAAAGTGAGACTTAACTAGTCTCTTATTAATGCTAGAAAGAGAAATAAAAAATGTATATTTTTTACCTTTGCCCTTCGTGGCCCTGTTTTAAAATTGAAGGTAGGGCAGTGGTACGATGGGATATCTCGAGCCGGAAATGAGCTGGAAATTCCTGTGAAAAATGGAATTTGATATCATCATTTTTTTACCGATTCTTCCAGTGGTTGTTGCTGGCTTGCAGTAAAACTGGCAGCACCATGTATATTAAAAAAAATGAAGAGCCGAAAAGTCAGAAATGGGGCATTAAATTAGCCCTAAATGAGCCCTTAATTATGAAATAGGAGACATCATGATTTAATGACCTGGTGCTGTCAGGTTTACATAGCTATGTAATATAATTTTTGTGGACTATATTTTGTTCGTGAATTTATTTGCGGGTCATTTTAAAATTACTTTAGACAATTTGTGGAAAGGGTAGGGAGGTGAAATCTTACTGTTTCTTATCAATTAACAAAGTATTTCAACTTTCAAACAAGTAGTTGCGAATCTTCAACCACAAAAATGAATTCACCGAAAAATGTAATAGTTTATGTTTTAAAATAAGTAAGATTTCAATTTTAAATTAAAAACAGTTAAATGTGACAAAACAAGAAAGCGAATTATTAACAAAATATTTTAAACTCAACAAAAAAAGATTTTGTAGCCTATAAAAAACTAAGATAAATCTTAAATGCAGAATCTTAAGTCAAAAAGATGAACTTCCTACAATTTAGTTGAATTTTCTATCAAACAATTTAATTTTCAACCAGAAAATATGAATTTTCAACAAAGAATTATTTTCTACTATGAAAGACTAATTTTTAACAAAATATATACATTTTGAAACAAAGAGTGAAATTTGGAAAGTAAACAGACGAGCTTTCTATAAACTAGTTGAATTTTCAATCAAATAATTACATTTCCAACTAAAAAGTTAAATTTTCAACCAAGAAGATTAAATTTGTACCAAAAAAGATGAATTATTAACAAAATACAAACCTATATTTTTAAAGAAATAGATGAATTTCCAAACCAAGAAGATTATTTGAAGAAAATAGAATAAATTTCTAACGAAATAGTAATGTGTTGAAGATAGAATTTTTAACAAATTATATATATTTTGAACCAAATAATTAAATTTTTAACTGAAAAGATAATGTTTTAAACAAAATGGAATAGTTCTATTTTTATTTAAAAAAAAAACTAAATTGTAACTTTAAAATGCGAATTATGACGAAAACAGTTAAATTTTCTACCAAACTTTTGAGTTTTTGAGAAAAAAGACGAATTTTTCATACAAAACATTTGAATTTTCTACTAAAAAACATTAAGTTTCAACCAGAAAGTTAATTTTCAATTAAATAGTTCAATTTCAAGTAAAAAAAATGATTTTCAAGCCGAAAAATATTTCTAATAAATTATAAAAGTTTGAAAACCAAAAAGGTGTAATTTCCACCAAATAGTTCATTAAATTTAAACAAAAAAGTTAGTTTCCAAATAAATAGTTAAATTTCAAGATAAAGGAATGATTTTCTAACCTGAAAAAAATCCCTACAAATTATATAAATTTTAAACCGATAAGTTGCAATTTCACACAAATACTTCATGTGACATTCTAAAAAAGATCAATTAAAAAAATGAATAGTTTAATTTTCATTAAAAAGAAATTCAATTCAGTGAACTGAATTTTCTAACGAACAGATGAATTTTTCACAAACTTGTTAAATATTAAAGCAGAAAGAATGATATTCCCATAAAACATGTACATTTTCGACAAAAAATGGAATTTTTTACCAAATCGTAGAATTTTTGGTTTAAAAAGGATCACTTTTTACCCAAAAATGGAATTGTTAAATTTATTGTCGAATGTTTTATAAAATAGTTTAATTTTTCACCTACTTGTCGAATTTTCAAGAATCAAAAAGACGAATTTTCCATAAAAAATTTTAATTTTCAAACCGAGAATATAAATTTTTAGCCAAAAAATTAAATTTTTTGCGAAAGAAAATAGAGTGATCTTTTTAAAAAATGTTGAAGTTTCATGCCAAAAATATGAATATTTAACAATAAAGTTAAATTTCAATTGAACCGTTGAATTTTCAATTGCAATTGATTTCAATCTCCTCACTGGAGAAAAGTCTATGCAATTTTTGCACGCCCTTAGATATCCATGTGCGTTTCGATTTTGTCTGAATGTGAGCACGATAATTGAAAACTATAAATAAAGTGGAATTTATAGCTTAATTATATTCAATTTTAAAAGTTTTTTTTAATCATTAGGGTAACCCTCCATCGAATTTCATGTAAATTCGCTGAAGGAAATTGACAAAAGACCCTCCGAAAAATCTTCTGGGTTCGCCTTTGTCTTCATGGAGAACACTGTGAAAAGTAGAAGATAAGCGAGATCATCGAAAAGTTAGCTATCCGTTATCTCCAAACTGATATTATCTTCAATTTTATTTTAAAACATTTTTAAAAGCAGTTTACACTGTTCTCAGTTTCGCTCCATGCAAATGATCAATTAATTTAATTACCTATATTTTAACGTATCATTACGGAAATTATTCAAATGATAATTCAAATACCCAGAGTAAGTTTTTCATTGAGAATGATTGCAGGATGATTTGCAATTTATTTCGTTCAATCATTATTTTTCACTGAATAATAATAAAAATAATGTTCGAGTTAATTCCTCCACCTTGAATATTCTATATTTCCGCTCGCATTTTGCGTATGTTCGACAACATGAAGTTAAAGTTTAATTAGGAATTAATTTATTTTGAAAGTTTTCGATTAGAAATCATATAATTCTCACTTTTTTTCAGAATAATTTAACTTTGAAAGTTCACTGTTTGAATTCTTTAATTTTTAATGTGAAAATTACAGTTATTTTGTTTTTAGAAAAATAACTTTTTTTAATTCATCCATTTACTTCATCTATGTCACTACATAATAAATTATGTGAAACTTGTTAATTTACTTATCATCTCTAAAATTTCTGTAATTTCAAATTACAATTACAGTTTTTGATCACACAATTCTAAAACAGTTTGATGAAAATAATTTTTTATGTTTAAATGTTCTAATATATTAAACATTTCAAACTGAAATTTAAAATAGCGCATGAAAAGGCGTAAAATTGTTTAATTTCAAATATTAGGATCATATATAGCAATCGTGCTTTGTATTTTTTCTTTGATATTTAATTTATGATGAGATATATTAAAATTATCCGATTTTAAATTCAGGCTTTTTAAAAATTTCTGAATGTGTATGTATGTGGAACGTCGAATTAAAAATTCCTCCCTTTTATATGTTTAAATTTTTTAATTTAATTCAAAATGGTTGAGTTGTCAAATTCTTAATTTTTAAACGATTTAAATTCACTTTATATAATAGGCAATTTTTAAATGTAAAACATTTTTAATCACACAATTCATGATCACTGTTTTTGTCATTTTTAAATAATTTGCGGATTCTTTTGATTGTAAGACTTCCGCAGTAGAATTTCCTTTTTTGTTTTTAATATGTCCCACCTAAAATGACTATGAATTTCGGACGTGTTTATAAAGTAATTCAATTTTAAAGTATATAATTAAACATTTTTCCAATTTAAACGGTAAAAATGATGGTTAATGTATTTTTTATCCAGGAAAAACTTCTATAATCAATGTTCATATTATGTTATGATTTTATGATATGTTTATGTAATATGAGTTTAAAATTTTGAAATTTCAAAAACTTTGTTTTTGAAACATTAAATTTAGTTTTTAATTTTAAATGTTCAACTTTTTTTTGGTTTAAATTAGAAATGATTGAAATTCAAAAGTTAGCAATATTTTAAATTATTAAATTTTGAATGCTTTTAATTAGGATCACTACCATTTTAATTCCGTTGGAATTTAAATGATCTAATTTTAAATTCTAATTTGAAATTCATAAATTTGAAACATTTTGAAATTGTCCGATTTTCGAAATGTTAATTTAAAATCAGTCAATTTCAAGATTCCTCCATCCAAAATAAAAATGTCGAATTTTTGAATTTTCTGAATCAGAAATGGTACTACTTCAACTCCTTTTTCATAAAATTGTCCAATTTTTTAAATTTTATACTGAAATATTGCAACTTTGAGAGTTTCTGATTTAAATGATCGAACTTCAAACACTTCCAATTTCTTGTTATTTAATTTTTAACGCTTTTATTCAGAAATGCTACAAGTTTAAGAATTTTTAATTTATTAGAAATATTGTACATTTACAAAAAGTTATCTAATCCAAAGTTGTTTGATTTGGAACGTTCTTAATTCAAAATCGTTCAGTGTATACATATTATATATATTTTTTTAATTTTGAACGCCTCCAATTCGAAGCTATTAATTAATATTTATTGTTTTAATAATGTTTGAAACGTAAAATTTAAAAATTTGGTTCATAAAATTATTAGAAAAATTGATTATTTTTATTTTTTGTTTTTATTACCTGTTTATTTACTTTTATTAAATTAGAAAAAATCCATTTGCACATGTAAATTGTTTACATTTTTAATGTTACGAAATAAAAATCCAGCAACGTGAAGGTGCGCTTCGCGCGCGCGCATTCGCTGCTAGTATATTAATAATGACTACAATTTCCAGCTTATACGTGTAGCCCAAGAGGAAGACAGAGATAATTTATTATAATTACGTCTCGATGAATCTAGGTCAAAATTTAATTTACTATCTTGATTTATACTTTGCATTGCACTTTTCTCAGCAAATTTAAATTCTTCCTTGAGATGTTTATTTCCCTGTCGAGACTCTGTTTGCAAGTTATGATAAATTAAACTGTGGATTTACCTGTCGAGCCTCGAGGGAGAAGCGGGATTAGCGTCAGGTCATTTGCAATGACTGAAAGGATTTCAAGTGCACCTATATGTCGACGTTAAGGTACAAATTAACCGAGAAGTGACCTGCCCATGAAGCAATACATCACAAGTTTTTTTCCTTACCTTTGTCTTATTTGTCAAATGATTTCAAAAGTTCAATTCATAATCATTCAACTTTAATGGTACATTACTATTTATAATGATCAATCATTTCAAATAGACATTTGAAAAAGGGGCTCTCCATAAAATACGTTACCAATGAATGATGAATTTTCTGCAATAAGGGATCAATTTTTTATATAAATATACGATTTTTTAACAAAAGAGTTCGATTCTCGACACAAACAGATGGCTATCACAAAATCGTCAAATTTCGTCAAACCATGCGACTTGGGGAACAAATATAAGAATATGTTACAGGTATCAAATTACTCGTCATTGAAAATCCAAGTAAGTATTGCTTTTCGTGTTTAAAATTTTTTTTAATTATTTGTATTTAGGAGTTGAGAAGACCTCTAAAAATAGGAAGTACCACTGAATAGAGGTTCCAAATCACGAGTAATTTGATACGTGTGACATATTTATATATTTTTATCCCAGGTCGCTAGGGAGATCCCAAAAATAGGCTAACTTTAACATCACTCTTTTCAGTTTGAACCATTTTTTCAAAGAAAAAAGAAACCCTTTTCAATCAGTTTAATTCAACAAAAAGAGACGATTAAAAAAAAGTTGAATCCCCAACCAAATAAGTTCATTTTCAACAAAGAACATTAATGTTCTGCACCAAGAGATGAATTTTCAACAAAAAAGTCAAGTTTTCAAACTAAAAAGTCGATGAATTTTCAGGCAAATAGTTGAATTACCAACTGAAAATATAAGCTTTTAACAAAAATGCGGAATCGATAAATTTTTAGTTTTAAAAATTAATTCATAACAAAAGAAAACGAATTTTCAACCAGAGATGAATTTTTAAAAAAATTAATTTTTAACAAATTCGTTCAACTTTGAAACAAGTAATAGTTGAAATTTCAACGTGAAAACATAAATTCTTTACGAAATATATAAAAGCTGATATTTTAACAGAAATGTTAATATTTTAATTTTAAATTAAATACAGTTGAATTCAGCATGAAAATTTGAATTTTCAACAAAATACTTTAATCTTCAGCCAAAACAGAGTAATGTTTGACTAAGCAGTTGCATTTTTTGCCGAAAAAAAATGAATCTTCATCCAAGAAGATGAATTTTCTACCAAAAAATAAGAATTTTTCAAATAATACATGAATTTTCAATGAAACAAATATTTAACTAAAAACATAAATTTTTAACTCAAAAGTCGAATTTTTGAACAAGGAAGACAAATTTTCAACCGAAAATAGAAAAGGTGAATTTTCTGTTTAAAAAAATAAATTTTTACGAAAAATAAGACTAATTTTCAGCAAAACAGTTACGTTTTTAACTAGAAAAGATTATTCCCACAAAAATTTTTTTTTAACAAAGTGGTTTAACTTTAGCCCGGTAATTGAACGTTGCACCTAAGAAGAACCCTTCAAAAAAATAGTTGCATTTTTAATAATATAATAAAATTTTCCGCCCATAATAGTAGAATTGGTAACCAAACGAGATGAATTCAAAATACAAAATCTAACAGTAAACTTTTTAACAAAAAATGTTTATATTTTACCAAAAAATAGTTGGATTTTCTTGTTGGGTTCTATTAATTCAGTTCGAGTTTAACTAAAAAACTGGCAAAAAGGGAGAAGTTTCTTGAAAAAAGAGGACAAAAGTGGAATTATCAAAAAAAGGGACAAAGAGAAATAAGGTAATAGGGGAATGAGTAAGAAGTCTGAACTAAAAAATGATATTGAAACTTATTATCATTTATCATCAGAGAACGTACTAAACGTTGTCGATGTTCCAAGCGTTACTTCCCTTGACGGCCCCTAAGGGTAAATATAGAAAAGGAATAGTGTATCAATTCAAGGGATGACAGATGCGTTTAATTTTTTTCTTCCATTCTCACGGTCAAATGACACTTTGTCATGACTAGGACTTTTTGTTAGATATGGAAAAAACTCACGGACAAGAAAATCAGTGAATCGATTCGCGCAGAAAAGTTCTTGTTTCAGTAGGAAGCTCTCTTGGTCGTCAAGGTTTTACACCCGACGGCGAAACATCAATTGGGGGAAATTCTGATAATAGGGTCCCATTCGGCGACTCGCCCCTTGGAAACCGTAGAGAGGAATCAAACGGGAAATCGGAAAGCGTATACCTTTGCAAGCTCCGGGAGTCAGTCGATAATATTATGGTGTAGGACTGTAGGTACCAAACTCAGTGGATGTACGGTAAGGCAGAAAATCGCATGTACCGAGGGACAATAGATTGAGCAACCCTCTTAAAGGGAGGTTAATTGGATTCCATCGATTCTGATCGCACAATGAGGAGAGATCGAATCCTTCGTCTTTCCAAGACATGGTAACGGTTTCGCTCTTTTCTGGTAGTCCTAGCAACTCCCTTCGAAATTGAAGAGTGTCCTTATCCTTCTAGCCTCAATGGTACCGGAACGATGCCTTTTTCCTTTCCAGGGATATATCTCTTGCTGAAACGAGGATTACGTATCGTTCGAATTTCACGAGTCGTGGTCGTTTCGAACTTTTTTGAATTTCCAAAGTCCTGATAACAGAGCTCATGCGAGAAATCAAGAGGGATCGAAAATGTCGATGGGATTAAAAGAATCGACGCCAAGGCCCACACAGATACCAAGAATCAACAGGAAATATGTTTTCGACTTTGGGAACGATTTTTTGTTGAAATTAGGAAACTGGCATATATGTAATTGGAGGACCAGTAGAAACATTAATGAATATTATTTATTTAACAGAAAATTGTTATTCAGGGTAATACAAAAAGAATTGTCCTTTAAGTGTCAAATTTTATGGGGTTCCCTAGAAACATTTCTGGATTAATAAGAATGTGTGTTTTTATTTTATAAACAAAAAAGTCAAAAATTTGTATTTTCGGCTCAAAAATGTAACAATTTGGTCAAAAATGCAACTGTTTGAACAAAAGATAAATTAATTTCTTTAGCTAAAGATTCATTATTTTACTTAGCGACTCAACCTTGTAGGTTTCAAATTAGACTCTTTTGTTGAATTTTTTTGTAGAAACAAAATATTTTTGGTTATAAGTTCAACAGTTTGGTTAAAAACTAATGTATTTTTGTAGAAAATTCATCTGGTTTGTTTAAAACTCGTATTTTTTACTGAATTTAACAATTAAACTATATGGGTCAAATATTTACGTATTCTATTCATAATTCATCCTTTCACGGAAAAGTAATCTTCTAGGTTGAAAATGTATATATTTCTTTGAAAATTTGTTTTTTTTTTTATGAAAAATCAATTTTAACTGGTTAAAAAGGCAACTATTTGATTTTATATTAATCTGTTTTAGTTAAGCATTCAAGTATTTTGCTCAAAATTTGTATTTTTGGGGTAATTCAAATGTTTTTCATATAAAAATAAAATCCTTTTTCTTTAAATGCAACTACTTGGTTAGATTTTAAAATAATTATTAAAAAATTCGTTTTTTTAAAGATTGATAATTTTACTTCAATGCTTATCTCTTTGGTTGAAAATGGAACTATATTTTAATAAAAATTACAATTTGGTACTAAAACAACTATTTGGTTGAAAATCAGCTTTTATGATGAAAATTCAACTGTTTGGAAAAAGTGATGTAATTTGTTGCAACTTTGTCTTTTTCAAACTATTATCAATATTTTTATTTATTTGTCGCGGGCTTTAGAGTAAAGATTATGCTTTAGGTTGAAAAGTCTACAATTATATTTTAGGTAAGGAATTAAACTTTTTTTTTCAATTTCAAATACTTTATTGACAATTCAACAATTTTGTTAATAATTCATTATATCTGGTTAAAATGTCAACTGTTTCGTTGAAAGTTTGTCTTTTTGGCTTCAAAATGTAACTATTTGATAGTAGTTTTTGTTCTTTCATAATTTTCAAATTTTTCTAGTTTAAAAAGTCAACTGTTTTAGTGAAAATTGTTTTGCGTTAAAAAATTTATCTCATTTTGTAGAAATTTTATATGTTTAGGTACTTTCTACTCAATAATTCAACAATTTGGTCAAAATTCAATTATCTGATTTAAAGCTGTACTAAGTTGTTAAAAATTTCTTATGCAGTTGAAGATTATTTTTGAAGAAGTTTTAGTCGTATACTAAACTATTCGTTTTAAAATTAATTTTCCGAAAAGAGAATTTAACTATTCAGTTTTCTGCCGGAAATTGATCTTGTTTAGTCTGTTAAAATTCATCTATTTGATTAAAAATTTAATTATTTTGATAAGAATTCGCCTTTTTCAATTAAGTTCAATTGTTTTTTTATTTCAAATTAAGATTCTTTTTGGTTCATAAATTAACTGCTTGCTTGAAAGTTGAACTATTTTCTCAAAAATTCATTTTAGTAGTAGATGGTTAATAATTTTAGTTGGAAATTCATTTCTTTGATTGAATATTGAACTAGTTGTTAAAATATTAATTTTTTATTTAAAATTATTTTTTAAATGAACATCTAACTATTTAGCTGAAGATTTAACTTTTTTGTAGACAAATCTTCTTTTTGGCTATTTGATAAACTATTATGGTTAAAAAATGATCTATTTTGTTAAGAATTGGTTTCTTTTAATTCAATTCAACTGTTTTTTTATTTTAAATAATAATACTGTTTTGTTAAAAAATTAACATCCTGCTTGAAAGTTAAACTAGCTTTATAATCATTAATTTTTTTGTTTGAGGTTCATTATTGTAGTTGAAAATTCATAAATTTGGCTAAATGTTTAACTACTCTGTTGAAAATTTGTTTATTTTTTTGTTAAAAAATAGTTTTTCAAGTGAAAATTTACCTACATGGCTAAAGATTCAACAATCTTGTAGACGATTCGTCTTTTTGGTTGGAAATTCAAGTATTTGGTAAAAAATGTGTGTATTTCGTAGGAAATTTGTCTTTCTGGTGGAAAATTCGAATCTCGTTAAAAATTCAATTTTTATTTGAAGATTCGTTTCTTTCTGTAGAAATTTCGTCTTACGTATTTGGATGATCGCTGCATAAATTCGTGACAAAATTTATTTGGAAAAGTTATGTAAGATAGAGGTGTTCAAAAATTTACGGAACCTTTTGAATTCAACTTGCATCAGGATAGTTTTAAACTATGACGAAAAAAAGATGAGCATAGAAATAGAATGCTTGTAAGTGATCTTCGAATGCTGAGCGGTACTCTAAATAGAAGGAAGTTTCAGACACGCTCATGAATCCCTTTCTTTATTCACTAATTTGAATTTTTTTCTAGTTTACCATTTTTTTAAGGTTATTTTCGCCTTAACGAGCTTCGGAGAACTTTAACGGCCCGGTTACCTTAGAACCGTAAAATAGAAGCGATGATGTCTCATTAGCGGAATACCAGAAGCAGCACAAGAAGAAGCATAACTGATGCCATGTTAATAGAAAATTACCTCGATCAATGCTTCTAATTGCGAATAAATGTCTGTTCCCCTCGCTTTTCCCGTAAGTTATTCGAGATTCTAGGCCGGAATTTGCACACTCAATAAAAAACGGGTCCAATCGAATCAGTCGCGCTCTTTATCTCTACAGCATGCTTAGTTTGCGGTGGTTACGCGCCGCTTCTTGTCCATGAGGTGGCGACAATCGTTTATTGTGAAACTCTTTTACAAAGTAGATTGTTACCATTTTTTGTAAGCGTTCCAGATTTACCAATTCATTTGAAGAAATTTCTTATATTTTAAAACAGGCGCTTGCTTACCAATTATTATTTATTATAAGAACAGACCTCGTATTCACTTTTGAAATAAAAAATTGAGTCAATTTGGTCACAAACTGGAAAAATTAGTGTAAAAATAGTCACATTAAATTTATCATGCACTTAAAATGAGTTAAAATTTTTATTAAAAATGTTGTTCTTTAGTATATAAATGATCAAACTTCCTATTTATTTATTGCAGGCTTCAAAGTATTTCCTTTTTTTGTCATTTCTCCGTTTGGATCAGAACTAAATTAATAGAACCCAATAAGAAAGTCCAACTATTTTTATTTGAAAGTTCATTCTTTTTGGTTTAAATTTCTATTATTTGATCAAAAATTGAATTCTGCTGTTGACAATTCAACAATTAGGTAAAAATTTCTTTCTTTCTTGAATAAACAATTTTTTTAAATTTAAAATTCAACAATTTTGTTAAAAATGTAACTGTCTGCTTACAAATTAATTGGTTTTAATTAAAAATCAACTTGTTTGTTGAAAAGTTACTATTTTGAATAGAATATACCACTCTCTTGTAAAAAATTCATATTTTTAGGTTTGAAAATCCAACAATTTCGTATAAAATATAAAAATTTGGTTAAAAATGTGTTTTTAAAATTTTCTTTTTTGGTTAAATCCAACTGTTTTTTATTTTCAATTACAATACTTTTTGTTGAAATATAAATTATTACATTTTTCATTAAAAAGTAAATTTAACACCTGGGTTGAAAGTTCAATCACATTTTTAGAAGTTTTTTTTACGATTTAACATTTTAGTTGAAAATTCAACAATTTAATTAAACTTTTATTTCTTTCTTGTTTAAACAAATTTTATTTTATTGAAAATTCAACCATTTTGTTAAATCTTCAGTTTTTAGGTTTTTGGAGTGAATCTCTTTCAGTAGAAATTTGATCCTTTTTGCCAAATATATAACCGTCTTATGTAATTATATACTGATAATATAATATAATGAAATAATAAATTATATAAATATATTAACTTATACTAATTATTACCTACGAATATTTTGAATTTTATAAATTTTTGTACCCCAAAAAAAATATTTTAAAATTATTATTACAGATGAGGATCCACTGGATTAATGAAAAAATCTAAAGAAGTAAAGTTGGATGAAATACAGAACATGTACCGCGTACAAATAATCGCCGGAATTCGAGCTCTGGTCGCAACGGCGAGGATAACAAAGTCTACTGCTAGACCCTCACGCACCCACTGCCCCAAAAGGTTCTGGTCCCTATAAGAATTTAAACATAATTCTTAAAGCAACATTTTCTCGGAATGGATAATTATTATTTTATATCCATAATTTTTTTAATGTGAATAAATAATGAGTGAAAAAGCGATATTTCAGTCTCAATCCAATTTTACTGAAATATGAATAAAGTACCAAAAAAGTTAAACAGTATGTCCCGTTTCTTGTGAAATTTTCAAAACAAAATTGGGTGAGGTTTTTCCGGTACTTTTATGCTAAAAGTTTCCTGGAGAGAAGGAAAATACTTTATCAAATTTTTATCCTTTAGTTCTATGTCAGTAGTAATTCTTTGAAACATAAATACCATCAGTACTTGTAAAAATTTATAAAAAAATAAAATGCTACTTTTTCAGTACTTGTGTTCCAAAAATGACTTGGGATTTGTATAAATTAATACAAAAAATACAATGGAAGTTTATCAGTATTTTTTACCAGAAGTTATTTATTACTTGTCAAATTTTATTTGAAAAATCATCATACCTGGGTCGGAGCAGTGTTGTGGAACGAACGTGTTATTTACTTAAATAACACGAGAATTCTGGATCAATCTGAAAAATCTCTATCCCTTCCACACACTACTCCTTTCCCCTTCCGAGTGAGTCACGCTTACCCCGAAAGGGAAATGGCCTAATGGTGTAATAATAATTAAAAAATGATACTCTTCTAGTACTTTGGTCGTAAAAAAGTCTTGGTGAAACAGAACCCATTTTTAATTTCTGCTATTCAAGTCCCACTACCAGGAGACAAAACTTACCGGCGTCCAGAAAATGACTTACGATTTGTGAAAGTTTCAGCATCAAATTGGGACATTTCCGGTACACTTTTGTTTAAAAAGTCCTGGAGCAATGGGACACATTTTGAACTTTTTTGGTACATTAGTCCTATTTCAAAAGTACTTTTTTCGTACATAATTTTACGAGCATTTGCACAAATTTGAAGAAGAAAATAAAAATTATCTAGTTATTTCATTAAAAAAATGATTCAGAACTTGTAAGATTTACAACAACAAAACTATGTGAGACTTTCGGTACTTTTGCTATAAGAAAACAGTAGTAAAACGAGAAATATTTAGAACTTTTTTTGGTTCTTTAACCCTATTTCAGCAGCACAACGGGACTTTACCCGGGATCGGCATCTCAATAGGACTTCTTTACTCGGGGTTTTTGGAAACATTTTAAATTTCCCACATTTCCATAGAGGATTAAGTTTTAAAAACATCACTACGAGTCGAGATTTAGCTAGATTTATTAAATTGGATCGAAACACAAAATGATTACAGAGGGAATCCGTCAACACGTGAAATACGGCCTTTGGGGTATTCCGGTATTGGAAATCCCGCAGACGAAACACTATTGGGCACGTGTCGAAGGGCGCGAGGACACGTGCCGCAAACACGTGACCTCCGTTCGGCATCTGGAAAATGCATATGTAAGGCGAAATATTAATATCTCTCCATCCAATCAGAACTCTCATTCCCTTCTCAACGGATGATAGTGGTTAGATACTTTAGTAATGAGACTTCTCGTCGAAAATTTAATCCAGATTTACTCAACTATCTCGAATTTCAGAAAAGTAAAATTTACATTTATGTATTCAACAGAACTTAGTAAGAATGACAAAAAACATTTTTAACCAACAAGAAAATTAATTTTTAACAAAACAGTTACACTACAAACTAATAAGTTCAAGTTTCAAGTTTAATTTTCAAACCGAAGAGACAAATTTTTTCAAAGACTTGAATTTTCAACAACAAAATTTCATTTTTAATCAAAAAGATTACTTTTCTACTAAAAGAGATTAATTTTTAATCCAAAAGGTAAATTTGAAACAAAGCAGATGAACTTTTGACCAAATAAGGTAAAACTAAAAAAATAGTTGAAGTTTTAACAGAACAATTAAACTTTTGACTGAATAGTTGCATTTTTAACACATGAAGATGAATTTTAAACCAAATAGTCAAATCGTGAAATAAGAACGATTTAAATTCAAACAAAGAATTGACATTTTCAAGTAAACATATAAATCCTTAAGCGGAAAAGGTACATTTTTTACAACACAGTTGAATTTTCAATTCAAAAGGACGTATTTTCAACAAATAAGTGAAATTTTTGACAAATAATGATAAATGTATCAAAATATGTGAATTTTCAACAGAAGAATGAAATTTTCAACAAAATAGTTGAATTTGGAACCAAAGAGCTGCATTTCGTGACCTAAAAAGATGACATTTCAATTAAGAAGCCTACTTTTCTTAAAAAATAAATGTAAAATTTAAAATACAATAAAAATTATAATTTAAAATATATTTAGGTACTTAATAATAATTGGCAAGAATACTAAAAAAATAATTTTCAAAAAATAAAAAAAGAATTTTCTTTAAATAAATATGTTAAATTCTACCCAAAAATTTTCTTTAACAACCAAATAGTTCAACAATCAAGGTATCAAAAAAGTCAAATTTTTGACCAAGAAAGATGAATTCAAGTAAATAGAAAAATGCGTAACCAAAACGCTGAATTTTTAACATAGTCCAGAAATTTTCAACCATAAATACTCAAAATTGTATCCCAAGAGACGATTTTTATAAATTAAAATTAGAAATTCTCAACGAAAAAAATTAATTTTTAACAAAGTATATAAAACTTTTAATAAAAGACAAATTTTCAACCAAGAAGTCATATTTTCAACAAAATAGCTTCATTTTCAATCAAAGAAATGTATTTTCAGCTAAGGAGGTGAATCTCAGGGCCCCCAAGCTGGCGTGTATTTCATCGTGACAATGTTTCAGATAGACAGTCCAAAGCCCTGTCGCTGAAGCGCTATATTCGCCACAAACACAAACAAACTTTGTGTCATTGATACCTCCAGCTAGGTCGCACACAACCTCTTCATATTTTTTTAAACTGTGACAAATGTGATAAACCACTAAAAATAATTAATAAATATGTTTTTTCATATTACGGAAAGCAGAAGGTGCATTTAAAAAATGTTTAGTCATCAAATCTGTTGAATGAAGATTTTAATTTTTAAAAAACTTGTGAACTAATCGAAAAAAAAAATTATCGATAATATTACTGGCGTTACCGTAACCCTATATAACTCATATGCGTTTTTTAAAAAGCCTGACGATTTCTCCACTTAATTAATTAATGTTACTTGTTTACAATCAATAAAAGAACATTATTTTACAACTTCTTTTTGTATCCAAAAAAGTTCCTTAAAATATAGCATTTAATTTTTAGAGAACTGATATTGCGAATTTTATAAAATGAACATCCTTACTTGTTATATTCACACCGCGAACAAACATATTTGTTGAATATGTTTTTATTAACTCCTTTATTCATAATCGTGATGAAATTAAAATTAGTGAATTTATAGGAGAAATCGGCAGCCCTTTTTTTGGAATGTATGCGAGGAATAAAGGCTTATGATAACGTCAGTGCTATTTTAAGAAAAAATATTTCTCAATTTTTCGAGAATACTTGGTTAAATTGAACATTCAGTTTCTACAAAATTGATTTTATGTGTTTAAAAAAATGGTTTTACTGCTTCCACACCATTAAAAATATATTTAATCATAATTTTCAGTGATTTATAACATATGTGACAATTGTGTGCATGGCGAATGTAGCGCCTCTGCGACAGGGCTTTGAACTATTTACTCACCATTTTCTCGCTATGAAATACACACCAGCTTGGGGGCCCTGGTGAATCATCAAAAAGAAATACATTTTTGAGAGGTACGTTAAACTTTTAACTAGTTGGTTGAATTGCCGATCATAAAATTGAATTTTTAACCACGTAATTCAATTTTTAACCAAAAAGCTGACTTTTCCACCAAGAATATTAAAGTTCTATGAAAAGGATATTGAATCCAAAAAGACGAACTATCTACAAAACAATTGAATTATTAATCAAACATTGGATTTTTTATCAGAAAAGTCATGAATCAGCCAAGAGTGTTGCATTTTGATCAAAGAAAGATGACTTTTCTACGCAAAAAGATAAATTTTCAATAAACCTGTTGAATTTTTGACAGAAAAAGATTACTTTTAAACATAATAATTAAATTTGTAACAAAATAGTCGAATTTGCAGCCAAATAGTTTTATTTTCAACTTTCAAATATCAATTTTTAACCCAGAAGATTAACGCGTTTTTGTCAGAATAGTCTAATTTCAAACAAAATGGCTCAATTTTCAAATAAAAAGGTTAATATTTAATTATGTATAGTTGGATTTTTAACTAAATAGTTGAGTTTTCAAGTTGAAAGGATGAATTTCTCAAAAGATGGCTGAATTTGCAAAAAATAATTAATTTTTTAACAAATATTTGATTATTATGGTTAGCTCTTCAACCAAAAAATTACTTTTAACCAGACATAGATTAATGTCTTATTGTGTTCCATGAACTCAGTTCACATTTACGAACAAAAAATAAAAAGGAACTTTTTTAAAAGCAGGGGAAAAAGCGAAGAATAGGTAGAAAAGTGTGAAGCCTAGAATATCAAAGTGATTTTCAAACTTATTAAGTTATTATTAAACTGTACTATTGCAGGATCATCTTTCACAATACAGAAAAAACTGGGACTTCTATTAGAATCAATTTTTTGTTCCTAAGGAGCTACAAAAAAATTAGGCCCTCTTACTGAAAAGGAATCCAAAACTATGATTTTTTCCAAAAGAGACTCCAGTTGGAATTCCAAAGAAACCCAGGTTGGTGAATGCGCCTTCTTGTTGTCATATAAGTGGAACCCTTTCGGGTCTCGTCAGGTTTCAATTGGAGTTTAAGTTCTAAAGGATACCAACTATTATTTAAGCCACAACTTTAGTCAGCACCCACTTTTTTCTTTAAAAAATCGTAAACTTTGTAAAAATGTATCATCAAGAAACGCACTAAATACTATCTAACTGCGTAACGTTACTTCCACTGACCCCTACCCTCCTCCTGTTACCAATCTTAGTTTTTGGCGCGACCCTATGCCTCCTCCCCATTTAAATTCGTAACGTAGTTTACGGACAGCCCATTAGGGACTCGTGTATGAGTCATTTTTGAGACTGCGATATTTCATGTCTACCATTAAGTTTTCATTTCCGTTTTCCTAGCGAAACTTGGCTACAGCTTTCTAGGAGATAGGAGTCCATAAAAGGGTAAGTTTTCTTTGACGAGGATGAGGGTTTGCCACCCCTGCAATAACGAATTTCTTATAGGCGATATCCTGTGTATTCATCGTGGAAACGCTATCCCGATTGCCGTTTCATGTTTCGAGATTAGGAGGGAAGTCGCTCTTTGTAAAGGTATGACGGATGGTTCCTGGATGCGGGTCATTGATTTTCTGGGGTCGTATCTTATAGAGCGCATCGAATTTTTGGACTGTACTTTAGCGCAAACCCACATGTTGTCACATATTTGACCATTTTTTCAAACGAATTATACTTTCTTTGCTGCAGATGAAAACTGACCAATTTTTCATTTTCTCTGATAATTAATACTCAAAAATCAGCATTTCATCCTTGTCACTTTTTTAACATAAAGTCTTTGATCAACGAAAGAGAAAATTTCAGATTAAATTTTTGAAATTTATTTATTCGTTAAAAAAATAATGTCTTTTTACAGTAAAAGATGAATTTTATATAAAAAAATGAAATGTTAAAAAAATAGTTGATTTTTCGCAAAAAATGTGTCTGTTACAAAATAGTTAAATTTGTAACAGAATAATAAATTTTCAACAAAATATACGAAATCTAAAATGAATAGTTGAGTTGTTAATCAAACAGATCCATTCAAAACCAAAGAGACTGTGGAATTGTTACACCAAAAAGTAGAATTTGAAACATGAAGATGAATTTTCAACCTAAGAATAAAATGATTAAAACAATAATTGAATTTTTAATAAAATAGCTTATTTTAGCAAAATAGTTAAATAGCCAAACCGAAAAGATAAAAAGGCTAGCGAGGAAAATGTTCATAGAAAGTGTTGAAATTTTATGTCAGAAGACGATTTTTCTTTCATACAGTTGAATTTCAAATCTACAAAGAAGAATTCTTGACAAAATACATGAATTTTTAAGGAAATGTTTTATTTTTTAAACAAAAAGTATGAATTTTTAACCAATAATGGAAACTTATCTTTGCAGCAAATAAAATTAATTTTTAAACAAAATAGAGGAAAATTTAACTGTTCGATTAAAAAGTGATGTACTTGTTTGTACATTTGTATTCTGTTGTAGAAAACTAAGCTTATTGATTGAAAATTCTACTCCTAGGTTAAATTTCTAATTGGTTTGTATACAATTACAATACAAAAGTTCTTAGTTTAAAATTTATCTATCTTAATTGAACGACTTCGAGGACTTGGTTGAAACATTCTCTATTTTTAGGTCCAAAATTAAATTATTTCGTTGAATATGCAACTATTTTGTTAAAAATTCGTCAATCCTTCTGGAAAGTTCAACTTTATAGTCCTAATTATAACGCTTTGGTCTTAAATCAACCGTTTTTATTTTAAAATGAAACTATTAGACCGAAAATAAAATATATTTTGACTTGAAATCCTAAGCATCTCCTATTGGTTTTAATATGGTATTTTCGTGGAAAATTACCCCATTTTCCTTTTTTTGAGAGCATTTTGGCATGTAAAGTCCTTCAAAATATTATTTTGTTATGTTTTGTGTTTTATTGTAGGCATTTATCAAATGAAATCGAAAAAAATGTTCACCTAAAGGGGGAGGGGGTATTCGTATTTGTGAAGTCACCATGGGGGTTTTAAACTGTTTGTGATGATCTGTGATGAATAAGAGGAGTGTTGAATTAAAAAAATAATAAAATAAAATGACGAAATTTTTGAACGGTGTCATTGTACTAGCGCGTGGCATCGCAATGAAATTGGATAGTCAATATATCGTTTGCCTCTTAATGAATAGCCCCTGGCTTACTTACCATACTTACATTGCCGGTCTTATTTACAGCGCTGAAAAATGATGCAACTCCTCTAGTCTTAAGCTCGCCTTACGATTGAATTTATGATACAAAAATAGATTTACTATTTGAAATGACTTAAGAATCACCTTGCAACATCCTTTCTTTCATTCATGATTTTTACCAGGAATAATTTATCGTTAATAAAATGATGTCTAGAATAAAAGTTATATAATAAAAAAAGCAAACAGGTGTCATATCAAGAGTTAACGACAGGTTGACACTAAGCCTACAGCAAATTATTCTTGAATAAATTAACTAAAAATTCCTTAAGCTCCTATTATTTTTTTCTATTTCGCAATGCGCCAGAAGCCTAGAATTGTATTTAATGGTTCTCTTATTCGCGAACAAGCAATAAAAAGACAATAAGTATAAGAAAGTAAATTTTTCTACGAAAGAGAAAAATTCCCGATCCTAAATTAAATTCCTATATTTTCCCGGGTTTGCCCTATTCCCGGGTCCACATGACACCCAGAATTCACTTTGAAACACATGGTTCAAAATGCTATACGTCACTGCTGATATATTCTTCGTTGAAAAAGTGGAGATTTCTACGAATGGTCTTACTTATTCTCAGAAAAGTGGCCATCCCACTCAAAGGAAGGATTTCTTATTCACCTAAGGAGAGCAATGTTGGTACTTGCGTAATTCGAAGATGGAAGCAAAATCGTTGATCGGAAGGTAGACTGAATCCTTCCGAGAAATAAATCGAGTGAAGGATTGAGCGAGTGACTGAGTGACTTACAATGGCGATAGGATCTCCCTAATGATCGAACATGAAACTCCCACGCGCGGTCCCACACCAGATCTTCCAATCCCCTCAATCTTGAATCCCGAACTCTTCATGGTTTGAGCGAGACGTTATCGGCCGGACGTTCTCGAACGCTGATCCTCCTAATTGTTGACACACCACTCTACATGCAAACTTACACGTCCACACAACTGCAGTCTCGGAAATATGCCTGTGCAACTTCAGTCATGGTGTCGGTATGTAAGTATCTGTCAAAACCGGAATGTGTTATTAAACACCCACCTTGGCCAATAGCCCATCGGTGATGAATGACTCCTTGCTTGCATGGCTGATGCTCGCAGGTGAGAGATTTTTGCCTACCTCGGTGACGTTGGTAAATCCTTCCCCAATTTTTTCTTAACAACTTACTTTTTTTAATAACTAAGGTATTTCATTGTCGAGCCAACTTGTTTAAATGCCAAATCCGAATTATAATCTCGGTGGTAAAATGAGGAATCAGCATGCGTCATTCACTCCATTTGCACTCATCACATATTTCTAATAAACTATTTGTTGCCACACTTTTCTATCCTGGATTTTTCTATCTTTTCGAATGAGAGTCTCATTTACAAATTCCAACTATTCTTTTCCCGGTCTTTCTCTGGGTACTTTACCATTCACTTCACCTCGATATACTTGTTTCGTCAGTCGTTCATCTTTCATTCTCTTAACTTACTCAATCCATCTAAAATGATTTCTTTTGCAATTATTAAACAGCGCGTCCTCTATACCACATTCTCTGAGATTTCTCTAATTACTGGCTTTGTCCATTACCGTTTTACTGCACGCATTGAGAAAGAATTTCATGCCAATCTCGGTAATTTTACAAGCACAGAATTATATTTTGCCATTTAAGATTTGTTTGTTATATTTTTACTTCTGGTAATGGCTCCTACATTTCCGATAACCTTCCTACCCTTGTTTATACACTTTTCTATCTCCCCATAAATCTTTCCACCAGTAGTAAATAGACTACCAAGATAAACGTACTTATCAAATTCTTTTATCCTCTCATTATATAGGACAATGTTGCATAGTGTTTTTTCACTCTTTTCTTTATACGCGAAATTTTTTGTTTTATTCACGTTAATTTTAAGACTCATATTCTTCATGCTACAATCAAGTTTGCTCAACATTTTCTGCAAGCTTTCGATTCACTCCGTCATTACAACCTCATCATCAGCGAACGCTAACCCACGCTCCTTTACTGTTCCGAGATCCACATCTTTTTCGTCTAAGAGGGACATTCTTAGACACTTGTCCATGAATACAATAAATAGCTATGAGACATGAAGCATCCTTGTCAACGCCTTGCATAATACCAAACTGACAAAAGTAGCCAATAATGATTTGAATTTGCGTGGAACGTTTCGGGGGCTGGTGTTAATATCTTTTTGTACGAATTTTGATCTCCAGGTGTAGTACAAGCTGGCAGAGAACCCTAGTCGTGTCGCCGTAATTTTTTCGGAAAGCAGAGTGCGATGATTCACACGATTGTATAACCCCACGAGCGCTGGCGATCGACGATTACAATATGCCATCGTGCACCTACGGTGCTTAATAACAATGAGAATTTACAGGGAGCTATATATCTCACCCGCGCCTTCTACATTGTCGACCGCGAGCCGTAGCATCTTCCGCACTTTATTACGTCTGCGATGCAATCATCCATCTGAAACGCGTCGTTTCTCAGCCTACCTGTCAATTCCGGTAATTATTGCCCGCGGAAAAACTGCTATTCTATGGTACAGACGCGTGTCTGTTAAGTTGTAAGTAATGTGCAAATAATTTAGAGCAGTAGGTTTAAAATTCATGATTTATGATGTAGTAAATCCAGAATAAATTTAGTTTGTGTAGAAGTATTTCAGAAAAGGTTAAGTAAATTTAAATTAACGAGAGGATTCATTAGCCACAGAGGGTTTAACCACTTTATGGCTTCGGAATAACTTGAAAGTAGTTGGAAGTAGCAAAACAGTGTCATGGAATTTAAAAAATATTTAATATAGGGACTGACTGTTTTTTTAAATCTGAAATGAATGCAACATACGTCTCGAAAAAAATCAGGTAAAATCCTTTCGAATCTTTTTAAATACCTTGCAATGTTTGAAATCCCTTAAAAATCCCAGAAATAACTTGAAATTTTATCATATTTCTTCTGAAATTTTATGAATCCCTTAAATCCCTTAACATTGTATTTATTTTCTAAATTTCTCTATAAATTTTTTGGATACCCATGAAATCTTCTAATACTATTCATATCCTGAATACCTTTTCATGAAACCCCGTGTAAAAAGAACTCCATTGGGATCTCATCGAAGTCCCAGATAAATTTCCAGTAAAGGACATAGATAAGCCAGTATTTAAGTAACAGCTTGTCTTCACAATTTTGCAAAGTCTACTCAGGCATAAACGTGCTGCAAAAGTTCCATTTTATTTTTTTTTCAAAATTTTTACATGTTATAATAAGGCTTTTGTAGAACAAAGTATTAAAACGCCTTAATTAAATGTTTTGTATTTTGAGCTTCATGTCCCAAAATCGTACTGCTGAAATATGAGCAAGGTATCCAAAGAGTTCAAAACGGTACTTTGTCCTTAAAAATCTTTTACCAAAAGAAAAAATCAGGTAGGTACTTTTTCGGTACTTTAGCTCCATACTAACTGTAAGTTTTTTGGACATACTTTTTCGATATTTTTGTGCTATGCAAGTCCCATCAGCAATTGTAACAAAATGTTGGGAAAAAATGAAACTTTCCTAGTAGTTTTATCCCCATTTAAAAATTTTAAAAAGTTGATACTTAAGTATTAATTTGTCTCGTACCTAGTACTTTAGCGCAATCTCATCTGCGATCTCAATAGAAAAAATTGAAATTATTTAAATCTTTTTAAATTTCTTCGTATCTTTAAAACAGAACCTAAAATTGTTCTATCATTTAAAATACTCATCCTAAAATAGAATAGTATCGTAGGTTCAGAAGAGATAGCACTCCCTCGCTTTCTAAGATAAGGGATATCGCCTGTACTCTGGATTCCAGGGACCGACCCTGCAGGGCCTGGGAGACAGATTTATTCCTTGTTTGACTGCTACGACAGCAACTTGTGTTTCAATTAATAAACTATCTGATCAGGTCTACGAATCTGTGTCAGGACAACATTAAAATAAAGTCACTTTTCATTCAGACCGTCACATAAATTGGCGATCCATGCCAGAATACTTTTGATTGATACGTCATTCTTATAAAGTATCAATAAGAACCATTCTACGGAATTTAATAATCAGGAAAACACATACTGTGCTGAAATAAATACGCTCACAGTAGTGATTCCTTTTTTTGCAAACAATACAAGACTAAAAGGCGAGACGTCACCCAACCAAGTTGGCACCTGGAATTGCAGAATTCACGGACTCGGGAACCCACGGTTGACCAGAACGAGAAGATCTACTGCAGCAGCCACCTAATGTCTTCCCTGGGGATCTTAAGTGAGTAAAAAGAAGAGGAAATATATTTTGTCTATAGACAAAATAAAAGGAGTGTTCTGTCACGACTCTCCACGCCCACCTTTCGTTAATAAACATTCATCGATTGATTCACAATATTTGACCAAGGTTGTAGCACTTTCGTTTTCAAATAGTGAATTTAAATTAGAAAATAGTCACTGGCTGGACGGCTGACGTCGCCACGGACTATACGCGTACGCGAGTAAATTCATGTACCGAACGATATAGTTTGAATAACCTGACGCGACATAGCACCCGACACCCGTTAACATTGGAAGGGAAGTAAATAATTTAGGTACACACTTATACACACTCAATAAAAGAAAGAAACCATGGCGGACGAAATTAAGAAAACCACACCTGCAGAGACCAAGAATTCCCGAGAAAATCAAATTCCAACCACTTTAAGAATGACAAATAATCCCGAATCACAACTTTCAACAACAAACGCAGAAATATTTCAAATGTTACAAAAATTATCAGACCGGATGACTAATATGGAACTTGCAATAAATAGCCGTAAGGAAGAAATACGTTCCATTGCAAAGAATTTGAATTTGGTTACGTCGGACGAAAGTGAGAGGGAGAACGATGCAGATTCCGAAACAGCCAATGATGACGCGTTAATAGGACGACAAAGATTGTTACAGGAAAGAGCAACATTTCAAAATGAAGATATCCTCACAAGAGACAGGCTTTCACAGCGGTTAAATGATAGAATAGAAAGTAGAACAGCATTAAACGAAACTATCCCTGCAAGGGACGCGATTAAATTAATTAAAAAATTTAATGGACAAGACGATATGGGAGTTGAACCCTTCATCGCTCTTGTGAAGAGAATTGAAAGACAGTGCACAAATCCAGGAGTTTTATTGGACTGGATCATTGCAGAGAAAATCGAGGGAGAAGCCGAGAAAGCAATTCGCTTTTTATCGATAGAAAAATATGATGATCTTTTTAAAGCCCTTAGAACTAATTTTGGTACAACAGGATCGCTGGAAACACATCGCACGAAACTTTCGCAAATGATTCAAGGAGCGGGAGAAACCACGCAGAATTTCAACACAAAGTTTACTCAAAGAATGCATGAACTGTTATATGCTGTACAATCAACAAATCCGCAAATAGACAAAAGAAGAATTTGTATAAAAAATGAAGAACAAACTAATTTAGAAAAATACATTATGAACTTAAGAGAAGAGCTTTCAGATCGAGTTTCGAGTAGAAACCCAAACGACATTAGAGAAGTTCAAAAAATGGCAATCTAATCAGAAGTTTGGTTAGCTGAACGGAGCAAAATTCGTCAATCAAAAAACACAATTAAACCTCAACTACCTATCCGTACAAACCCTCATCAAACTCCTTTCAAAACTCCAAACTCCCGATTCAGTAATCAAAAATATCCTTCAATGAATAATCCTCCAAATCACAGCATACCTTTGCAGTAGAGATTCCAGTTATTTTGTAGTCACTGCAAAATACCCGGGCATACCGAAAATCAATGTTTCTCTAAACAAAGAAATTTTCACACAAAAGCCTCGATAACTCGACCTTCGAATCGTGTGAACTATACCCAAGAAGAAACAGGGGAAGAGAAAGAGTTCCAGGAAACGGAAAGGAACTCGGAGACAGAGTATCAGCAATATCCGGCAGACTATACTCTATCAGAGGACAATTACATGGAGCAATAAAACCGGTAAAATTATTAGTTGTTAGCGGTGCATCGATCAATTTAATAAAAGAAAATTGTCTTAATAAAGAACACCATAGGATTACCATGGAAAAAGAGTTTTCAATGGGAAATGAGAAGCACAGGACAAAAGAAGTCACGAAATTTAAGTTTCAAGAGAAAGAACATTTCTTTGTAATCGTGCCAGAAAAGTTTCCAATACCCGAGGAAGGCATCACCGGAACACCATTCCTGCACTCCTATCAGTTTAACTCGTCCAACCAATCCCTCCAACTTGACGATAAGATATACCCTTTGGAGTATGACGGTATCCTTATGCCAAAGAACACCATAAAAATGATATCCGTGGAAACAAGAGAAAGAACATTTCTTTGTAATCGTGTCAGAAAAGTTTCCAATACCCGAGGAAGGCATCACCGGAACACCATTCCTGCAATCCTATCAGTTTAACTCGTTCAACCAATCCCTCCAACTTGACGATAAGATATACCCTTTGGAGTATGACGGTATCCTTATCCCAAAGAACACCATAAAAATGATATCCGTTGAAACAACCAAGAAGCAAGGGCACATTATCATAGAAGACAATACCTACATTCCAAATTCCATTTACCGGATTGTTGACTCAAAAGTTCAAATTCCTGTCAGTAACGAAACAGAAATGGACTTAAGACTGAGCGACGAAGAGATAAACTATAAATATATCAATCTTATCCCGGCACAAGAGGAGCGCATAACCTACATTACGCAGAATGAATTAAATGCTAGATTAAAATTACTGAATGAAAATTTGAGGCTCGAACATATCGAAAATGTTCACAGACCCCATATACAGAAGATAGCTATCTCATATCACGACATTTTCACACTACAAGGAGATCCATTACCATGCACCAGCCTAGCGTCACACAAAATAGTTTTGAAGGATTAAGCTAACATTAATATACGTCAACCTCGACATCCAGAATGTCACAAGGAAGAGATTTCTAATCAAGTGAAAGAAATTGTAACTAAAAAGATAATAGAAGCTTCGGACTCACCATTCAACTCACCACTCTGGGTAGTCCCGAAGAAACGTGATGCATCTGGTAAACAGAAGTGGAGGATTCGCATTGACTTCAGGAAGTTGAACGAGAAAACTGATCAAGATGCCTATCCACTTCCGGTGATCGACGAAATTTTGGACCAACTCGGAAAAGCAACATTCTTTTCAGCTTTCGATTTGAGCTCAGGATTTCACCAAATTCCTATGCACGAGGACTCAAAAAAATACACTGGGTTCTCTACAAATGAGGGACATTTTCACTAGAATCGCCTACCGATGGGACTTAAGAATTCGCCGGCAACATTCCAAAGAATGATGGATACAGCATTAAGAGGACTAATTGGAAAAATATGCTTTGCTTACCTAGACGACATTGTTGTCTTTGGAAGTACACTTCAAGAACACAATGAAAATCTGGTTATCCTATTTGAACGTTAACGGGCTACCGGACTTAAACTTCAACCGGATAAATGTGAATTTCTTCGGCCAGAACTAGAATACCTAGGGCATGTGATCACAGAAAATGGAGTGAAGTCAAACCCCTATAAATTATCAGCTGTCCAAAATTTTAAAAGACCCGAGAAACAAAAAGAAGTCATGTCCTTCTTAGGCTTAGCCGGGTACCACCGAAAATTTATAAGAAACTTTTCTACAGTAGCTAAACCACTAACTGAATTGACAAAGAAAAATCAACCCTTCAACTGGACATCGACTTGCGAAACAAGTTTTAAGTCATTGAAAGATGCTCTTTGCTCAGCATCGGTTCTAAGGTATCCAGACTTTAAGGACACATTCACGTTAACTACTGATGCAAGCGACGTCGGGCTGGGGGCAATTCTATCTCAGCAGGGACATCCAGTTTGCTACATCTCAAGAACACTAAATGATCCTGAACGAAACTTCACCACTACCGAAAAAGAACTTCTAGCAATCGTCTGGGCAGTTAAGCGCCTCCGTCAATATCTTCTCGGACGCGAATTCGTGATACAAACAGACCACCAGGCTTTGACATGGCTTTTCAACGTAAAAGACCCTTCTTCCAGGTCAATAAGATGTAGATTTCAATTAGAAGTTTACATGTACAAGGTCGTATACAAAAAAGGGAAGGAAAATACGGCAGCTGACGCACTTTCGCGAATGCATCCGATTCAAGATAAAAATCTTTCAGAAAAATCGCAGGAGAATGCAGAAATCGATCAGATAGATAACCCTCAAGAAGTCGATGGAACCGGAACACCAAAGACAGGTGTAGATAACGAATTGATTTCTGAACGATTGCGAAATCACAAACCGAAAGATGAAAAAGAAATCCCCAACGAAGATGAATGGGTGAAACTTCTCTACACCAAAATTAAAGACTTCACCAGAAACAAATCCTGGAGTATATTTAAATTTCACATGGAGGATCCCTTAATTAACATCACCGAACGAGTCCGCATCGGAGATATATTAAATTTCTTACTTCAGAAAAAATTCGCAGAACACACATTTTTTCTGTGCGACCGACCTAATAAACAACTAAATGTAGAGGAGAAGCAAAATTTATTGAGGGAAGCACACACCAAATGACAAGGTCGCAATGGACATAGTTGGTCCATTACCGGAAACAATGTGTGGGAACAAATACATCTTATCTATTCAGGATGTGCTGACGAAATATATAATCCTTGTTGCAATAAGCGAAGCAACGAGTGAGAGCATACTAACCAACCTGCTAGATCACTACATATACATCTTTTCCTCTCCAAAGCACATCTTAACTGATCAAGGCTCTAACTTTGTATCGGAATTGGTCAATAAATTTGAAAACCTCTTCAGAATTAAGCACGACAAAACAACCGCTTTCCATCCATAAAGTAATGGAGCACTGGAAAGAACTCACGGAACAATTAAAGATTTGTTAAAGACTTACATAGAAGATAACGAGACGGAATGGGAATAAAACTTGAACCTGATATGCTTAGCATTCAATACAGCAGTTCACGAGAGCACAGGACTCACGCCGTTCGAAATGACATTCGGAAGAAAAACTAACTTACCGTCAGCTTTAGCAACAACCACATCAATAACCCACCAAGAGCTATTAAACATTTGGCAAAAAAGACACGAAGAATTTCTGGAAAAGGGAAGAGCTGCCATTCAAAAAACACAAGAACGATTAAAAAGGCAGCAAGATGCAAAAATAACCATCAGTAATCTTTTTTTTGAACCAGGAGATTTAGTCCTATTGCATAACGATAGCAAACAGACAAAATTGGAAAGAGAATGGCTCGGATCATACACCATATGCGAACGCGTTCGTTTTTCTGATTATGAAATTTTATACAATGATCAACATTATACAGTACACGCTAATAGGCTGAAGCCCTACTACCAATAGCTTGATTGGTTCATTTTATGATTATTTCAGTATGAATTTGGCTTAGATATTCATTTCACTCGTCTCCATCTCATCCGCTAACGTTACTTTGACGTCACTCGATGGCTCCACGATCTTCATTGAAGACTTCGGTTCAGCAAAAATCTTTCATACTACTTAGCGACTCATTTCATCCGTCGATACACACACCATTGACAAAAGATACGAACAAATAAATCATTTGTATAAATCCGTCTCAGAACGATGTAATGTATGCTTGGAACTATTTGAATTACAAAACTTAAAATCTAGAATTGAGCGGCTAAATAATCGAATATTGTTACTAAATCAGTTATTAGGAAAGAACCGGTACAAAAGGGGAATTTTTAATTTCGTGGGAAGCATCTCCAAGACCCTTTTTGGAACATTATCCGAAAGCGATTTAGATTATATCAACCACGAGCTTGACGAACTATATTCCGAAAACAAAATTCTAAAAATGTCACTCCAAAATCAGATTAAGGTAATTAGGACTATTTTAAACACAGCCGAACACGATGTAGATTCCATGTTTGCGAAAAGTAAAAGCATTTTGTATGCTTATAACAAGATAGCCAATAAGACGAACGAGAACATCGAAAATATAATAATAGCTAATCAGATAACAATCATGTCAATTGTTATATCGGAATTAAGCGAAGACATATTGTTATTAATTAATGCAATAAATGACGAAAAACACAGATTATACATCCTCAAATCTTACCTCCGAGCTCACTCATAGAAGGATTTAAGCAGTTTGAGGATGAAAACAATGAAAAACATAGTATTCAGTTAGTAGAGGAAAATTACCAATACTTAATTGATATTGCTGAGATAACTGTTTTGTTGATAAATACTAAATTCTTTCAAATCCGTAGAATCAGATAAAATCCTCTGAAACCCCTTAGAATATGTTTAATTCTTTTAAATCTCTTGAAATTTTAAGAAATCTCTCGAAATGTTAAAAAAACTGGAAATATCTTAACATCCTTTAAAATCTTTAAAATCCTTCAAGTCTTACGAAATTTCAGATTTCTGAGATAGCGGATATGTTACTTTCTTGAATTTAGTGAAAAATTTTGAAAAAAGTTAAAAAATATTCACATTAGCGAGAAATTCTAGAAAACAGTTGCATTTGTTCATTTTTTCAAAAACAGTAACATAAACTTGCAATAGTGATTTTTGAAATACTTTTGAAATCAGAGTGATTAACTTCCGTTAATATTTAGCGGACATTTTTTCTTTGTAATCTTTTAATAACTCTTAAAACATTTGAGATATTTACACTGATTTAAAAATGTTGTGAAATCTTTTGAAATCATTGAAAATCCTAATACAATTTTGAAAAGCTTGGGGATCAACTATCTTTAAATTTAGTAAACATATCTTGATTAAAATTTTTTAAATCTCCTGAAATATTTCGAGAATTTTAAAATGTTTAGAAATGTGTCAAGATATGTTAAAAAATCCAGGAATCACATAACATGTTTTAAAATCTTTAGAATTCCTTTTGAATTTTTAAAACTATTTTATAAACTGATGAGCTAATCATGCTTGAAAGATTTTATGATTTTTTAAATCCCTTAAAATGTTTTGAAACCTCCATAAATTCCTCGAAAGCTAAAAAAATAAAATGTTGAAAAATTATATTTTTTGTAATTTTCTTAAATCTCTTGAAATATTTGGAGATCTTTGAAATCTACTTTTGGAATGATACATATTTCTAAATCTCCAAAAATCCCTAGAAATGTTTTTAAACGTTTTTAAGTATCTGGAAAGCCTTTAAAATATTTAGAAATATTGTGAAACATTTTGAAATATCGCAAAAATGTTTTGAAATCCGAGGGGCTAACTACCCTAAAAATGTTGCGTACATTGTCTTCTTCATAATTTCTTAAAACCACCTGACAAATTTTGAGGTCCTTTAAATCTTTTAGAATTTTGTAAAATCTTTAGAATACCTCAGTAATCTTTTGAAATGTTTTGAAACCTCTAGAAATACTTTGTAACCTCTAAAATTACAGTAGACTCTTCGACCCTTTCGTTTTCGAGGCCGTCGGGGAAGCGAACAGGAAGTGTCAGATAACCCTCTCTCCTGCGTCAAGCCGCGTTCGGCGCAGTAGGCGTAGCCCGCCACATATTTGTGCGGGTGAGATGAGACAAGGAACGAGGGCAAGTGAACGAAGGAGAAATCGGGAAACAATAACTGTCGTAGCGAGAAGTGTCGTAGAGTCTATTGTATTTTTAAATATTTTAAGATCTTGAAAATGATTGAGAAGAGTTGTGAAATTCTTTGAAATCTCTAGCAATCCCTTGAAATGGTTTTTAATTATATGAAATCTCCAGAAATCAATTGAGATATTTTTAAATATTTTTAAATCTCTAGAATTCTTTTGAAATATTTAGAAAGCCTTGAGGTTAGTTACTCTTAAAGCGTGTCTGGTAATCTTTTGAAATCTAATGGAATATTTTAGAATTTTTTAAATCTGTTGACGGGACTAAATCTTTTCAAATCTCAAAAAATCCCTTAAAATTGTTTGAAATTGTTTTAAATCTCCAGCAATCACATGAAATATATTCTAATGTTTTTAAATTTCTAGAAATCCCTTTAAATTTAAATGTTTTGAAATCTCCAGAATCCCTCGCAATATTTTAGAAATATTTCAAATCCTAAGGAAATATTTCAAATCCTCTAGAAATCTGGTGTACAAGCGTTCATGAAATTTTTTCAATATTTTGATATCTTTGAAATCTTCGGAATTTTTGGAAATCATTGAATCGGAAGTAGAAATCTTCCCTGCATTCAATCCGATGAACAAAAAAGTGCCTCAAGTTATTTGATTTATTTTTCTCGAAACTAAGGTTGATTTAAAAAACTAGGACTACGGCAAACGAATTTTCAGCGATGTGGTACGGAGTGCGGATCTTCGATGCCGGAAAGCGATATACGTCTAGGAATTACGAGTTAACGCAACTTCTGTAGTACAGTAGTAATGTCTCCGGCTGATTTCAATTCGAACTTGCAGAGATTACCCCGTGCAGTGGTGGGTCCTTGGAACCCACAGTGCCTCTGGAATAGAGACGTGGTCAGCGATAGGTTTCTCGATAGCCATGGCTGCCAATTAGGTAAATTCAATATAATTAAGTATATTCTATCTGGCAGTGATCTCGCGGTCGCGCTAATCCAGTCGCAGTCGTGATCTCCTACAGCTTTGGAGAAGGGATCTCCTGCACCGCATTCTACTTGAGTACATGAACTTGAATTCCTTTAAGGTTGGATAATGTTGCCGTAATGTATAATTTAGCTCTAATAAAGAATATTTACGTCCTCTCGTTAAAGTTGAGGTTTAGTCAAGTATGGGCGAGACGCAACTTGCTAGTCAGTACGGACCGAGAAAATTGTTGATAATAAAAATAAAGTATGTAGTTATTTATTCGTGCGACAGTCATGAATTCAAGCCCTTTCATCTTATTTCCCAGCGAAAAAAATTGATTTTGCATATGGAATTATTGAAGTCAAATCACTCTAGAGTGATCAAAAAACTTTATTTTCCGCATTCAATTATTTTCCCACAAAGATTTTTTCTTCTCCTCTGACTATTAATATTCAATGAGCAGAATTTTAATCTTGTAAAAATTTCAACAAAGAAGTTTTCATGAACAGATTAAAACATTTTCTAATTAAAATTAAAAAATATCTTCTTTACTTCTTTTGATCAGAAAATATCAACTTATGATGGTAAAAGATGAATATTTAACGAAACAGTTGAATTTTCGTCATAAAGGTGAATTTTTAACCAAATACTTGATTTAAAAAATTTAATTGTTAGGAAAATAGTAGCATTTTCAACCAAATGCTTGAATTTTCTACTTTTGGGGATGCATTTTTAACTATATAGTCAAATTTCAATAAAAATATATAATTTTTAAACAAATAGTTAAATTTTTAACAAAAAAAGAGGTCTTGTAACCAAAAATGAAAAATTGAACTTTCAGTAAAAGAATTAATTTTTATAAACAAAATTTCCACAATGTGGTGAAATTTTTACAAACCAAATAAATTTTTAACTAAGTATTTCAACTTTTAAGGAAAAACGACAAATTTTTAAACAAAAAGATAAATTTTCAAAAAAAAAGTAGGTTAATTTTTAACCAAATAGTGGTATTTTTAAACAGAGAAGAGGAAATTTAACGCAAGAAAAATAGTTTTTTTAGTGCAAAAAAAATACGAATTTTCAACTAAGAAAGGTCAATTTTAAACAAAAAATGGAACAAATAAATGTTTATTTTGAATATTTGAATATTCAACCAATAAAGTTTAATTCCTAACGAATTATGTAGTAGTATTTATTTCAACCAATAAGGATCTTCATTTAAAATGAAAAAATAGTTAAAATCTTTGAACAAAAAGGAGGACTTTGAAACAAAATAGTTGATCACAAAATACACGCAACTTTCCCTTTCAGTCCCTTTATTTTGGACCTTCCTAGATCCACAGTTTCCCAGAGGAGCAGGGCGAGAGCGCTTGCGGCAGTCGTCTTGGAAGGGTCGCAGTGCGAGAGTACTGAGTGAAGTATATTGCGCAATAGGATATGCATTCCGATTGGAAACAGTTCGGGCGGCCCTAAAACTTAACATTACGATCCCCCCGAATTCAGTCCACGGCTATTTGAAGGTAACTTCCGACACTGGACTGAAAGCGAGAGTTTGGTGTACGTGATACAGTTTCCGGGAATTT
>NC_046659.1:83734759-83747443 GCF_010883055.1 Belonocnema kinseyi | reverse complement strand
CTGCGTGATGTTTTCTTCATTGTTGCTTACATGAAAAACGATACTTTCATTAACCCAACCCCCCGATTTATCACGTATTTTGTGAATGACTCCATGCAAAAAGCCCATTTTCGGAAAGATATTGGTTATCAACTTCTGTACTGCAGCCCTTCAAATGTCTCTCCTGCGCATGTTGCAATCTGGAGGAAAAGAAAAGCGTGAGGTGAGCGAAAGTATCCGCTTACGGTAAATAAATAAAATAAATGTAACCTGGGGCTGGACGCTATAGAGTATATAAGTGGGATCTAAATTGAATGGAGAGCGTATCGCGCATGGTCCAGTGTAGACTCAAGTGGCAAGCTAAAGAGGAAAAGTGCCGTCCGGATGATAACCCAGCTTTATTGTTTTTTGCCCAGCGGCCACCCGGTATATACATATATCATATAGGTACACATATATACATATATATAGGATTTGAGTCCATGAGCCCTGTATGTACATCCTACATCCCATAGTGGGTCGTTTTGGATTTTAATAATTCTACGAGAGAGGGTCGCGATTGGGTATCTGTTATTCAAGTGTGTCCGCGTTTCGCAATATCCGCGGGCTCCAGAAACCCTCTTCATCATAAATAAATAATTTATCCGCGTTGATTTTATCAGAGTATGACTCGAAATTAATTTCTCCTCAATGCCGCTTTGACACGGTAGCAATATTCAACGCGTCATTATTGCATTTTTTAATACATTCCGTCGTTCAAATTTTCGCAACATTTGCAAAGAATATGATTATTGAATTTTATTGGCATTTTCCAGCTGATTTTGATCAGCGACAAATTAGCTGCAATACAGAGTTCGTGGACTCGTAATTTAAAGTGTAGCTTAAATTGGTTTATATTCCAATTGAAGGATTCAAATTGCACGACCTTCTATGTGGAAATAAAGCGGGTCATATTTTAATTAAAAGCTCAGTGACGTTCCAATTTTATGAATGAAATGAAAAATTAAGGGAGATGAAGGACA
Organism: Belonocnema kinseyi; assembly: GCF_010883055.1. Lineage (NCBI taxonomy): Eukaryota > Metazoa > Arthropoda > Insecta > Hymenoptera > Cynipidae > Belonocnema > Belonocnema kinseyi. The sequence goes on along the minus strand of NC_046659.1, from coordinate 83,746,442 downwards.
GGCTGTTTTCCCAATTTCAAAAACTATTTATTTTGTAAATCGTCCGCTTTTCAAGGCTTTGAATTAATGTTTCAAAGCTTCAATGTTAAATTGACTCCAAATTGAGTGACTGATTAATGATTATTTAATTTCTGATTTTGAATCAATTTCCTCTTTTGATATATGAGTCATTTTGACCCTATTTTCTCTTTTTGCTTTTGTGACCTCGGACTCATTTGCAAAATTCAAAATAATGCCAATACTAGCGTAAATTTGATGAAAAAAATAGTAACAAAATATTTTTCTGCATATTTTTAAATGGCCGTGGCAACGGGTATCGAAATTTCAGTACATATAGGCGGATTTCTTCAGTACGAATAGAGGGAGCTGAAAAGGGGACTATTTGTATCTAAATTTCGGTATAAATAGCCGGATTTTTGTGCAGACAGACTCACTTTTGTGCCGAAATTTCAGTATACGTAGACCACTTCCTTCTTATATTCTTGTAGATGGAAGTCAAAATGTCAGTCAATTACTGGTCAATTTATTCAAATTATGTCTGAGAAATTCTCAGTACATATTTGGTAGATATTTCGACTATACGTCGACAGCCCTCATCACTATAAAATGTTTCTTTCGTCGAAATTTTTCCCTGTTTGTTAAATTTAATTTGTTGGTTACTGAAATGACTAAGTCTATTGGACAGACTTAAATAAAGATTGAGATTATTGTTGACATTGAAAAACACACACTTATCACATGCCGTCCAACAAATTAAATTCAACAAACAGGTGCAAAATTTCGTAGAAAGAAATATTTTATACTAATGAGAACTGTCGACGTACAGTTGAACCGTCTACCAAATATGTACTGAGAATCTCTCAGACACAATTTCAATAAATTTACCAGTAATTGACTGACATTTTCACCCTGGTCAACAACTTAGCACCTTATATAACTTTCTTCTTGTATTAAATATTAAATTAAATACAATTAATATTCTGAATATTTTTTTGAAATTTATTGAAATCCTAAAAAATTCTTGAAAACCCCTTAAAAGTTTTAAAATCTGCACTGTAAAAAATTTGGAGAATTTTCTTAACTTTTTTTTGAGAAAAATTCCACATTTTGCTCTAAAAACAGTTAAATTTTTTTTCAAAAAGTTGAATTATCTAACAAATTAAAAAATTTGTTTAGCTAAAAATACGAATTTTCTACAAAACAGCTAAACTTTTAAGCTGATGATCTGAACTTTAATAAAAAAGAGGATTTTCGACCAAAGCAGAATTTTTGTATTTTTTATTGTACAAAAATAATCATCTTGTTTGAATAATTTGTTTCGTTTAGTTAAAATCAACAGCGTTTGATTGAAAATTAAAATCTTATTCGATTTCGTATTTGGTTGATATGTCAGCTTTTACATTTTCCATTGAAAACTCATCTTTTTCAATAGAAAATTAAATTATTTAGGGAAAAGTTGAACTACTTTGTTAGATTTTAATTTTGTTGTTGTTGAAGATTCATCGTTTTAGTTAAAAATTCATTTCAATAGTTGAAATTTAATTTTTTCTACTAAAAATTATTTTTTTATTTTAGGTTCAAAATTCAAATGCTTGGTTGAAAATTCTACTGTTTTATTAAAAATGAATTTTTTTGTTGAAAATTAATATTTTCAGGACGAAAATTCAACTGTTTTGTAGAAAATTCGCCTTCTTGGTTTAAGAATTTAACGATTTGCTACAAAATTCGTTCTTTTGATTGAAAATTAATTTTTTTTTCTGAAAATGCAACTATTTCATTTTTTATTGAAAGTTCATCTTTTGAAAATAAAAAGTTTAATTATTTGGTTGAGAAATCATGTAATTTGTTGGAAATTCGTTCTTTTTGTTGAAAAATTAGTCTTTTGGAATAAAAGTTGGAATACATTAGATTACAACATTTCTTTCCACTTCGTCTTATTTGGTAGAAAATGAGTCTTCTTGATTAAGAATTCGATTGTTTCGTTCGAATTAACCTTTCTGAAGGAAACTCGTCTTTGGAAATTAAAATATCAACGTTTTTGATGAATTATGTCTTTCCTCTTAAAAGAAGGATCTTTTGTTTCAGGAAATTCAACATTTGTTAAAAATTCATATTTTTGATTTGAGAATTCATCTCTTTTGGTTAAATCCCATGTTTTTTATTTAAAAATGCAAATATTTATCAGATGACAAGCACTTTGTTATCAGATAAGACTAATATTTTTATACTTTTTCGCGGAAGCTGAATGTGGATCCGATGCTTTAACTCGGTCAGATCACATTTCGTTTCTAGCCTCAAAAAAGTGAAAAAAGTTAAAATTTCATCACTTTTCTATGCTAGGAACAAATTCGATTTGACCGAGTCAAACCAGCTTTGGATTCGGAATCATCGACCTTAAAAACTTTTAAAAACGTTGTATCGTCTGGTGGATAATTCATAAGAAAAATTAAGATTTTAACTGACTCCACTTTTCCAAAAATTGCTTTCATTATTTTTAGGTTGGCCCTAAATAAATTGACGGGAAAAATATAGACGGAAAATATGGATGATAATTTTATTTAATAAGTGGTCGGAAGGACGAAATCGATAGAAGTGACCTGTGAATGGATCGGGTCACTTCACGAGTCACGTCCGACGATCGGTAATCGAGGGGATACTTGGTACCGCGGTAACGACCGCTATATTCAACCCTTTCGCCGCCTGATTCGTGGGAAACGTGCTTGCGGGTGGAGATCTAAATTTTTTCTAAGTTATAGTAGTTACACACCCAGATCGTGAATCTCAGATCGCTGCCGAGATTCCGATGATCGATCTACGAAAAGGAAAGGCAAAAGATGATTTGAATTTTCTTAGTCCTATCTTCCATATTTCATGGTTATAGACATTAGTACACTATCTTGTCAATCTGACATCTTATATTATTTATTGTCGAAGAAATAGCACCAGGAAATTATATCCATAAATAGATTCATTGAGCTCTAAATCCATTTTTACTGCTTACCAGTAGAAGTGTCAGAGATTTTAGAATAGATCTTACTAAAGTCAGCGAATTTGTCTAACAGGCACTTTAAGTAACTCTAAAGGATAACAAGTTTGTAATTTATAATTTATAATTAGTTCGTTCTGTTTATAAAACATTGGATGTTAAAAATGTTACCAGATTAAGATTCAGGTTATAAAATATTAATTGTCAGGAATATAACAATTGGTAATAAATAAATGAGCGAATTTGAGTTTTGCAGGCACCCTGATACAATATCCTTGTCCGTAATTTATTTAGCTCATTTTATTTCTTACCGTTTTAGCATCCTAATGATTATATTTTCAAATATAAATGTTATTATTTGATTAAATGATTAACCATTCTCTTAGAAAGTTCTACTTCTTGGTTCAAAATTACACTATTTTGGCAGAAAATCAAAGTTTTTATGAAAAATCATATTTACGTATTTGCATTATGCTTTGAAAATTATTCCCTTTTTATTAAAAATTGAACTACTCAGATGAAATTTTACCCACTTTGTTAAATAATTTTTTTTTATGACATCGAAGAATTCTGTTAATACCAAATCTTTTTTAATTGCAAATTTAACCATAAGTTTGAAAATGAACTTTTCGCTTTGTTTAAAATTAATTTCTTAAAATAAAAATGTGATTTTTCCATCCTTGGTTAAAGATACATCTTTTTTGTTGGCGATTATTCTCTTTTCTGATATAAAATGAAATATTGCTGGTTTTCAATTTTCTCTTTCTTGGTTAAAAATTACACTATCAACTTTAAAATTCCACTATTTGATATAAAAATTAATTATTTTGTTAAAAATTACTCTTTGCTTGAAACTTTAACTATTTTGTAGAAAATTCAATTTTTTCTTGTTGAAATACCAACAATTACATTTTTGGTTAAAAAGTATTTTTTTGTGGTTGATATAAATTAAACTTTTCGGGTTAAAAATTTAACTGTTTTTTGGAAAAAATCGTCTACTTGGCTTTAAAATTCCACTATTTGGTTGAAAGTTTAACTATTTTATTGAAATGTTGCTCTTTTTGGTATAAAATTAACCTTATTATGGAAGAATTCATGTTTGTAGTTGAAAATGTAATTATTAGATCAAAAATGTATCTTTTTGTTTAGCGACTCCGTTTTTCTAAGCATTGCTTCTCTGTTAGTTGAAAATTCAACAACTTGGCTGAAAATTCCTGTTTTTTTTTTAAATTCGTCTTTTGAGATAATAAATTTTCTGTGTTGAAAATTAATTTATTTGTTAAAGGATTGAAATCTTTTGTTATAATTTCGTCTGCTTAAGTTAAAGTAAACAAAGTGAAAATTCTCTTCATCTTCTGCATTGGAAATTCAACTATTTTCTAAAAAATAATCTGTTTAAATTGAAAATTTTAATAATTGTTGAAAAATTGGAATATTTTGACAAAAGTTTGCCACTTTTTCTTTAAAGTCTAAAGATTTAATTGTAAATACAAATGTCTCGTTGAAAAACTAATTTTTTTTGTGCCAAATTTAACTGTTTGGTTGAAAATTGATTTTTCCTGATTGAAATTTAATTTCTTTGTAGAAAATTCATCTGTTCAGGTTATAAAGACAACTTGTTTCTGAAACATTCGCATTTTTAATTTAAAAATAGAGTCACTTGGTTGAAAAATCAACTATTTGTGGTTGAAGTTCAATATTTTTGGTTTGAAAATTTGACTATTTGGTTGAAATCTTATCTCCGTAAGTAGAAAATTTAAGTATTTGGTTGAATATTCACCTGAATATTTTGTTGAAAACTGAAGTATTTTGTTAGAAATTTATCTTTTTTATTAAAAATTCAACAGTTTTGTTGAACATTCGTTGATTCGAATAGAAAATCTATCATTTTGGATTTAAAATTCATTTTTTTGGTTCCAAACTTAATTATTATGTTAAAAATTTGAATATTTTGTTCTAACGTAATTTTTTGGTCAATGTTCATTTTTTTCTTGAACGTTCAATCTTTTAGATTATAAAATCATCTTTTATCAGGTAAAAATAACGGAAAAGTCAGGGAATTTTTGAAACGCAGTTTTTCGGCCACAGTGCTACTTATCTAATTGCTCAAGATCGAATTAGACAATCGCGTTTGTTATTTTGCATGATCTTATCTTGAGCACTTCCTTTAGCCTCACAGGAATCAGAATCTTCTACCCATTGCATTAAACGCATTCAATTCGATTAGCCTAGCGTGGCCTTTACAATAGACTCACGGCTGGCTGGTCACCATCGTTTTACCTGAAACTTTGTAAGGTTCCTTCATTTCCGCAAGGAAACATTAGCTCAACTGAGTGGGTATACGTCAAAGAAAAGGGAAGAGAAATTTCTAGTTGTTGGGTTTCAGGTTCATTCGATTGTGCTTAAATTAGTTGAAACCTTTTCTTCGCTTTGAAGTCTCTCAGAGTTAGGAAACCTCGAACAATAAACTTCTAACGTTCTTTGTGGATGATCTCTACTCTTGATTAGATTTATATCAATTGAAGAATGTAATTAATACAATTAAAGCTAGTTGCTTCAATTTTTCTTCTAAAAGCATTTCCTTCTTTATCCAATCCTAAACTAACAAAATCAGAAATGCATTGTCAGTTATTAATTCTAACACAGTAAACCCCAGGAATAAATGTTATCTTCCAAAAAGATAAAAACATTGCATCAGATTTATCTAACAAAAGATACAATTTATCTGAAAAAATGATAAAGTTCATCTGACGTAAATATTTTTTTACATAGGTTATATGTCAGACAAAAGTGAGGGACTGAAGATGTATGAGAGTCCCTTACTTTTGTTGAACAAATCTTCAGTTTTCTATCGACTCTGATGTAGACTTCAAAAATTGTAAACAAAAACTATTTGGTATAAACTAACCAAAGTGCAGACTGTGTATTCAGTAAAAATAGGTGAGTGATTTTGGGTTTAAAATTAGTGAAATGAAGTATGAATATTTAAAATTGAATACCGCGAGGATTTTGAAATTTGCGAAGGACATTTTTCCTGTGAAAATTGACGCAGCCGTCTGACATATAACCTATGTCAAAAAAAACATTTACGTCAGATGAACTTTATCTTTTTTTAAAATAAATTTTATCTTTTTTTCATATAAATTTTATCTTTCGTTAGATAAACGTGGTGCAACGTTTTTATCTTTTTGAAAGATAAAATTTATTCCTGGGGTTTACTGTGAAAACACATTCCCAGACAAAAGCCACAAATCATCCCATTGTTTGTCTGGAAAATTTCACGAAATTCTTAATTGCTCGAACATTGTGTACAAGTATTTCACTAATGACTCTCGTCTCCTTCACTTCAGTCTACATCGAGTCTACATCTCTCTTGGAAACATAATCAATCACTGAGAGATAAGAGCTCTTTTCTAAGCAAATGATAAATTATCGCTCGAAGATTTGCGGACGTTAATCCCGATCATTAGTTTTCGCTACAGATGTTTCCGATATCGTTGCAGTGATCAGAATCTTTTTCATTGAGAATTTCGTCCTGTAAGACTGGTCCACGCAACATGTGTCAACCTGAGTAGAGTAATAATAGATAACAAAAATCGATCAGGTTCTATTTCTTGGTGGTCCATCATCAAAACATATCACTTTTCTGGTACCTGCACATCGCTACCGAATCGATTTCAGGACATCATTTTGACAAGATATAAAAAGTGGTCTACTTGGGTGCGTCGTAAAAGACTAATCAAGGTAACCCAGTTTCACTTGAATAGAACACCTTAACACACCGGTTTCTACACGTGACAGCTGGACGATCTTCAAATTATGACAAATGATCTCCTCTGACGAAATCATATCCGAAAAGAAATCATATCTCTATACAATGCTCATCAAAAAATTATGTTTACCAAATTTCAATCTGAAAATAAACTATAATTAATCATTGATTTCAATTGGATATTAACAAAATCTCTTCAAGTTCACACTTAGATATTTCTTGATAATTTCAGAGTGGCCTTAGATCAGGTAAATGTCAGGTATTTAAAAAAAAAATCTGCGAAATTTAAATGTCTAAATTATAGGTTTTAATTATTTATTCCATGCATAAGATTGAAATTCAATTTTTTACATATTGATTGTGAGGGGAAATGAAAAATTCGTCATGAAAAGATTGGGGAATTTTGAAAATGAAGTTTTGCAGTCACCCTGACATTATTCGTCATCCTTTATTTACTTTGTATTTCTATTTCTATTTTTTTCCATCTGCTTTCGCCTGAAAACTATATTCTTAATTTAAAAATGTACTATTTGGATAAAAATTCATAAGTTTTATGAAAAAGTCATCCTTTTTGGTTGGAAATTCAACTATTTTAGTGAAAAATTATCTTTGCGTTGAAAATTAATATTCCTATTTGGAAAATTTTATTGAAATCTTCCTTGGTCGAAAATTTGTCTTTTTTATTAAAAAATGTAAAATTTTTGTAAAAAATTAACTTTTTCGTTGGAAATTCATGTCTTTGCGTTCAGTTAAAAATTAATCTCTTTGGTTCGAAATCTAACTATTTTGTTTTTAAAATTCATTATTTCCTTCTTGAATATTAATTCTTTTTGTCAAAATTCAAAATTTTCATTTTTTGTTGGGATTTATCTTTCATAATTGACAATTTAACTATTTGTTTGCAAATTTATGTATTTTTCAAAAATTAAATATCAAAAATTACATCTTTTGTTGAGAAATAATTTTTGTAGGTCCAAAATGCCACTATTTGTTCTAAATTAAACTATTGTCTTCCAAATGCCACTTTTTATTGCAAAATAATTTTTTTGTTCAAAATTCAACTTCTGGGTGGTTGAAGAAAAATCTATTTTGTTTATAAAAATTTTTAGTTGAAAATTCATCTTTTTTTACAGAAAAATGCAAGTATTTGGTTGAAACTTCAATTATTATGTTGGAAATACGTTTTTTGCTTTAAAGTGTACATATATTTAATTTTCAAGGCAACTTTAAAGAATAAACGAAATCACCGACATTACTTTCAAAAGAATATTTTCAAATCAGACATAATATCAAAGAATACAAACTCTAATAAAGTATTTTCCAAGTACTCTTATCTGGCTCTCATGATCGTAATCTTTATTACGCGTTAAGGTAAAAAGAGAACTTTAATTGTGAAATGGGTAATAGTCACTGATTGGTGGTACTTCTGAGAAAAAAATAGTTTCATGGATGTGCACGCGATAGTTATAGTCGCGATAGTGAGAGTCAGTGCAGGTCACTATTCCAGATATATATGAAAGTAATTGTGAATTTCCGTTAGTCGATTGAGTATTATGTTTCGTGGCCGCATAAGTGGTAGGTAAACGTTTTTTTTCCGAGCAGAAAGGGCGATAAACATTTGCTAATCGAGGACTTGTATCTTTTTTTTGTTGACGGCACTGAGCAAGTTTTTCACCTCGTTAGAGACCAGTCCTACCAGCAGCATACCTGATAGGACGTGTGCTGATGACAGTGATTATCTTACCTTGTTACCACCGTCCGTGCAACTTGGCTACTGCCAAGAATCGCACTACAGACCTCACCTCGTCATCTAAATTATATACGGATCCAAAACTACCCTCTCGGACGAGAAACAACTCTAACTTCATTCCTACAAACCTCGAGACATGAAAACGTCGGATACTGGATTCAGTCGTTCCACGAACCGTGATTCAAGTTTTTAATTTTAATAACTAGCAGGAAAAACCAGTACGAAGTGGTATCAAGACGAAATGCATAATGGAAAAAAGTGACTAGGTTTTAATTTAAAAGCTGAATTTCTGGAGTATGTTTTACAAGTAGCTACATTGCAAACGAGTTTTATAATCAGCCTTTTAACCACCTAATTACTATTTTCAAATTTAACAATTAAAAATTTGCGTATTTGACAGAGGGATGAAAATTTCATTAGCTGACAGATCATTTTTGTGAGGAATGAAATCACTTTCATTATTCTTTCACTGGTTTCTTTGATTCTTCTAACTTTTGGGATTAAATCTGTCTAATGATTAATTATTTAATTTTCATCAAAAATATATTTTTCGTCTTTCTATGAAAAGTGCAATTCTATACGCTGTGAATGAATTGCTGACAGGCCAGTTTCAAGAATGTATGTATAATGTGGTTCGATAACTAATTAGAAAGGCTTAAAAAGTAAACGTTCATTTTGCGCCAGAAAAGTGCCATCTTAATAAAATTTCAAGATTTTAAAAAATAAAATAAAATATAGGACAAATGGCCAATACGATTTATGTAATGGTATTGCTACCATTAAAACTAATATTGACACTTTAATTTTATATTGAATACTTTCCCCACTTGTTCGTTATCTATTATTATTTTGACATCAAAAGTTTTTCTTTGCACCTCGTACTGGTTTTTCATACTAAAAAAAAACAATTGGACATTCTTCAGGTCTCGGAATTACGTTACTATCATAACTTTTTTTTAACTATGCAACTATTTCACTGTTATTAAAAATAAGGGGAGCCGAAAAACATATGTTTTAAAAATTTCCCGATCTGCCCCTCATTTTCTCGAAATATTGGTTCATTTTCTTGAACCGTAAATATTGAAAGACCAGCATTTTAATCTTGTAACCTTTTTAGCACAGAAGATCTCAGAAATGGAATAAATCACTTTTTTATTACAATTGAAATATTTAACATTTATTTCATTTAAAAAATATGACATTCATACCATCAAAAATTAATTTTTATTAGAAAAAGATGATATTCTAAAAAACAGATGCGATCTTAATTAGAATAGCTGACTTTTTAATTAAATAATTGAATTTTTAACTAAATTTCAAGTTAAAGAGAAATATTTCAGAGACTAGTCTATTTGAAACCCCACCCAATTAATTTTCAACAAAAAGGTCATTTTTAATGAACAAAAATGAATTTTCAATTAAATCATTTAATTTTTAAAACCAAAAAAATCATCATTAACCCAACGATTGCATTTAAAATAAAATAGTTGAACCTAAAACGAAGGAGGGAAATTTTCAAAAAAATAGTTCGAATATTAAATAAATATTTGAATTTAAAAAAAAAAAGAGTCAGAATTTTTAATAAAAGAACATTAATATTCAGCGAAAAATAATTGCGCTCTTAAACAAATAGTTCAATTTCTAAGTCAAAATGTCGAACTTTTTGAAGCCAGTTGAATTCTTAACCCAAAAAGTTCAATTTTTAACCTAATAGTTGAATTCTTAACGAAAAATGTAATATTTGCATTTTGAACGAAAAACGGTTACATCTCTCCCAAAATAGGTGAATTTAAATGCAAACCGACAAATCTTAACCAAGAAGATTAGTTTTCCACAAATGACGAATTTTCTACTGAATAAGCTCAATATTCAACAAAAAATAAAAACGTTGAATTTTTAATAAAATAGTTAAATTTTGAACCCAAAAGAGAAAATTTTAGCTAACATAAAATCATTGATTCTGAGCTGGAATGGTTAAACCTTGAGTTAACGAAACTAACTTTCTACGAAAGTGTTGAATTTTATACTAAAATTATGAATCTTCAAAAAAATATATAAATAATTAAAAATTTGGCATAAGGACAAGCGCAGGATTTTGCCGAGAGCGGGTGCTAATCTGGAAAATTGCACCCGCTCCCAGCGAAATCGCGGAAAAATTTTAGCCACAACCACGTCTCACGATCGTGAGATAGGTGGTTACAGTCTGTAAAGGAATCAATACGGCGATTCAGCAAAATCCTCGTGCACCCTAAGAACACGGAGCGACCCAAGGACAACCGCCTTCTGAATTTTTCCCGCAAGTGTTTTAGCATATTGTTGACACGCAGGGATGCTTTTTAGGCCATTAGCAAGTGAACGCTTGGCTCCTCCAAGAGCGCCGATTATAAGGACAATTAGTTCAACAGAATATTCCGGGTACAATCGTTGCAACTCCCTTATAAGGTCTCGATACCTCTCTTTCTTTTCATTCTCCTTGGTTATGATGTTTTTGTCAGCTGGTGCCGAAAATTCGATAACGAACATGGTTCGCTTCTCGAAGTCAAGAAGAACCTTGTCAGGCCTCGAGTGAGCAACAGAAACAATTGTTGAGAATATAAAGTTCCAGTATATGCGGTACTTCCCATTCTCGAAAATTGACTCAATTTCCCTTGGAGCATTTAGAGGAGCGATATTAAGGTTAATGCTGTAGGTGTGATAGAGATGGTGTTAAAGCACTCTTAGTGCCGCATTGTGCCTTTGAATGTAGGTCGTTCCCGCGTGAGTTGGACAACTAGATAGTATGTGAGCTAAATGTTCGGGGTGTGAATGGCACGCCCTGCAGCTATCATCGGGAATGTCTTGGCTCAAAATGTGGCGACGGTATGTTAAGCTGGAAATGACACCGTCTTGGCATGCAAAAAAGATGAAACCCTCCGTACCCGACTTTAGTCCGGTAGGTTTAAGGAAAGCAAACGTTAGCTCACAAGACATTGACTGATCCTTCACATTTCTGTGGAAGATACCGTGCAGCCTCTTATCGAGGAGCTGTTCACGAAAGTTTTTCTCTTATGCTTTCTCAATCCGAGCTTTCAGGAGTGAGTACTAGAGATAGATAAGATTTGATGCATTTTGCTCACCCCTAATACTGAAGTCAAGTCCGAGTGTTTCAGCAGCCTCCTCCGCTGCTTTGTACAGA
>NC_046659.1:83733294-83734659 GCF_010883055.1 Belonocnema kinseyi | reverse complement strand
CAAAATACTTCGACCTCCTCTGGTTTGGGTGGGTGTTCGACAGTAACTGGAGGGTCTTGGAAGAGTCGAGATGGGTCCGAGAGAAACTGTTGATTTTCTCTGAATAAAAAAAATATCTCTGATAACGGGTCCGGAGTTCGCGCGCGAACTTTTGAACCTTGGGGGTAAACTTCCTGCCAGATGTGATGTTGTCAATCATACACTGAATGCGGGATGCGTACTGTCTTACCCAGCCTATCTTTATGGCAAGTTGATGCATTCGCCTTTTGGTTTTATAATCAACCGTTGGTTTTGTTTTACGGTTCGCATCGGCAAAAGCTCTCGCTGCATTATACACACAATAATTGATAACCCAGAGGTCGAATTCTCCGGAAAAATGGCCACGAAGTTCGTCATCCATTTCAGCCAGATCTTTAGGCTTGAGAGAAACCTTAGTGTTGATGTTTCTCCGGGTCGTAAAGCATCGCTCTTTATCCATTGGATGCCTGCCCGCGGTTGGTCTTAGTGTCGCCTCTCTTTCTCTGTTGCCAGTTTCTTCTAGCTGTGGTAGAGTAGGCGTTTCGCTTACATAGCCCCTTTTACGGAGTAGTTCAGTATGGTTTCGCAGACGTTGATGCGAAAAGTGCGACAGCTTCGGGTGTTTCTCGCACCACAGAGCATGCAGCCGTGCCATGTAACCCCGTTCAAGGGCCACACTCGCATCGTAGCACTATAGCAAGTCGTGATTCAGTCGCTCTGTCCGCCCAAAGGTCGTGAGATCCCGCCGATCCATCGCATTGAATCCATTTTCATTGGCTCCCCCCGCTCTAGATTGGTCGTCATTGTTGGCCGACCGATTGTCGGGAGCCCTGCGCGTTCTGTTGTTTTGAACCGCACTTACTACAACTATGTTTGGTGTTGTTATTGTTGTTCCCACGAGAAGCTAGGGAAAGGGATTCGTCCATCCTTGTAGAGCCCCGCATGCAAGGATAAGGCTGCGTACTCTGAGAAGTCGTCCGGTATTCCAGAGTCACCGTTCTAGACACCTCACCCAGGTGCCATTCAGCTTTCGGCATGGTTTTCACACCTCCGCTTGGGGGTTAATTCCTTCGGGACCACCCCTGGACAATTGTCCGCGGCTGCCTATTTATTTTTGTAACCATATTCAACAAAAACCCTTGGTACAGGGAGCCTCTATCCGCAACCCGAGGACGCGTTCGGTGGCTTTGTCGTAGGTCCTTCGGTTTGATTCTGGAGGAATCAAAACCGAACCGAATATAATTTTAGCTAACATAAAATCATGGATATTGAGCTGGAATGGTTAAACCTTGAGTTAACGAAACTAATTTTCTACGAAAGTGTTGAATTTTATACTAAACTTATAAA
>NC_046659.1:83724105-83733194 GCF_010883055.1 Belonocnema kinseyi | reverse complement strand
ATTTAATTTTCAATAGAAAATATTAATTTTCCACTAAAGCAGAAGAATTTTAGACTAAAAAGACGAACTTTAAATAAAATCAGGTGAGTTTTTAACCCAAAAATACAATACTTATTACTTAAATTTATTACTAAACAGTATAATTGTCAGAAGGAAGAAATATTCGTTTCCCACAGAAACCCTTTTGCATTTCCACAGGTCTTTAATAGAGTTCAAGTTTTAAAAGATGCCAAATTTAATGTAAACTGTAATTTTAGTAGACCCTACTTTTTTTCTGTAAACATTCGAAAAATTCGTGAAAATTTATCATCAGTAAGAATACTATACGTTTTTTAAGATCCACAGAAAAATGGAGATTTGTTAATGTTGCGACTGAACTAAAAATTGGCAACCTTTAGAACTTTCGGTTAAAACCAACTCTTTTTGCAGGTTCATTTTTCAGTTCGTTGATATCCGATATATGGCCATTGGTTGTGTGCCGATGTTTTCAACTATGCATGGGCCAAAAAGTTTGAGCCCATTTGATATAAATAAATACTATGAATAATCATACAGATTAATTTAAAAAAAAAATTAAGTGATAGAAAATACAAATTGCTTAAAAGACTTCAATAATAACGTAATTGAAAGTGTATATTATATAATTTAGAATATTCCTGCGTTTTTTGGTACGCTCCCAGTTAAAACCGTCGTGTTCTTAATCTAACTTTGTAATCTGTAACGTTTTATTGCACTTTACTCCTTTGAAGAATAAGTAATCTCTAATATTATAGATTCCTCATTAAATGTTTCCCATCGCAAAATTATTTAATCCGAATTATAAAGTAAAATGTGTATCATTAACTTTAAAAATATTCAAAGTGAGTCAAAGCAGAAGTATCAAAAAGGTGTTATCAGAATGGTTTGAATCCATACTGCGGGTTCCTTTAGAAACAATTAATCATTTTGGTTCCCTTTTCAGCAAAAGAGGTTCCTTTTTGATACACCTCCTTTGGAACCAGAAATTGCTTTCAATAGAAGCCAACGTTTTTTCTGTTTTGTAACGTTAATTCAACTGACCCCCCGCCCATCTCTCTGTTTCCAACTGTAGTTTGCGGTGACGTAGTTTATGAATGGACCCTTGCTGAGAAACTTTTAATTTGGAAAGGTCATCTATAATTTCTAAAAGGTTATCTTTTCGGTTAAGGAAATATTATCGATCGCAATGTAAGCAACGTTATCTCAACTCGCGAGCCTCAAGGGGAACCCCACTTTTCTCAATAGTAGATGCAGCCTTGCAACGTGCAATCTTTACCGGACTGAGGCTGAATACCGGTCTGTTACACGGAAGTGCATGCACGATTCGCCGAAGCGGTCTCTAGACAACGGATCTGCTGTCTGCGACCGATGACACTAATACGGGTTAACGACTTCTGCAGAAGATTTTTTCGTACGAGTAAGAGGTAATATATCCGTAAGAGAACGTATCCCTAACTATTGTGCATTCAATCGGTGCTACCAAGTTACGAACTCACTTTAGTAGGACACTCCTATGCATAGCTAAGCACAGATTTCTCGAATATGAAACCTCTTCTCATTAAAATTACAATGTAGATCTTGTGTGCCTTTTCAAATCGTGGATTTGCTTATGAGCAACCTCTTCTTTATGCTTTTCTTATGTGCTAGAAAAAAGGCTTTCTGACACAATGGAGAAACAGTTGCTAAAATTTGCCAAGACTAATTTTTTGGAAGGTCTGCAATACTCACGAAAATTCTCTGTATGAAAGTTTTTATTGGACTCACCTGAAACAAAAAAGAAATTTATTTTTATTGTTGGTCTCGAACTATACTGCGAGTGATTTATGGTAGAAACCTAATATATGGCGGAATCGCAGAATGGCCTTTAATTCGAAATATATTTCACTTTTAACAAAATAGTTGAATATTTAACTAAAAAAGAGATTCAACCAAAATAGACCAATTTTTAACCAAATATTTAACTTTCAAAATAAAAAGCTAATATTTAACAAAACAGTTGCATTTACAACCAAATAGCTTAAATTCCAACTTTCGAACAAGAGACGACTTATCATCAAAATAATCATACTCTGAAATAAAAAGTTACATTTTCAAACCAAAAAGTAAAATTGCCCAAATACAGACCAATTTTCGACAGATAAATTAATTTAACTCTGAAAAGTTTAACTTTCAACCAAGAAATACGATTTTTCAAACTATTATTCATTTGCAGCCAATGAGATGAATTACCATTCAAGAATATTAATTTACTACCAGAAAAGAGGAATTGTCAACAAAATAAATATATATAAATATTTCGCTTTTATAGAGGATACATCTTTAACAAAAATGTAATAGTAAAATTTTCAGTTAAAAAAAAAATTTTTTAAAAAAAGAATTTTCAATTAGTTGAAAGCAACCAAAAGAGATAAATGTTTAACAAAATAGTTGAATTCTCAACTAAACTAAAAGGACTTTAAACCAAGAGGATTAATTTTTTGCAATAAAAAAGATTAATTTTCAATCAAATCCATGCATTTTCAATCACATAGTTGAATTTTCAACTTATACCGAATAAAGTTTCAGCAAAAAAATGGAATAGTTTAATATCAAGTTTAAAAAACTAAAAAAAGGATGTTTAACCAGTCGAATCCAACCAAAAGAGATACATTTTCAACAAAAAATGGAATAGTTTAATGTTCAGATAAAAAATTACTTTTTAGTGAAAAAAATATCTTCAAAAAAATTGTTGCATTTTCAACCGAAAGGTGATTATTTAAAAAATGAATTTTCAACCAAGTAATTTAACTTTTAACTAAGTAAGTGAATTAAAAAAAATCTATTTTAAACGAAATTTAAAAAAAAATTTACCAAAAAGTTGAACTTCAAACCCCAAAATAAATATTTTCAAGAAAAAATTTTATTTTCTACGAAACATTTAAACTTGGAAAAAAAATAAACCAAAAAAGATGAATTTGAAATCAAAAGGACGAATTTTCTACAAAATAACTGAATTTCAAATCAAAAAGTATGAATTTTTAACAACAAAGTTAACTAAGAACCAAATAGTTTAATGTTCCACTAGAATTATGAATCTTCAAACAACAAAAAATCTGTTTTTACCATGTATTTAAACTTTCAAACCAGAAGTTTCTTTTCAAACAAAAGCGGTGAGTTGTAAATAAAACATGTAATTGTTTATTTTTTAACACAAAATATTTTAATTTGAATTAAAAAGAAGTTGAATTCCACCAAAGAAAAAACGAATTTTCCACTAAATAGTTGGATCCTCAACCTAATCGTTCCATTTTTAACCGAATGTGCCTTTAATTTGTTAACGAAAAAGATTAATTTTCAACCAAAAATACGATTTTTTAACAAAATACAGGAATTTTCGACTAGACCAGATCTATTTTTAATTAAAGATATCATTTAGCAATTACAGATAAAATAGTTACATTTTCATTTTAAAAAAGTTTAAGAAAGAAAGTAAACTAATTTTCAACAAAATTCTTATATTGTCGAGCCAGAAGATGAATTTTCGACTGAAATAATAAATCTCCAAACACAAAAATTGATTTTGTGATAACATAGTTTAATTTTCAAAAGAAACTGTTCAACTTAACTATAAAAGCCAAAATTTTAAAAATAAAGATGAGTTCTTAACTGAACCAGATTAATTTTCAATCAAACAGTTGCACTTTTAACCAAATGAGATTAAATATTTCAGCAAAATAGTTGAATTTTCATCTGAAAAGACAAATATTCTACAAAGGAGTTGAATTTTTGACCTAAAAAATTACTGATTAACAATGTAGTTGAATTATCATCAATACATTTAAATTTTTGAAGAAATAGTTGAATTGTCAATAAACCAGAGTAATTCTGAACCAAAAATATAATAATAGACTTTCCAATCAAAAAGAATAAACTTTGAATGAAAAATATTTAGAGCTTCTTGTTCGGTTCTGTTAATTCAGTTTCTTGTACTTTAATTGGCCATTGGGATATTGTATTGATTTTGCTTGACCGAGGGTAAATCATTGTGTATTTGAGACCACCTTTGAAGAGAAGTACAGCAAAAAATCGTTCATCGGTAGAAAGAGACTAAGAGGCCTCTGGCCATCTTCGCCACGGTTCTGGTTCTCGAATAGAATAAGAAACGAGAAAGGTGTTTGGTAAGGTAGGTCTATGTTGGCGATGTGCTTAGCCCGTGTCAGGAATGTAATTCACACGCCGCTGGCATTCCGTTCCGTTCCATTCCGCGGCACGTCTCTTTTGTGTCCCGCTTCCTTCTCGCGAGACTCAGACTTCGCGGCTTTCTTTTGCACCTCCGTTTCTTCACCCAATCATCTTTTCACCACTCGAATTGCAGTTTTAGTACTGCACTCAGATTTTTATTCTCCTGATTTCAATCACGTGCGTGACTTATAGTTTGCTAAACATATGGAATTGCAATTTGCAAAATTTAATAATAATTATCAGAGAGTCGCAAATAGAGCGTCATCCTTAAAAAAGTAAATGAAGGTTAATGATGGGTGCGTCATCATGTTTTTCCTTGAATGGAAAGTTCGAAGAGGGGAAGTAGAAGTAGAGGAAGTTCGTATCCGACTTTACCCCGTATCCTAGCAGACTTTAACCCGTACCCTAGCTGACTCTACCCTATATCCGCGCCGACTTTATTAAGTCCCTTAGCCGACCGTACCTTGTACATTGACTGAACTTGCCCGTAACCTAGCCGTCTTTGTCCCATACATTAGCCGACTTTACCCCTAATCCTAGTCGATTTCACTCCGTACCCTAGCTTTAACCTAGACTCTAAAGTTAGTTAGTTAGTGTTATATATAACTAACGAATGGTTAGGGTGCGGGGTGAAGTCAACTAGGGTAACGGGTATATTCGACGAATGTATAGGGTGTAGACCACTAGGTTACGGGTAAGGCCGACCAATGTACGAGATACTATCAGGGACTGGGTAAAGTCGGCTAGGGTACAGAGCAAAGGCTGCTAGGGTTACATGGTAAAGTCGGCTAGCATACGGGGTAAGGTCAGGTACAGTACAGGGTAAAGTCAACTAATGGGACCTCCTAAACTCGCCACCCCCCTAACTTACGATACTGGAAAGAAAATTACGACAGACCCACCACCGACCTGAAATTATTTGTTCAAGGATGGTGCTCTTTTCGGACCCTCTGATCATTGTTTTACATTTTGCTCATTGCAATAGCATATGTTTAGTAAACTTTGAATTATGTTTAATTTATTTAAATTATTATTCTAACTCTAAGTAACTCTATTAACTATTCTAACTTTAGGTAACTAACCATTGGTCAGTCTTTCCATTTCTACCCTCAGGGGAAGTGTGGGGAGGGCAAATAGAGAAAGTCCTCAACCGACTTTAACCCGTACACTAGTGGAATATATTCCATATCCTAGCCAACATTACTCTGTACCCTAGCTGACCCTAGATCCAAATGTCTACTTTTGAAAATTGCTAGCGGTCCGTCAGCCCGTCCTTTTATCCTTCTTTCCAGGAGAGGATGTGGAAGGAAAGTATAGGAACTGAGTGTGGAGTGGTCGAGGGTGGGGGGAGTAAAATTATTGGCGGGAAAGGGGTGGGGTGTAAGATAGAGGAGGTCAGGAAAAATATAAGAGGATTGCTGCGGGATGGGGGGGGGGGCGGATCGTAATATAGGATCTGATAGAATAGGACAGGATAGTAGGGATGAGAAATGTTGAGAGAGGTGGTAGCTAGAAGGGTAGGTTAGATTTAGGATCATTCTATTACAATCAATACATTTCCCATGTGAAATAAAAATAAAAAAGTTAAACATGTTAAATGTTATATTAAATAGGCAACGAAATTTTTTTGTTGGCTAATTTTTCTTAGTTAGTTTTGCAAAAATGATTAAAATCGAAAGAAGCCTAAAATCGCTTAAAATATTTAAAATCCGATAACAATCCCTTTAATTTTAATAATTCGTAAACGTTCCTAAAATCTCGCCAGATCCCTTTAAAGTTATGAAATTCAATTCAAACTCCTGGGAACCCTTGAAAATCCTGTATAATATTCAGAATTTTTTCAAATTACGTTAAATCTCTTAAAATATTACTAAAATCTCTAAAATCCCTGTTTCTACTTTGCAGCATTTTGAACTAGCTTCGATTTTTTTTAAATCCCGTGCAATCCTCGAAACCGCTTTGAGTTTCTGAAAATCCTTTAAAATCCCTTAGAATTCTTGAGAATATTTTCAAATAACTTGAAACCCACTGAAATCTCTTTAGATCTCTCAAAATCTTCGAAATCGCAATTAAATTTCCTGATCTTCTTCAAATTCGTGAAAATACTTTGGTATCATATAAAATCCTTCAAAATTCTTTGAAATCTTGGGACTTATTTTAAAATATTTCAAAATCTCTAACAACCCCTTGAAATCCGTGAAAATCATTCTTTATTCCTAAATATCCCTCAAATCTCGCCCAAATCCTTAAAATTCAGATTCTCTTTGAAATTCTATTAGGTCATTTCTTTAAACTTTAAAAATCTTGAGATATCTAGAAATTTCTTCAGATCTCATAAAATACTTATAATGCTTTGGAATTCTTGTTAAATGCCGTAAAAGTTCTATAATTTCTTGAAATAATTTCTATTTTTTTTTAATAACCTAAAATTCCGTGAAATCAGTTAAAAGACTTGCAGTTTACTGAAATTTTTTTAATCTCTTGACATCCCTTCAAATCTATGAAATCCCAATTAAATTCCCTTATATCCTTCAAAATTCGTGAAAGTGGTACGGTATCAAATTTGTACGAAATTAGTTTGAATCCCGTGACTTATTTTTAAATGTTTCGTAATCTTAAAAAGATTCTTGAAATGCCTGGAAATCATTTTAATACTCTTAAAATCCCTTTACAAATGTCGAAATCCAATAACATTTCTGAAAATCTGACTGAATCTCCTTTGAAATATTGTAAAATGCCTTGCAAGAATTGAGATTTTTGCTGAAAATGCATTAACTAATTTCTCCAAACTCTCGACATTTTTTTAAATTATTTGAAGTACCCCCACTATATCTCTTGTAATAACCTGAAATATTTCAAAACTTTTTAAGATCTCATGAAATCTTTAAAGACTTATGGAAATCTCGTTAGAGTCCCTAAAAATGCTCTAATTCCTTGAAATACTTTGTAGTCCTTTAAAATACCGTGAAAAATCTTGAAATCTGTGGTAATACTTTCAAATCACTAGAAATCTTTCACATCTCTCAAAATCCCTTGAAATCTGGTTTGCGGTGAAAATAATTTGTGGGTGGTTTTCCCGAAATGACGATTTTTCTTGTAAATAATTTTTTGCAATAGTTACTGACATTTCTGGTATTTTTTTCTAGATAATGTTAGTTGATTATATTTCTAAATAATCACAGAAAATAGATATATCTTTTTATTATATTAACCGTTTTTTCTGTATGCGAGCCCGAAATCTTATTCCTTTGTCATGTAATGATGATGCCATCTTATACTTAAGGAAGCTAAATAGGTCATAAATGTTTTGGAGTCTTGAACTTATAAATATTTTTCAAACACTTGATATTTATTACTCATATCTGAAACATAACAAAGTAATATACATATCATAGCATGCATAATACATAGCGCTAGCTATTCATGTAGGTATTTGATATTTAGATCTCGCTCGTCAAGTTCACGGATTGTCAGTGCATAATTTTCGATGCTTTCGTTTTTTTTTAAAGTCATAAGTATTCATTTGATGTCACAACCATGCTTTTTAATCCTATGTTAAGTGTCAATTGTAAGTGTATAACGAAAATAAATTACTCTGCATATTTTCCACTTTAACGATTGTGCACCAACTCGGTAAAAAATGATACTTTCATGAGATGAATCCTGATATATTTTGTATATATTGAGTGAAATATAAAATATTTCACAACAACGGGGAGAGGGGAGGCATAAAAAAGTTAAGATTTTTTACAATAGGTGAAAGGGCCTCTAATTGACTTTCCCTTACTAAATGTTAAAAGAAACTAATTAAAAGAAACTATTTCTTATGACTGCTGGAAATATTCACGAAATCGAGAATAAAAAGTGAGCGAAGAAATCCATGTCCGGCTAGAACTTGATACATAGAATTTCTTCCATCAGTTTCGTCGAGTTCGTACAAGATCGAGTGGTGCTTTTTTTGAAGTACCGGAAGAGAAGTCAGTGCAGGGTTATCTCATACAACGTCGGGCTTGCTTTGAGAAATATTCTTCGAGTGGTACCGTGCATGTATGCGAAAAACATCTTGGCTTTGGGTCATATATTACTTTACAGAAACGATTATACAGGAATGAAGATTTACCACCATACAGTGCGGTTATACTTAACCTACTGAGACTACTGCGTTCTATCATAGATGGAGATTTACGAGAGACGATGATCATTCTGAGTTCAGTGCAAGAAATGCTTTCTATGCGGTCACCCTCGACATTTCAAGATTATGTATGTACTCTTCGGAATGTTACAATTTACGGTAATTTTCATTACTGGCGTCTACGTGTCTAATCCCAGTTGCAATTACTTTTCTATCTACACTTGCAATGTGTATATTCAATATGTGCAGACTGAATATGAATATATATCCAAAGAGATGTTACTTTCATCTCGGATTAAAATTTTTTTAAAAACACATTTCATCATTTAAATACTTGGTGCACTCCTTACACTGAGAAAAAAACAAAGTTAAGGTAACAAAATACTTTCTTTGAGCAGTTTTTGTACGTTTTACAAAAATTTGGTTGTTCACAGATGCCCTAAGCCACAGTTTTCAATAAGGCTGATATTATTAGATATGGTACAGAAAGAAAAGTATTGTCGTTTCAATCTGTGATATTTTTAAAGTAGTCTTGAATTAAAAAAAGTTAAAGTTTTTTGTAAATAATGTCAGGTATTCTTTAGGAAAATGCTAAGACTATTTCGCGAATGAAGAATGTTTGCGTTTTAGAGATAGGTTCTTACAGAAATTGATATATGTTACAAAATCAAATCAAATATTCGTTAAGTAATGAAAACACTATAAGAAGAGAAGGTAT
>NC_046659.1:83687578-83724005 GCF_010883055.1 Belonocnema kinseyi | reverse complement strand
TAGTTGAATTTTTGACTAAATAAAGTAAAAAAAAATACAACTTTTATCCAAAAATAGTTGGGTTTTCTGTTTCATCAGAGTTCATTTAAACACAATCAAAAAGCGAGAGAAAGGAAATATTTCTTGAAAACAGGGAAAAAATAAGAATCTTAAAGATGAAGGTGATTTTCAAACTTAATTACTAATTATTAAAATGTATCGTTGCAGCGCCATCTCTTACAAAATTGGAAAACTGTTTAAAAATGTATCATCAGGAAATGTACTAAACATTACATAAATTCATGACATTACTTCCCTTGACTACCTTCCATCCTTCCTAGCTCTGTTTTCAATCATTTGTGTGTGCGACCCCTTCCGCCTGTAAAATTGGTTACGTATTTTATAAACGTCCCTTTACTAAGATTAAGTATTTTCTGGTATCTAACTGTTATAAAAAGCTGCGGAATTTAACAATATATACTTTATGTAACACATGTACGGAATTTTCCATTTTTTGACGTATGCGTACGGAAAGAGGCGAATACTTAAGCAGTGTGGAAAACTAACTGCCCTCCACCTTTGCACATGCGCTTTTGGCTACTTTCTGCACTTGTTACACAATATACTTTTTTCTGAACAATCCTATTATGTTTGGGTCGATGTTGCACGAATGCAGCACATGAGAAGCGAATCACGTTGCAGAGATATAACTGCAATACACGCATTCAGATGTAGGTAATAAGGTAATACATAAAATACCACCGGATGCGAGGAGATACTGAGGCGTCGGAGTTCTCGCACCTGGAAGATAACCAATAGCATACGAGCGATGGAAATTTCATTAAGGACCGGTTGTTCCGCCCTCGGATCACTTTATCTGACTGTTATCTATCTCACGAGCCACCCCTCCTACGAGGCGACATCGCGGATTGTCGAAGCATTATATGTGAAACGTATATTACGAGCATATAAGCTCTTAGGGTCGCTTTATCGAAATTGCGTTGGATATACCTGACAGCTAATGAATTGGAAAATGTTTTGCTACAGAGAACGAGAACATTAACTCTGTAATGAACTACACACAGTAATTTAATAAACCTTCTATTTTTACCAGCTTTTATAAATAAACTTTAATCTCATCATAAAATAAAATAAAATCGCTATTCGAGTCTGGAAATAAGAGTTGCATAAAAGGGGCAGAAATGAAGCTGGGACATAAAACTGGTTCACTTATTCTCGCATAATACTAAAAGTGCTTAAAATTTCCGGATCATTTAATGCAGAAATATATTTATTAAAACTGCGCTTTAAAGCATGATACGACTCTCTTTCTTTATGCTTTGTTTTTTTAGCTTCTTTTTAAGACATGATTTTCCAGTTTGAGCAAAGAGCGTCGATTGGCGCTAATGAAGCGAAGACTAAATTCTTTTCTGCTAGGAAAATAAAGAAGAGAAGCTGAATGGATTTCAATTACATTGCTGCGATTAATATTCATCTAAATGAAAATTGAAGACGTCAACTTCGTTGAATACCCATGCAACTTCTTCAGTTCAGTTCAAGACGTAATATAGTGAATAACGAATTGTCCACGGAATATTACCTCGCCCTATTATAATTATCATTTCCATTATCATTATTCTTATTAGTACTTGCAAGCGACTGCTTCACGAAATTTGTATTTTTTTATTTTCTCCCATAGTCTTCTTTAGTCTTTCTTCAGATAAACTCTTTTCTCTCTTTCGCTTTGCACTCGGTTAACACATTAAGAGTAACAACGACAAAAAGAAAACGTTATTCATCATCGCTAGCAGACACCAAGACGGCGCAATTTACCAGACTTATTCACTCGCATTCAGAGAAAAACAATTAATTTTTCGCCTTCTTTTTTGAAGCCAGGCTTTTCTCGTTTTCTTCAGTTCCACTTTTGCGTGTAATTGCTTTTGAATTTCCAGGTGAAATATTAAGGAAAAGTTAGGTTAATATTTCTTTGTTATTCGTCATAATTGTCAGGGTTTTGTTAAAAGTTGTCACTAC
Source organism: Belonocnema kinseyi (assembly GCF_010883055.1). NCBI lineage: Eukaryota > Metazoa > Arthropoda > Insecta > Hymenoptera > Cynipidae > Belonocnema > Belonocnema kinseyi. The sequence continues at coordinate 83,721,992 of NC_046659.1, read as the reverse complement.
TTGAGATCTATTTGATGAATTTTTAAAATTATAATATAAGTGGACCGATGTTAAAAAAAAAAACGATTTCAGAGGGATCAGCTATTTTCAGGTACTTCATCTATTCTGGTAGGAGTAGATACTTGTAACCACCCATTTGCTATCATTTATTTGGTGGTAGCCTCGAGCAACTTGATCTACCATTAGATTTATTTGCGCTTTCAATCTTTTTTGAACGATATGTTTTTGGGTGAGATGCACTTGAGGTCAGTCTTTTTCAAACGCTAGAGTTTGTTGGAGAGGTAATGTCAATGTTGTCCAAAGTGATAAAAGCAAACTTATTAACTACCCTAATCTAGGCCACTTGACTAGACTCAGGTTTTAGATAAATTGAAATAACGTTAAATATAAAAATAAATTAAGAAGCTTGTTGATGTGCTTGTTGATCGTGTTTAAACTCCCGTGTCCAAGACCATTTCAAAGATACCCATATATGTAGGGGGTTTTAACCCTAGGAACTATCATAAAAGGGATTTAAAAAAATATTTTAACTAGTTATGAGAAACTTTTTGAATAAAAAACATGTATATACCTCTATTACCATTATTATCATTATAATTTTTTGTCTGAATGACAAGCTTCCATTCTGAAGCGTGCAAATATGAAGGTTATATATCGAAGAGGACGCTGATACGCCATGGAATTTACATGGACAAGATTCAAAATGTTGCTTCTGAGATAGAACCTTTTTATTCGGACTCCCGAGATGAATCTTTTCAACATGAATCTACTTAGATAGAACCTTTCTCGGAAACATCAATTTAAGTAATCTAAGTTTTCTTAACTCTTTCTAGCCTGTTTCTTTGTTTTAATCTCTAATCTCTTTCCCTATTTTCTAAAGTTTAACATGAGAAAGAATGTAAAAAAAATAAAAAATGCACCCAAGATTCTCAGGTTTTGTCGAAAAATGTAGTGTTAGTAAAAATAAAAATTTTCGAAGTTTTTAAGAAATGGACCCATATAAAATGACAAAAAAATTATTTTCTATTGTTTTAAGCACAATGAGGCCAAATTGCGTGAAAATGTCTCGTTAATAGCTACAAAGCGAGTATTGAGATTAAAACTTAAACATTTTAAGAGGATGCTAAATAGTGGTCTTTATTTTGGCAAAATAAGCTTGACTTTCAGAAAATTTACACAAGACCATGAAATTTAAAATGTTGAAAAATTCCAAAACGGAGGGGGATCATATTTATAGAAAATGATTAACTTCACCATATTTCAATGGATGCTTCTTAAATTTCAAAATAAGCATATTTATTTTAGGAAAGTGTCCAATAGTCGACGAGAGCCAGAATTTGTATATGAATTCAATATGGATTCAAGCAGATAATTAGTTAATTAGTTAATCATACATAACAAAATTTATAGGAAAATCAGATTTTTTCATCTCATTCCCATAAAAATGTACAATTAGTCTTAAATAAATTGTTCAAACAATTCTGTAATAGCTTTAACTAAAAATGGTGCTTCTAGCAAGGGCGCATTACCGCATTTATTATAGAAAAAGATAAATCATAAACATTTATTTAAAAACTTACAAGTTAATAACAGTAATTAATAGTTTAATTATTAACTGAATTCTTGAGTAAAGTATCATTGTTCCTATAAATGACTAATTTTCGCAGAAAACGTAGAAAATATTCTTTAAATGAGTAATTAGATAAAAAATCAAAAAAATAAAAATAGTTTAAACAATTCGATATTAGTTTGAAAATACTGTTAAACATTCTACATTTATAATAAAAATAATTTATGGCAAAAACGGGAAAAGCAGAGCTCATATATGTCAAATTTGAACAATGTGGTCAATCACCGTTTTTGGGGCATTTTCCCAAGTTAATCTTATGAAGTTAAACTAATCTTAATCTTTCGAGAATTCACGCTGTGCCGAAGGTTGGTGTAACAGGAGCTGCGCGGGATGCGCGGGGGTTTCGTTTGTCATTCAGGCGAGCACTCAGGCGTGAATAAACAAAAGCGGAGCGGGTTATAATGAGTTAGTTTCCACCCACCTTCAGCCCCAAAATCGGAACTACAAAAGAGTTTCACTGTACTTTTATTGTGACTCCTGAGTCTGGTACAAGGACGCGGTTCTTCAAATTTATTTGGCTGATCGTAAGGAGCCCTATTTAGAATATTTAGCCCTGGAATGATGCAAAATGTTTTTCCCAAAACATATTGTACACACGAAATCGACAATGAGGTACACTTCAAGACTTGAAGATGATACGACGGCAAGCGAATGATGCATACTCGTTGTAAGTGTGAAAGTAAATTCGTAGAGTGGACTTTAAGTGTCGATGCGAATGAAGATAGGTTTCGAGACGAGTCGCTCCTATTGCGAGAATAATTTTATCGCGACGTATCGCTCGAATAAAATGGCGGCCATGACAGGTAGGATGATTCTATCTGACAGAAGTGTCAGCTATCGATCATCCTTCCCACTGAATTTTGCTTAATTCGAGAGGCCAACTTAACGAAACGATCGATGAGTCTTATCGATGATCAAGTAATTGCCCCATGTGTACGTTAACTTTTAAGGAAGAGGCAAGCGAGAAAGTATGGTTGATCCTAATCCCGTATTTGGCTTGATTCGACATTTACTATATTATTATTATTTTTGTTTAGTAAGGAATTCTCTAGAGAAAGCGGTAGAGGTAGACAAAATATATAATTATAGCTTTATGCTGATAATCGATTATCTTTTAAGTATAGGTATGCTTCATTCATGAATTATCTGATTAAAACAATAAGGAAAAAAAAATCAAGTTGGTTACTCAGGAAATGCTTCCGGCAAAAAGATGTTTGAAAATCTGTTCGGGAGTGTTGCAATGCTTCTCTATTATTGCTGATATTTCTCACGTGAGTTTATTTTGTGTAAGGCTTTTCGGATATCCTGACAATGTATCAAAGCAACTACTTGTCTAGTAATTCTGAAGCAATTCTTAAAGAAGTTGAGCATGAGAGTGATTTAGCGACCTGGCGCTAATCCAGGAAGCCATACTGGGCCAGAAAAAAATATCAAGTACTTCCATAATCTTTATTGGAATGCTCCCTGGTCTTTATTGCTAACTCTCTTATCGCTTGCAGAAAAGTTACCTATAATGAACGTGAATTTACGATTTGAGAAAACTTATAAAAAATGTCTATAAATTAGGCGCAGGAGTGATAAGATATTACAAGGTTTAAAATAAAATTTAACTTTTAGAAAGCTTCAATTTCATGTTATGAATCACAATGAAAAATATGTTTGAGGAAGAGGACAAGGGACATCAACCTGGATGTCCAGCTGTGAGCGTTTCCAATTTCCCCTATCTGTACCAGCATCTCCATATTCAGAATTGAACGAGGAAAGGGCAGAATGGTTTGTCTGAGGGTGGAAGGTTAAGAGACGGTGAAGAGGAGGAAACGGGAACGAGCATCGAAGATACATTCCGAGTCAATACTGAATATAAATTTAGCATGAATGCGTAGGCGACATTGGGCTGCTTGAACCGCACCTCAACATTATCCCTTACCGTATCAAGGATACAACCCACACATTTTAGCTACCTGAAATCGATTTTGTAAAGTCACATACATAACAAACCTCATTGAAGGATCAACATTATTGTGATTTCAGATTGATTTCATATCTCCATTTTTGATAATCTTAAAAGCTTCTTTGCCAGATAGAAGGAACAAAGAGTACTGGAAGATGAGTTACATAAGACAAGTTGAGATAAATAGAAAAAACCTTAGCGGCCCATCTACGTTTCGGTTTGATGTTCATGCAGGCACCAACACGTGTACATCTAACTCATTGTTCATTGTACTCAACACAGCATACATGGTTCTTCAATGTAAGACTCTACACTGCAATAAAGTACTGCCACTGAAACGACAAGCGACTTCGTGCTTTCTTTAGGCACTGGCAGCATCTTCTATTTCCAGAATTTAAGTTCCAAAAATGGAGGCCAAAGATCTTTTCTATTTTTGGCGAACTTTCGCTTCGCAACTATTGAGAGGTTGATGGAATAATTTCACAAGCATAGGTCAATTTTCTCCCTGTTTTCGTTGCAAAATACGCATACATAGAGAGGGAGTGGGTGCACTAAAAATATCACATATATGTAGGATGCCGATGCAACACCGACAATGCACCACTTATAGAGAACGTGCAAGAAGAACGCGGCCTCGATATCGGATGTTCACGCTTGACAAGGAATCCGGCGCAATTAGGTGGACCACGCTTCGGCGCCAATTACTCCAATGCGGTTATACGTGCAAGCTGCCATGGTGGCTGCTGCAGCGGGATGGCTGAACGCACAAGCGTCAAAACAGCCTCATTAAGGTCATTATTGCTTGCCTGGCAGCCTCTTTCCAAAGCCCCGCAAAAGTAGCGCAGGCCATCTTCCTGCAAGCCTACATCAAAGACATCGTTGCACTGCTAGGAAATGAACTTCCTCTTTAAAGCACTTGGTTTTAGAGCTCTTCAGTTTCACGTCAGTTCATCAAAAGCGTCGTGAACATTTTTGCAGCTCTGTCATTTCTTAAACTGGTCGTTACTTATCACTCGTATGAGAATAATGTTGGCTGTCCTGACTCATCAAGTTGTACCTATTGGAAAATCCAACACACGATTTTTTTAAAATACAGACAAATCTATTCATACTTACCCCGGATGCACACCATTCGCAATTTTGCGTTGGATTCACATGGAGAAGAATTTAAAAAAATGAATTATCTACTGAAGTTGCTGAGTTCTGTTCGAAATATTTTACTCAACAAAGGCCACCACTTTTTCTTTCAAGGTTAAAAAAGGATGGAAAGGCAAAAATTAAAAGTTTCAAAATTTTTAAAATTTTCAAAATGGCAGTTTGTAAAAAATGTAATTTTTGATCATCTTCATGATTATGAGATTTTTAATATTTCGAAAATTCTGATTTTGACTTGATACTTCTTTTTCTATATTTGAAAGGCTTATGCATGCGATCCTCGGTCGATAAAATATCCCGCCTAAACCTACACAGACAAAGCTAGGTTTATTTTCAATTTCATTTAGTCAAAAAAGACTAGTCTCAAATTAAGACTAGTTATTGCCTTAAACTAAGGCGGAGTTCTTCCTTAATTTAAGACCTACCTTCAACACAATGCCTAAACTGCTAATGCCATTTGTGAACTACCGCCATAATAGCGATAACTGGATTAGGACCATAAATAACATTTTACAGGATGAACAAGAAAAGTCTTCTGTAGGTTTACAAATATAAAATGATAAAAGCATGTGTTCTTCAAGATCTCTGCATTAGACGTATGAAAACATTTCTTTCTAAATTGGGGTGTAGCGGGGGGGGGGGGGACTATCTAGTTTTTTATCTCGTAAATTAAAAACATGCTTATTTTTTACGAGATCACGAAAATATAGTAATTATGAAAAATAAAATTATGCCTGTACTATATGATGGAAAATGTACACAAAAGTAGTAGAAGCATCAGGCCATTCCTTTAAATTTAATAGGTAGGTTATTTTTTTGTTATTTCCTGTGCTTTAAAACGGAAAAGCTAAATGGTTCTTATCAAGCTGTCATTCTCATGATTTAAAAATTAATTAATTTCTTTTGAGTGTAAGGAAATGTGATTTTCAAATTTTATTATTATGTATCAATTATAGTATTCCATATTACTTAAAATCGTTAAAAAGTAAAAAAAGTCGCATTTAACCTAACTAGGCTCATTTTATAAGTAAATTTCAACAAAGTATTTCTAACAGATCCAAAATGCTATACAAATGAATTCTGTAAAAATTCAGATATTTATAATTATTTTCAAAAAAAGCTTATAAAAACATAATCTATAAGAAAACCTTCCCATAAAAAAGTTTTATTTATATTTAGCAAGAAAAAACATATGTAAAATAAATGGACAAATTTTTTATTATAATTCTATACTATCTTAATTATTATCAAATAAATGACGTTTTAAACATCCCTTTCCAGGTATAAGAATATGTCAAATTTCCATGATATTTATCTTTCAACTTTTGATTCTTGTCCCCTGATAAAGAACAAATCGTTAAATTATTTTCTAATTCACTGCCAATAATTATTAGCAGTGAATTAGAAAATGTAGAATTCTAGTCGAATTTTCGAGATTTCGTGCTATTAACGAGAGAATATTTTGAATCTGAATGAAGAAAATTAATAGTTCACAAGCTAATCCTGAAAGATAAATCTCCATCGCAAACATTTTATGGAAACTGCGATGTTGTGGGTTTTAATAATATAGAAAGTTGTGAAAAAAAGGTGATTTTAAAATGCACAAATTACAAAACTCATTCTTTGACGAAAAAGCAACGCCAGTAGTAACAGCTATGTACAGTCGGACAAGTATCTTGATTTGAATCAGTTATACAGTTATATCATTATAGTGTAATCTTTTCTTTAGATCGGTCGTCTTCAAAGATGGCTCAAATTAAAGCGCTTTGAATGTCAGTCTGAACTAAGAAATTATATTTTGTATTTTAATAGTTCGATTTTTTGTTATCAGTAGCTAAACAATATTAAATGAAAAGAAATTTCGTTTGTAAGACAACAATGCTAGAAACTTTACTTTTATTCCGATATTTTACAGGGATGATTCAAATGACAGGACTTGAAATGAATTACAAACAAATTTAATATATAATAGAACTGTTCTTTGTTATCAGTAGGTAAAAAATAAGAAAATTAGAAAATTTTCATTTTTTAGCCCAGTATGCTGGAATAGATAGATTGTCTTTGAAGGTGGCTCAACTTCAAGGCCTTGGTGTTTATATGTACATTGAAAAATAAGATTAAGGTTATCATAGTATGCCTTTTTTGTTATTAGTGTTAATTTCTTTTGTAAATAGAATTTTTTTTAGATTAAGATGCAGGAAGGTTTCTTTTTAGTTTAATTCTCTTCATGGTTGGTTAAAATTGAAGGTCTTTTCATGTGGATCTCTATCAAAATATAAAATTTGCTGTGATATTATGATGTTCTCAAAGGTTGTCAGAGGTAGAAAAACAAAACAATAAACCAAATTTATTTTCAAACCTTTATATGCCTAACACTTATATTTTACTTCAAATGTCTTCAAAGATGGCATAAATTGATAGTCTTGACATGCAGATTGCATTTAAAAATAATAATGTATTTATTATTCTATATTCAATTATTCAATATGTTTGAAAAGTTCCATTAATCTAGATTTATGGTATAAGCATTCGATAAAATTGGATAAACAGTCAAATAGTTTCCTGTATATAACACGATTTCAATTCTCATTTATCTCCGTTGCCTTTAAGATGCAGCACTGAGAGAAATGTTTGATAGACCGAAAAAAAGTTTGGTTCTCCCAATCAAAATTTTGGCTGTTCTAGAAGTAACAAAATCGTTTCGTTGAGCCAACCAAATTATTAAGTTGGCGAGCTGGGTTAAATTAACCGAAAAATTTGGTAGACACAGATAACATTTTTCGTACATTGAACAACCTTATTTGGTCGAGCCAACTACACTTTGGTCGACTCAAAAAAATAGTTTTGTTGAAGCGATACCATTTTTCAAGCAGCAATTATTTGGTAAGGGAAAAATGTATTTTCTAAATAAAATATAAGAAGATTCCTGTATGAGAAACAAATAGAAATAAAAAACCTATTAATTCAATAACATGCGTTTTTTAGGATTTTAGAGATTAAGTCGAACGCATAATAAAATGTAAAAATCATTTACCTGGATATACATCTATTACAGATAATAGACTGTATTTATCCAAAATCTGTTGGGTCGCATCATGAGATATCCTAGCATTTTTCGAAACAAACACAACTTTTTTTCAACTTTATATTTTTTGATAGAACTGTAAATAATATTAACGATCAAAATGAAGACAAGTGATTTTCTCTCAAGTCCACCATATTGAAAAAGTGGTCAGCTGTTCGTCATGAGTCGAAACAGAGCGCATGCGCGTCTGCTCAACTGCTTAACAAATTTATTTTGTTTTCTGGGATATTATTTTTCTTCTGAATGAGCATTTGCCTATTTATTGAATGATCATCTCAAACAGATTTATCATGTTTACATTTAGAGGTAATATCATAAAATATGAGAAAAAAGTGCACCTATAAAACTTGGATTAAAAATATTACAGAAAGTAACATTAACACGTCATCGTCGCTCGCCGAGTTTTCTTATAACATCCTGTTATTTGCATTATCACGATGATTGCACCATCCTATAATCGAGCGAAGACGTGTCAAGTGACAATTTGCATTACACATACGCATTTCACAAGATTCGCACCCGCAGAGGCAATGTGACACGGTTCCAATAATTACGGCAGCAATTTTCACCGCCCATCATTACGCTAATTAGTTAGCATGACTTTCATACCAGGAATGAATTGGAATCTGCTTGTTTGCGAGTGTGTGTGTGTGGACATGCATGTAAGGCTTAGGTGTGTTGCATAGAGGGAACACGCAAAGTTGAAAGTCCTTGTACTCGCGAACCTTCTTGCGGGAAGGTAGCTACCTCATCAAGTGAGTCCAAAACATAGGTCGTTATCCCGTCTTCCATTGATGCATCTCAAGCAAATGCAAAGCGTGCACGTACTGACTCATTGAGGCGTTTCCGCTTATATTTCGCCGAATAGTGAAACTCGTAGAAACTAAATTTCGCGGGATATTTCAGCGGATTCAAACGTTACCATGGTTAAATGCATATCCGGCATCTTCATTTTCAACTGCGGCTTTGCAGTTAAAGCCTTCGGTGGCACGCAAATGTGCCGACACATGATTTCAATGAATACGCGCCCGCGATGTGTATGGAATACCTTCATATCCACGGAGAGCACTGGAAGACTCAAGGGAAGTTGCGTGAACCTACAATTACTCATTGCGGTATTTCCGAAAGAATTTAGGGCACCCGAAAACTTTGTTTTCAAAATTCTTTAAATAATTTTTTTATTTCTTTGACCATTATTATTGAAAGTCCAAGACTCTAATCTTGTAAAATTTTTAACATACAATCTTTTATTAACTGAATAAAAACATTCAAATCTGTGAATTTTGTATTTATTATTCCCTGGGCTACCATATAGTCCTGCGTTGGAAAAAATAATACAAAAATATTCAAGAAATTGAAGGTTAAAGGTTATAAGGAACGAATTCCTAAAAAATCAAGTTTTCCGGGATTGAGAACAGATTAAAAAAATATATATATCGTTATTTAAAAATAAAATAAAAGCTTGCTCCCGGGATTTGAATTTGATGACATAATTCAAAGAGAAATTATTTTCAAAAAATCACCTAGATTCGAAAACTTTAAAACCTTCAATGAATGTTAAGTAATTGGCGTAATTCGCAAATTAGGAGAAAGTGGAAATTTTATTTCCAGATATCGAACCAATGAATTAAATAGAACCAAATTTACTAAATACAAACACTCAGTGTGGAAAAGTGTGGTGAGTAAGTCGCAGCTTCAGATGTATGATTCTGAGACGGCGAAACTTTGTAAAATTCCTTGAAATGTCATGTAACTTGAAAAAATGCATATATTTTTTTATTTTTTCAATTACATTAGAATCCCTTAAAATCTCTAGTACATTTAATTAAGCATGCTTAATATGATTTTAGAAAATTTATAAGAAATTCAAAAGTATGGAGTAAATTTATAATAATTCAAGGTGAATTCCAAATGATTCAAAATAAATTGCTAAAAATATTTGAAAATATTTTCAAATGTTTCAAACCCTCGAAAATCCCTCACTGCTTGTAAATAAATTTTTTGACATTCATCAAGATATTTGAAAATCAAATATAACTTTATGAATTCTAATAAAATTCATTTAAATTTTTAAAACTCATGAAATCTTCATGACATTTTTAGAAATACTTTAATATCTTTAAAATGCTTAGAAATTCCATCAAATTATTGAAATCAAATGAAAATTCCTTGAAATGCTTTAAAATTTTGTAAATCTCTAAAATACTTTAAAACATTTGAAAATCTTTAAAAATCTACGAAAAACTTTAATCCTTCTAAATAAAATCCTTACAATGTATTTCAATTTTCAAAAATCCCTAAAATTCCAAAAAATCTCATAATATTTCCTATAAGTCTAAAATTGATGAAAATACCGTAAGACCTTTTATAATCCCTTAAAGTAATTGAAATCATCAACAATTTCATATATGAAATCCCTTAAAGTCTTTTAAAAAATCTTAAAACAATACAGAATTCATAAAATCGTTCAAATTATTGAAGTCTGTTGAATAATTTAGAAATATTTTTAAATACCATAAAATCGTTAAAATCCTTTAGAATTTAATAAAGTCGCTTGAAACTTCTGAAAGCTCTTGAAAATAACTTGGAATCTTTTAAAGTACCATAAAATATTTTAAATAATTTGAAATCTTCTTAAATCATTTGAAATTTTTTAAAGTCTTTTGTATTCCTTTGAAACTTTCAAAAGCTTTTAAAAATTCCTTGTTCTATCTAAAAATAGAGTGTTACAGCCTAATATGTCGTAGGCATATTTTTCTTAGAGTTGAATTTTTACTTTATTTTTATTATTATGATACTATTAAGCGATACCCTTTTCGGGGTAGGCATAACTCACCCAGATAGGAAGAGAGTCATGTAGGGGAGATTATAGATTTTTAGATTGATCTAGAATTTCCGTGTAATTTTTTTAAATAAGAAATTATTGTCGCATTACTGCTAAGACCCAGGCTGCTGACCAATCTCTATTAATCATCCCAAGTAAAGAGCCTCACAAGTTCATTACATATAAACTTCTTCACTCAAGCCCATTAGTCTCTAAGGTCTTTTATTTCTTAGAAACTATTTGCGCAAAATTTTCCTGATTTAGCATACCTCTGTAGCTTCTTTCTTGTCCATACATTTCCTCACGCAAGCTCTGGTGTTTTTGTAGTTTCTCATGTGTTTCCGAAGTGGAATAAAAATAGTTTTGCTTTAATTCTTCACGCACGACAGGTATAGAAATAAGGGCAGAAAATTAATTAATTAAATGGAGAATACATCATTCAAATCATCAAATTATCACCATGGCTTCACTTTGCGCTAATAATCGTGGGCTTATTTTAATACCAGCTTTCCAATTATAGTAATTGTTTGACTCAACAATTTACTCACCGCGAGTGCCGCTTTTGCGGTAACCACATACGGCGAAATTACAACAATACCGAGATGAATATGCGACTGTAGAGTTTTTTTTGTGTTTGATGCTTTGTAGTATGTGTGGATTGAAAACGACAAAAGGACAATATTACTCGTCTCTACTTTTAATATACGGAATTAACCAAATTTCATAGCTGGCCTCAAAAGGAATTTAAAGGAAGCAAAACATTTTTCAATAATGATATTTGGATCAAATAAAATAAAAAAGTAACATTATTAAAAATTAGTCATATGAGTCTGTTATTTGAATATAATTCTCTTTTCATACAACGAAAAGCAAAAATATTGCGCAATCGCGCTATTTCATCCCAGCAGAAATAAGTCAAATAAAAATAAATAAGTTAATGTGGGATTTTATATCGTAATAAAATTTTTTCGAAAGACATCCGGGAATTCCGAATCTTTACTTCGTCTCATTATTATAATTTGAAAACATACACTTTTGAAAATTTTGTTGAAATGACTCTATTTCGAAGATCTGAATTTAAAGATCCTTCCATTTTAAATAATTTATAGTGATGTATTTTGAAAGTTTATTGTTATATAGTTTAATTGTGAAAATTTTTTAATTGAAAGCTCTTCAGTTTAAAAATATACAAATACATATTCTTGAATATTGATAATTTTGAAGATCAAAACTCAAGCTTTCAGTTTTTAATCTTGAACATTGAAGAAATTTCGAAAGTACATCATCAAAATAACATCTTTTATAAATATAAAACTATCATAATTTCCAACTATGAATTATTAAATGAAAAGCTGATGCATTTCTAAAATGTATAAATAAAAATTATAAAATTAGGATGAATTTGAAAATTAAAAGTTAAATTTTAATTATTCTCAAGGTCAAAAGTTAAGTTTTAAATTCTAAATCTCTTAAACTTAAGAAACTTTGAATTTAAAACATCAGAATTAGAGTAATTTAAATTGTAAGAATTTAAACCTTCAACATCGAAATTTCAAAATTTTAAATTGTTGAACTTGAAATTTGCATAATTTTTATCGTAAATTTTCCAAATTATTTATTTCGCAAAGATTTATATTTAAGTGGTATGTAATTTTTAAAGTCTTTTTGAAGTAGTTTAATTTTGAAGATTTACAATTGAAACTCTTGCATTTTATGATTTGCAAATTTAAATTCTTGAATTATGGATATTTGCAACTGACTTTTTAATATGCACCAAAAAAACTTTCAAAACGTTTAATGGTTCTGCAATCATCATAGAAAAATGTAGAAGTGAGAAGAGGTAGCACATACACTCACGTACAATATCTTCCAGGATTATAAGGACTCAGTACATCTAAAAAAACTAGCGATTAAAAACATACACTCAATTCTCGCTAGATATATCCTGAACAAAATCAGATAGAATAATTTTAGAAACACCATTTAAAATTGATTTTAAAAACGCATGAAATTATACGTATTCAAAATATTTCTGAGAAGTGCTTACTGCTTTTCGAATCATCATGAAAAATGTAGATGAGTGAGTGGAGCACGTACAGTACCTTGCAGGAGTGACAGAACATGCAATCACTTATTGTTTACATTTTTTATGATATTTTGAGAACTAGTGAAAACTTTTTAAGTTTATTAAGCTCATTTTTAAAAGAAAATTCCAAGATTCATACTTATAAGCAGTACTCTAACTGAAGATGCAATTAAACTGGAACCTGGAATTAGAACGTTCTGATTCCCTGGACTTAAGATCAGGACCATTGCAGACCATGTCCAAAACCGTTCTTTATTCTAGGGTCTTGTGGACACTTTCTTTTTAAGGAGCTTGCGCAACACCACATCTAATTTCAAATAATCTTAAAATCAGATAAAAGTTATTTTCATCTCGATCGATCATGACGACAATTTGATAATCTACTTTTTTTAACTTCAGTCCATCGCAACTTCTTCAAGAGGAAACATAATTTTATAAGTAAATTCAGAATGCATTTAGAGATTATTATATGTAATTATTTTTCCATGATAAACATCTACTCTTTTTGAAAGGTGCTTGTTTTCATCGACACACTAACGCTGAAAAAAATAGTAATAATAAAAAAGTTGCTTTCTAACAGATTAAATGTTCAGGTTGCGTTATGTATGAGCATACGCGCTTGCAGAATGTACATTGGATCGCAGGAGTTTAAAGCAAGCTTTTTTCATGGTCTCTGAGGGAAAAACGCGAGAAAATGTAACGCACGCCTTAGTCTCTCATTGTTCATTGGGACAGCAAAACTTTTGTCTCCCTTTTTTACACGTATGTTTTCTTCTCGCTTCGTCACAATTAGTCATAATTATGGCGCAGCAGGCAGCAGCAAGCACACGCGTCAGTGCGTAAGCTTCGTGAAAATTAAAATCCTTGATGTCAACAATCCTGGAACGTTTAAGGGACTTCCGGGCTTTAAATTGCCGCATTGTCCCTTCTCCTGCTATGAATTCTCGTGTTCTTTGAAGATTTTTTAACCTCTAGAGTATTTTCCACTTAAACTTTAATTTTTGTAGATGTCATGTCTGCATTGTTCAAAAAGATAAAAATGATGATAATTTTTGGATGAGAATAGACAGATAGAGACACAAAAGAAAACAAACTTGATTGAGTATGTAGACCATGTTTTCGGATCATCGTAAATCTGTATTTCGTACTTTTTATATGTACCTTTTCATTTAAGCAAAAAATGCAAAGTTTTAAGAAGGCGGTTGAATTTTCAATCAAGAAAAATAAATTATTTAGCAAAAAGATAAATTTACAAACCAAAAAGGACGAGTTTTATCAAAAATAAATACATTTTTAACAAAATAGTTTAATGTATCAACCAATAGTTAAATTTTCAATCTGCAAAGATGAACATTCAAAACAAAAAATTTATCATCAGTTTAATAACTTTCGAGATATTCACTATGTTTTCATAGAAAGGAAAGAAATCAATAGATTGCTATACACGTATTTTTTACAGTAAAGTTTTTATGAGAGTGAAACTGAATATAACCGAGCTATACGCATTGCTTAACTTTGCTGATCGAATGATAAGCCTTAAACAAGACTGTACGCCCAATTGGACATAAGTAAATAATATTTAAAAATTGTGTTCAAAGTGTTTCACTTCTTTGAATTTTGACATACAACCTGTTTCCCTTTTCTTTTTATTTTCTAAAAAAGAAGATACAATGACGAAATAGCGGTTCAGAAAAGTATACAATTTGTCGAATGAAATAGAATAATATACTAAAAAAGTGGATAGTATTGATTATCATCGATTTTAGAGTTTGGGACAGTAATTTAAACATATTGAAACGTATAATGTGGATATTCATTTTTTAAATCCTGGTTTATAAAATTTACAAAAAATTAATTCTGCACCAAGAGTACGAATTTTTTATAAAATTGACTTTACGACAATAAAAGACTAACTTTAAAATAAAATATTTGAATCTCGACAAAGTAATTAAATTTACGACATAAAACTTGAATTTTTAAACAACCAGTTAAGCTGTTAATATAGTACAATGATGAATTTTTAACCACAAAACAATTATTATCAAGTAACCGGTTTCATTTCAAACCAAATGGTTGATTCGTAAACAAAAAGGGACAAATTATGAATCACGAATGGATAGTTTTCGAGAGAAACAAAAAAAATTTTAATACAGTAAAATTTTAAACACAAAAGAATGAACTTTCAATCCAAAACGAGGAATGTTGACAAAACAAATAAATTTGGGACCAAAAAAAGATATGTTACAGTATGCCGTTGTATATTCAAAAAAAAATATAAATTTTCAATCTAAATTGGAATAATTATATTTTCATTAAAAAAAGTCAACTAAATAAACGATTTTTCAAAAATACAGTTAAATCTTGAACTAGTGGTTGAATTTTCGATAGAAAACAAATGAATAAACGAAAAATATACTACTTTAGATTTCAATCGAATTAAAAAAAATCAAATACAGCTGAAATCAATGAAATAAGAGTAACTTTTAACAAAACAGTTGAATCATCATTAAAAACTATTTCTAACACAAAAAGTTATTTTTCTTTGAAATAACATTATTACACCATTAAGCCCTTTTCCTTTCGGGGCAGGCGTGACTCACTCGGTGGGGAAAGGAGTAATGTGAGGAAGGGATAGACAATTTTTAGATTGATCCAGAATTTTCGTGTTATTTATTTAAATAACACGTTCGTTCCACAACACTGCTGCGGCCCAGGTTGCTGATCAATTTCTCTATCAATCACCCCAAATGAAGATCCTCACAATGTCGTTATGTAAGGTTCCCCACTTGGGTCCATTAGTGGCCAAGGTCTTTTGTTTCAGGCGTCATTCGCTCTACTGACATTCTTTTTATTAACTATTTTCTACCATACTTCCCTGTCCTGGCATACTTCTCTAGCTTCTTTTATGTCCATGCATTTTTTCATGCGGGCTCTCGTGTTTCTCTGACTTCTTGTGTCTCTTCTAACTAGGGTCTTATTCACACATTCTAACCAATCTTTCAGCATAGGTTTTCTACTATATAAAATCAATTAACAATTTTTAAATTTTTACCCAAAACTGGAATAATTAAATTTATATTTAAAGAGAATTTCAAAAAAAACAACAACCAATTTTCTACCAAAGGCGTACATTTTCTACAAAGCAGTTGATTTTTGAATTCAAAGTTGTAAATTTTAAGGCAAGCAGTTGCATTTTTTATTAAAAACGATCAATTTTTAACTAGAAATAGATAAGTTAAATTTTAACCACAACAAATTAATTTTTAACAAATTAGTTTAACATCGAATTAAGGGGTTTAATTTTCAATGAAGAATATTAATTTTTTACCAAAAAAGAAGTATTTTCAATATAATTGTTAAATCAATAACCAAACCAGAAAAGAAAAGGTGAAGAAACGGGTTCAAGTTTCAACCTGTCAGCTGCATTTTCAATCCAAACACTTGAATTTTCAATAAAAAAGAAGAATTTCTAATGTAAAACTTAAATTTGCAACTAAAAACGATCAGTTTTTAGCAAAAGATGAAACAGTTAAATTTTCATTAGAGCAAATTAATTATAATACAAGAAAATACGAGTTTTCCAAAAGATTATATAGTAATATTGGTCAAACACTTTTTTAAATGATTTTTTGTAACCCCAACCAACAAAAACAGACAACGACAATATATTTTGCCAAATGTTAACCAATATTTGACATACACTTCTAAGAAAACGTTGTTACTTCTTTCTAATTGAATATAAAAATCGACTATCTTCAATAAGTACTCGACCAATCATTTTCGTCTCCATCATAAAATGTTCGTGCGAAGCCAAATTACCATAAACAATAAAAAAATCACATTTACTTGGAACCTGCATTTAAACTTCATTCAGGCCCACCCTGATCTTTAAACAGTAAAAAAAGTGGCTTAGCTTTCAGCCAGGTAGTTGAATTTTCTTTTAAAAAAAGTATTTTTTAATAAAAGAGTTGAAGTATCAACTTTCAACCGAAAAGAGTTGGATTCTTAAACAGAGATAAAGGAGGAAAGAGTATGAAGTTTGTATCAGGCATTCAAGAGTTTTTTTGCTTGAAAACTGTGATTTTATACTTTTAAAACTAACATCATTAACATAGTAACCCACAATTTGCCGTCGTATAAATGAAATTCAAATGTCTCGATTTTCGCCGAAACTTCTCTTTTACATGGCGGGCAGGTCGCGCTCCATCGAGTATAAGAGACTTTTTCCGGCTTCAAATGCAATTTCCTCCTTTCAGCGAGTTTGATCTTAATTTCGTCGCCCAGTGCTCCGCCGCTCGTATGCATATCAAAGTTCCACTGTACAAAGCTATGTAAAGCTTTTTCTACAAAAAAGCTCTATATGTGATGCCATTCGAAAGCGCACGTGTTTCAAGTCGCGTCTACAGCTTTCACCTCCTGCATTCTCGCGATATGTTGATGTGGTAGGCTCACGGCAAAGGGTAGCTCGCTATAAAGTGAGAGTAAAACGAGACAGAGAGGCGCATGAATATGGTGGATTATTATAATAAAAGTCTTTTAGCTTTGTTCGTCCACCCTGTCAATGCCTTTGTCCAGTCTCTAGACTGCATTTCTATTTACATTTGTCATGCAACCGAAATGCCCAAAAAGGTAATGCAAAAGATTCTTTTATCTGAGGCCTTAACTCCCCTTTTTTATCATCAAAATGACCATGTATGGAAATGCTAAAGGTAATTCATAGGTCCTCGCTATCCCAGCTACTATTCACCTTCCTTTACTTGCCTTCCTCAGCAATCACTTCCCCTCCCCTACTCACTCTTATTTTTCGTAGTTTCCCCTACTTCTCCTCCCTTATTTCTCCTAAATTTCCCCACTTCGCTACTCCTAAATATCCCTCACTATCGCTACTTTCCCTCTCCTTATTTCTAATAATTTTTCTACTTCACCTCACTTACAATCACTTCCCCTAGTGAACCTTATCATTTTCCCTCACTTCCCCTAGTTTATCTCCCTTATTTCCCCTCACTATCCCCATTCTCCTTTCCCACATTTACCCTTACTTCCTGCTCTTTCTCACTACTTATTCCCTTCACTTTACCTATTTCCAATTACCGTCTTTTCTGAACTGATAAGTGATCCTTTAACAGCATCTAGTATTATTTGCCATTTTCGGATTGTGAAGTGATTTTCCGGACCCAATCGTCTTTTGGTGTAGTAGGATGCGACGAGTTGGTTGCATTAGGATCGATCGTCCTGGGAACGATCGTGGTCGTAGATTTTGGAGCCAGATCTGGACTAAGATTGCAAAACTATTTAAATAATTTTTTGTATATCAAAGTAGACGTGTCAGATTATAATTGAAGCGAATTAGTAGAATATTGAATAGCCCTTTTAAAGGTTGATTGAGTATGGATTTTGTAAATTTACATGTTTTTATTTCATTAACTTCACACTGACAATAGATTCTTGATTCAAAATTCGTCGACTTGAGTTCAATTTGGTGATGTTTAGATTTCGCCTGCAAGACATCGATGTCTGGCAGCGTCTCCAAACTGCGTTCAGATATCAGATAATGCCTCAGTTTTATGGTCATAGCAGGGTGATTTCAAGTCGGCGTGAACTTGTCTCAAGGCGTACCTTTTTAGAATCAGAAATGAGACTTTTAATAGGTGCGTAGGATGAAAGTAGACAAATGCAAAAATTGCAATCAATAAACTAGTTTTTT
Organism: Belonocnema kinseyi; assembly: GCF_010883055.1. Taxonomy (NCBI): domain Eukaryota; kingdom Metazoa; phylum Arthropoda; class Insecta; order Hymenoptera; family Cynipidae; genus Belonocnema; species Belonocnema kinseyi. The sequence continues at coordinate 83,703,557 of NC_046659.1, read as the reverse complement.
TCATTTGAAAATTCAAAATCTGTGGGTCTAAACAACTACAATCCTGATAAAGTTTCTTGAAAAGAATAACAATTGTAATTGTCAATAAGGATCTCCTAAGCCGTTATCAATACGTAGAAACAAATAACATTTTTGGCATCGTCTTCAAAACAGTTTAACATGAATGGAAATCCGTAAATAAATTAACTTTTCAAATATTTGGTTAAAATTAAATTTTTTGTTCAAAATTGATAATATCGGATTGAAACTTAAACTATTATGTTAAAAATTATTCTTTTTAGTTTAAAAATTCAGTAACTTGGTTGATATCTTCTTTCTTTTATCAGTTGTTTTTTCTTTGAACATTTGTCTTTTTGGTACAAAAGTTAATCTTTTTGAATAAAAAATCATCTCTTTGGTGAAATGTGCAACTGTTTCATTGATTTTTGAATTGCTTTGGTCAATATTTTCACTATTTTATAAAATATTCCTCTCTTTTGGATAAATACAACTGTTTCTAATTCAAATGAATTTCTTTTCCTTTGAAATATTAATTATAAAATGTTTTCTTGAAAATTCGTCTTTTATTATTGGTTCAAGATTAATAATTTCCGTTGAATATTCGGATACTTAGCTAAAAGTGGATTTACTTTGTTGAATATACATTCTCTGGCTTTCGAAATCATCAGTTCAATTGAAAATTTCAACTTTTTGCTAAAAAATTCAACTATCATTCATATTTTTGGCTAAAAATTCAACTATTTCGCCAAAAAATCTACCACTTTGCTGAAGTCTTCTTTTTTTTAAGACTCCATGGTTCTTTTTATTCAGAATAAGAATAATTGTTAGAGTAAATATCTTCTATTACATTTTTTAGCATTTATCTGTATTGGATGAAAATTAAATTGCTTCGTTATAAGTTAAAGTACTTTAATTACAAATCATTTTTTTATATGAAATGTACCTTGTTGAAAATTCGTCTTTTTGCTAAAAATCGAACAGTCTGATTGAATCTTAAATTCTTTTGGTGAAAATTATTTTTTTTGTGAACATTTATCATTTTAGTTGAAAATGCATTTCAATAGCAGAAAATTTAACTATTTTGTTAAAGATTCATTATCTTTAAATGAATATTTACACGGATAATGTGGCTATTTCAATTTGATTTGCAAAGTAATATTTTAATTTAAAAATTATTCTTTTTTAATATTGGGTCGATGGAATGACAGTGTTGATCTACTAGTCGTGATATTATATTTAGTAACAAGCTTTCGCTTGGTAACACCAAACCTCATCCGGGATACATATGGAAGTAAACTAGTTGCATTTGTCGTTATAATACTATATTAAGATAAGCATTATTGGAGTTTTGTTACATAGCTGTTGTTTATAAAGGTTTATCACCATGACATGCAGTCATGGTGATGACTGTTTTTCTTGAAAATTTATATTAATGGTTTGAACATTCAGTTGTTTAATACAAAATTAGTTTTTTTTATTTTGATAAGTAAACAATTTGATACAAAAATCTCTTATTTTGTGAAAAAGTCGTCTTTTTGTTTTCGACTTATTTTTATTTAAGTTAAAATCTTTTTTAGTTGAAATATCAACTATTACATTTGTTGGGGAGAATAAATCTTTTTTTTTGGTAGAAATTTAACTACTTGTTTGAAAGATGAATTCCTTTTGTTAAAATTTATCATAAAAATAATATAAATTATTTGAAACTCTATTGTCTTGAGTTTTCCTTTCATCATTATTGAAAAATGAATCAAAGTCTTGTAAAAAAGGAGGAAAAGCAAAAGATTAGTCAAAATTCTCAATTTCAAGTATTTAAGGGGATTTTTCAAATTTAAGAGGGGAAAAGGTGACGGACTGTGGTCCCTGCAATCTTTTAAGTGAGCTTTTATCACAAAGGTCAAGGTCAGGTCTATTAAACCTTTTAACAAGGAACCAAATGGTGCCTCAGTTTTGACCTTGAGGATAACCTTCATGTTTGTTTCAAGGTCAAATTTTTTAAAATGGAGAAACTCCTTTTTGAAAACGGAAAATTTTGCATTCAAATATGCACTTAGTTCATATGTTCCGGATGACCTTAAAGGTCAGTCTAAGGTTATTTTAACATAAACAATGTTTTGATATCTATAAGACCAGCATTATTAGACAATATTCACGACCTGTGCCGTCGTGACCTTCAAACGGCTGCCAGGTCAGGGTCAAGGTCAAAGTGCGGATCCAAATCAACGCGTGATACTTAGATAAGTTTGTCCGCTATCGAATATTTTTTAATAATGCTGTCCTTAAAGCCATCAAAACTTCGTTTGAGTTTAAGTGACCATTGGGGGATCTTTCAGGTAATCCTGAAATTATGACATAAGTGCATATTTGAATGTAAAATTTTCCGTTCGTTCAAATGCCGTTGTCAAAAAGGGGTGTTTCCATTTTTTTTAAGTTGACCTTGAAACAACCATCAAGGTTGACCTTTGTGAAAAATAGCTCACTTAAGAGGAGACATGCCTGTTCCGCTACTTTTGTGACACTGTATAATGATATTACGAATTTATTCGTCCGATATCAGTATGGCATGTCTACATGAGAACTCGACCCTATGACGAGCTGCATTTGGGAAAGGTTTTCTGCAGTTTTCCTCATCCTTAACGAAAAGTCAAAGCAAATGCGAGCGCTTCTAACAAAAATCCGGCTAATGACTGTATTCTACTTTGAAATTAATTTACGAATTAGTTCTTACCCTTTTTGGGATTGTGAAGCATGAAATGGAGATTATAACTCATTATTATAAGTAAAGTGTGCTTGTAACAAAAACTGCGCCAAATTAGCGGTACATGCAAGCCTGAAGTCCGGAATTTCCGTTTTTACCGTTTACGTTATTAACTCCTGGTGCATGGAGTAGCACAATTGGAGAATCCCCTAGACGGAAGGAGCCTACACAGAATGCACACCATGATTTCGCATAGAGGCTCATTGTTTTACTGTGAATCAATTACATGGCTCGACTGCCGGCCGATGCTATCTATCTCGAGCCGACGTACTCGTACACGTTCCCGTATGTGTTTTCCGTTCTGCCTTTACGGATTCGCGATCGGTATTCTAGACCTAGGAATACCGCGAATAAGCTCGGAATTCCACAATCTGAATCTGTAATTGAAACTTTCGGATAAATCACGTATCTATCTGTCGCGTAGGCTGACCGACGCGACGCGAAGGGACGCTTTAATGCCTCCCCTGTCCGAGCCTCTCGGAAATAATTCACTGTGCTTGTGGATATTGTCAACTGCCCCTGACAGGACTCTCTTCCGTGTTCGCTTTACCTTTTTACATCCTAATGCAAAATCCCTTTTCAATTTCCCCTGGAATTTGTGCTATTTTAATAGGGGATTTCCTAACGTGCATAATTATTTTTTGAGTTAAATTAATACAAAAACATGAAGAGATTAGAAAATTAGTAGATGAGTCCCAAACTATGACTCAAGACAGATTTATGTGCAAGCCTATTTGATGAACGATAACCAATTTAATTTGTCATTTTACACTATATACAATCAGCAAGGTGGGCTTGGATTGGGTTAAAACAAAAGGGGTCGCACCTGCAGTTTTTCTCCTGAAATAATTCCAGTGATGATTCATGGTTATTTTGAGACTAAAGGAAGAAAACTGCTGGAGGGATTGTTAAATCTACCTATTTTTCAGGTTATTATGTATTTATTTATTAAAATAGCTTTAAGGTGGTACGTTCATAGCTTGAATTCTGTATTCTGACGTTGAAAAAAAATCTGAACGTTAAGCATCTTTCGTGATACCAAAGCCAGTAAAATTCTTGAAAAAAAGGGAAAACTTGTTTTTATCAGTTTTTCATATATTTCTTTACTTCAGAGCATGTTACTTTAAATTCGTCCTAACGGCAGTTGAAGAGCATTGCACTAACTACAAAAATAAAAACTAAATCATTTACCTTATATAGTTTAGAAGATATAAACTTAAGAATTTATATAATTTTGAAAAATTTGTCAACAAAAAATGTAATTTTTGAATGAGAAAAAAGTGACTTACTTGGAATCAAGTTTGACTAATTAAAATAATACTGATTCTGCGACTGACAAATCACTCAAAATTAGATTTCAAATCAGTCAAAAGAGATTAACTTTTTACTAAAAAGACAAATGTTAACAGTTCAACTTTCAAGCAAGCAGTTCAATTTTCAAACAAACAAAAAAACGATTTTGCTGCCAAAAAGGTTAGTTTTAAAACAAACAAAACTTTTTAAATTTAAATCCAGAAATTTTTAACAAAGTAGTTAAATCTTGTAACAAAGAAATAAATGATCACGAAAATTTGAATATTAATTTTCTTTTAATCAAGACGAATTGATCTAATTAAAAAAAATCAACTGACCGAATAAATAATAATGAATTATCTGATCTGTACCTTTCATTAATTAAATAAGTGATTTTTTAATTAAGTGATCAGTAATTCTTACTAATTTAATCAGTGATTTTGATCCATTTTATCCGTAACATTTAATCTATCAATTAGTCATTTAAGGTTAATTTTGAACATTTATTAAAATGAAAATGAAAATCAGTAATTTCATGACATATTTATATAAATTGTTTCAACAATTTATAATTCATTTTAGCAATTTTCTTCTAGAATAGATTTAAAAAGTCACTAGTTTTTCAAAAATGTTTTTCAAAAATTTCCAATTTTTGTCCAATTTTCAAGTACATTGATGAAATACTAAATTAATGTTAGCAAAAATAATGGCTTAAAGAATTAACTTTATTTATTAATATTCTCTTAGAATAAAGCTAGAAAATTGAAGTTTTTGCAACAAAATTCCACCTTTTGTCCATTTTTTGATTAGAGTGAGATAAATTAATTAATTAAAGTTAATAAAATCAATTCTTTCAACAACTTATTTTCTTTATTGAAATTCAATCTGAATAATGCTTGAAAGCTATACTCTTTTTTGTAATTTTCAACTATTTGTCTAATTTTCACTTGGAATGAGTTAATAATTAATTTAGTTTAACAAAAATAATTACTTAAGCAATTTATTATTATTCACATTCACCTCCTCTCAAATAAGCGTTAAAAACTTGCGGTTTTTGCTGAACTCTTAATCTTCGTGTTTACTTTTTACTCCGTAAGGTAATATTTCATGCACGTTAAGAAACATGCACATTCAAAACATTTATTATTATTTAAAACTACCTTCTCTTTTCAGTGTTTAACAACTAAGAAATAAACATAAGAAAGAATCATATTTTAAACAATCTCTTTTTTTTAATATCATTTTATGAAAAAAGCTGATATTTGTAAAAATTATGTATAACTTTATTTCCTTCTAACTAGAGACGAAAGTCAGAAACAATATTTACTACAAGTAGTAACAGAGTACCGGAAGCAATCTTCTGACTGCAGTCAGTCTACTTTAGCCCATGAAATCTTATAATCAATTAATTATTATTAATTATCAATTAATTATTTGTTAACTTATTATTTGCTTATAACTGAAAAGTCAATGCAAAACTAATGATTTGCAGAAAAAGCAACTTTGTAGCATCATTCTAAGAGAGGATAGTTATAAACAATTATAAATTATTTAAATAAGCATGTATGTTGAATTGCATTAGTTCTCACTAAATGAAAAGTGGACAAAAAGTTTTTAGGAATTCAGAGAGAACAGCAACTTTTCAGAATTTATATGAGAAAAGTGAAAGGTAAATAATAAATAGTTTGAAATCTCAGGAAAAACAGAAACTTTCTAGCATTATCGATTAAAAATAAAAATTAAAAATCAATTTTTCTTAATTGAATTATTTAGTTAGCTCACTCTGAAGAAAAATTTGACAAAAAGTGTCTAGCATTACTATTTGTTTTGTTAACACAATTATGTTTGCTGAATTCACATAATTATTACGTCCCGTTAACTAAAAAGTTAAACATAATTTGGAAAGTCCGGAAAAACCGCGATTTTATTACTGTAATCTGAGAGAAAAATAGTAAACACAATAATAAATTGTTTTAAAATGTATGTAAGCATCTAATTATACTTAAAAAGTAGTGTTTCATGTCTTAGCGATAATTTAAATTTAGAAAACTGCAAAAAATCATAATAAGCGCCAGAAATTCGTAAAATCTATTTTTTAACTAATAGATTTTTTGGGAAACCTATGAAACAGATTTATAGGGGTGATACTTCAAAACTATTATTTTACTCATATTCTATGCCTCATTCTGAAATGTAAAGCTTTAACTCGATGCAGCTAATATTGACGATTCTGAATAAAATTTACTAAAACGTCACCTCTAAGTATTATTGTTTTCAAAACATAAAAAAGGGATTTGTTTTTGTGTGGATTCGATCAAAATTTCCTGACGATATGCATGAAAATTCAAAGAAACCAAATTCTGGACCACCCTAATGTGCCTACTTGTTGTTTTATTCAAGTGTCTCCAAAGAAACACTTTTTGGTCTCCACATGTTTTTATTCCAGTTAAAGTTCTCTAAGAATTCCACCTTTATTTAAGCTGGAAGTTTAGTGAACTCCCAGTTTCTTATGTGACGTTTGAGCTAACTAACATTTCAACTTGCTTTTTAAATATAAGTATGAGATCACTTTCTTGAAAATGCTAAGGTTCCCTCATTTGCACGTACGTGCTTTGGTCTCTGCGTGCACTCGTGCATGCGTGAAGTCGAGTGGTACCAATCGATCGGACGTGAGTTACCGGGATATTTCCTTCGTTAGGTGAGGCTCGACGTGCATGTATGTGCTCGCAGAAATTTATGCTTGTATGCATTTGCCTCACGAGATGCTTACACACTTCGGAATCGACGTTCAGGGGCCATCTTGTGATTCCGATAGCACGCAGCTTCAGAAAGATTGTTCTTGCAAACTGAAGAAGTAGAATCGGGGTGCTTTAGACGGTTCATTAGTCGGCGTCTGAAATCAGGTCAAGTGCCCGCATGCGAGTGGATTATATATTCGTCTACTGTGTAGATTTCAGTTAAGGAAAATCTAACAAGGTGAACCTACAGCGGAGGGTAAAAAAAACAATTAAAGGTGAGGTTCCGAAGAGGTGGATTACGCCGGATGATTCATGCGCATAATATGCGGGAAACCCCTGATGGACAAAGTAAGTAACGTGATAATTCTAAAAGAATGTGGTGCAGAAGAGACGCTAGTAGAAACATAGGAAAGAAATCGGTTAAGCTGGTTCGGACATATTGAGAGAATGCCAAATGAATGACTAACGAAACAAGTGTGTCAAAGTAAAGTAAATGGCAGCGTACGCAGAGGTAGACCGCGGAAAGAATGATCAGAATGTGTGAATGAGACCCTAGTTAGAAGAGACATAAGAAGTCACAGAAACACGAGAGCCCGCATGAAAAAATGCATAGACATAAAAGAAGCTAGAGAAGTATGCCAGGACAGGGAAGTATGGTGGAAAATAGTTAATAAAAAGAGTGTCAGTAGAGCGAATGACGCCTGAAACAAAAGACCTTGGCCACTAATGGACCCAAGTCGGGAACCTTACATAACGACTTCGTGAGGTTCTTCGCTTGGGGTGATTGCTAGAGAGATTGATCAGCAACCTGGTTTGGAGCAGTGTTGCGGAACGAACGTGTTATTTATTTAAATAGCACGAGAATTCTGGATCAATCTCGAAAATCTCTATCCCTTCCACACACTACTTCTTTCCCCTACCGAGTGAGTCACGCCTACCCCGAAAGGGAAATGGCTTAATGGTGTGATAATAATAATAATATTCGATTACCCTAGATTACCTCTATATACAGAATTACTCTGGATTACACATGATTACACCGGATTGCATGAAATTACCCTGGATTACGTAAAATTAGGGTGGAATATCTCGCCTAAACTATACTCGCACGAATTTTTAGCCAAATAGGATAAACAAATACCTGAATTTTCAACGAATTAGTTGAATTTTAAACTCAGCAAGGGAGATTTTCAAATAAAGAAGATAAATTTTCAATAAAATTGGTAAATATTCAACTAAAAAAGATTAATTTTCCATCAAAAATGAAATCGTTACATTTCCCGTTAAAAAATTAATTTAAAAAGAAAACACACACATTTTTAACGAAATAGTTCCATTTTCAACTGAACAAATTAATTTTCAACTAATATTGAGTATCTTCAGTCAAAACAATGGCTTCAAATTTTTGTTTACAAATTCGAATAATTTTTAACTAAACAGACGAATTTTTAATCAAATTTTTGAATTCTCAACAGAAAAACATAACTCTCAACCAAACAAATGAATTTTTATCCAAAGCAGGTGAATTTTCAAACCGTAAAAAACAATTTTCTACATGGGATAACAATTTTTCACCAAAATAGTTCAATTATTAACAAAACAAAAATCTTAAACAAAGTAGTTCAACTTTGAACCTATATTAGTCGAATTTTTAACCAAGAAGATTCCTTTTATCAACTTATTAAATTATATAAATTTCTATAAATAAAGATAAAGAAAATGCATCAATTTTCAACAAAATAGTTAAACTTTTACCTTAATAGGCTAGTTTTTAATCAAAAAGATGAATTTTGAAGCAAGAATCGGTATTTTCTACAAAAGAAAGCGAAATTAAAAAAAAAACGTGCATTTTTAACTATGATATTTTGAACATAAGGGTTACATACCGACAAACTAATTTTTAACAAACTAGGTCAACTTTCAACCAGCTGTTTGAATTTTCAACAAAAGGAAAGATGCTTTTTCATCTAAAAATGGAATAATTAAATGTGCATTGGAGACAATTAACTTTTAACCAAGAAGAAAACGTATTTTCAACAACATTGTTTAATTTTCAACCAAAGACATTATTTTTTTACAATAGTAGGCATATTTTCAGCCCAAAAAGACGAATTTTTACAAAAAAAATGACATTTCAACAAAATTGTTTAATTCCCTACAAAGTATATTAGGATTTCACATAATGTAGTTAAATTTTTAATAAAAAAACATGAGATTTTAACGAAGGAGATTATTTTTTTACCGAAAAAGGTTAATGATCGACAAAATACATCAAGTTTCAGCGAAAAAAGATCAATTTGAAACTATCAATAGAACAGCACAATTTTCAAATACAAAAGAACAAAAAGTTTTCTGTAAAATGTTTGAAAATTTGATTTACCTTAATTATTTCAAATTACCGAGATTAAAAGTGGAATACTCTTCAATAAAAGTGTATTACTTAGAACCCCTTAGAGTTATCAAGTTAACAAATAGGTTACTTCAGATTCGAAGGGAATTACTCTGGATTACAAGCGTATCACCATGGATTATAAGTAGACTACTGTTGAATAAAAGTTACTTACTTGGATTAACATAGAGATATCTGGATTAAATCTGGATTAATCCAGATGTGAAGGGAATTTTAACGGATTACAAGCGAATTAACGTGAATTATAAGTCTATTAATTTTTATTAAAAGTGGATTACTTGGATTATCTAAGAGTTATCTGGATTAGAACTGGGTTACTCCAGTTTAGAAGCTACTCACTCTGGATTACTATGAATATTCGGAATGACTTAAATTACTCCGAATTACTTGGATTACTCCAAATTACTTCGATTACTCTAAATTACTTGGATAACTCTGAATTACTTGGATTAGTCCAAATTTCTTGTATTACTCCAAATTACTTGAATTCTTGAGGATTACAAGTGGATTTTTCCATATCACATTGGACTATATGGGTTACAGTGGATTACCAGTTAGGAGAATCGAGCGTTCCAACGCGTTATTAGAGTTGCTTCCCCCTTGTCAAAAGTTCTTCTGGAATGAAAAAATTGATTGGCTCTGAGAGTGCATTCAAGAAATAATTTTGGCTCTAATTTTGTCTTATTGTGGCACCAAGGAGTGTGTTTTTCTCATTCGGAGGGAAAACACTCCTGCGACCTTTCTTAAAAGGCTCTCTCGTGGTAGGCACAAACCCCCTTCACAGATTTAGGGTACACGTCGTGCTTGCTTTACAGAGCTTTTCAAAGTTTCATGAACGCGAGTCTCAAGTAGGGTAGGCCCATTAAAATCGTCGCCCCAGCTTCTTATGGGGAAGGAAAGCCCGTCCAGGTTAACCGTAACAAACAAGCCAAGTCGTCGACTTTTTTGCAATTCTTACCCTCTTGCGAAAAACAAGTGCGGTGTAATAATTTGAATAGGCCCACCCTGTCGAGATGTGCCGCTTTTTTTGAAGAAGTTCAAGTACTACATAAACTCCCTTAATTCATTTTTCGCTGTCCTTCAAGATAAGAAGGAACTTATGAACATTCTTAAACGAAAATGCAGTAATTTATTTTTCCCTGACCAACTTTTCATTTTTTCTGACCATTAATATTTAAAGAGCAAAATTCTAATTTTGTTACATACTTATTAATGAATATTTTATGAGTGGTATAAGACAAATTTTAATTTTAATATTAAATTTTTTATTTTTTATTCTTAGACCGCAGCCTGAGGAAGTGGAGTTGGAAAATTCGAATTGGAGTTCACTCTCCATTCCACTATAACAAAAGATTTTGTTATAAAGTTTTTCCAGTGTATATTTTTAATTTTTTCGAAAAAATTAACAACAGGTGGGTTTTTACTTTGCATTAATTTGATTTTTATGAACTATCTATTCAAGAAATTCTAAAATAAATATGAGTACTCACATTGGATTTTTGTCAATCTAATCAAAAGTTTTTTTTATCTACAAGTTAATTTAATAAAACTTTTTAATCGACTGGAAGTCTTAGAAGTATGATTTAATTTGATAAAAGTAAACAAGTGACCCATTGAAACAAAAGAAACTGACCAAAAGTGTCTTGGTTCTATCCTAAAAAGTGCCCAAAAAGAAAAAAATTCAAGTACATTGAATGAAATAATATAAATGTATTGATTTTTCTAAAATTGGAATCAGTTTAGCGGCATATAAAAGAAATGCGAAAAATTCTATTAAACTAAAAAATAATCAATAGTAAATTTGAAAAAATGTCAGTGAATTAAAAAGAATGAAAAGATTTATTGAATACAGTAAGTTGTAAATGACTTACTAAACATTTACGGGAATGAAAAAAATCTCAATCAAAATAAAAAAAAAATAACTCTTAAAATCTTTCGAAATTGTAGACAATCTTTTTTATCCGCATACCAATCTTTCCCCTTAAAATCTTTGAAATCATGAAAAATTAATTTAAATCATTGAATTGTAATAAAAATACCCTAAGATATTTCAAATATTAAAAAATCATTTTAAACACCTTGAATATTTGGTGAAGCTGTTGAGAATTGCTTGCAATTGTTAAAAATAACAAAAAATCTTTTAAATTCTTTGGAATTACTTCACATTTTTAGCAAAATTTGTTCATTTTACGAATTCGCTTAATTATTTTTAATAAATTATTTGAAATCAATACAAATAAATAAAATATACCAAATCTTATGATATTTCCCTTAAAATTCCTGAAAATCATCTGAAATTCCTTAAACTTAATAAAATCTTTTGAAAATTCTTTGAAATCTTTTGAAATCCCGTAAAATTTGTTGAAGCGTTTGGAAATAGCTTGGTATTCTTGAAAATACCATAAAATCTTCAAAAGCCTTATTTTGAATCCCTAAAAATTATTTAAATCTATTCAAAATACCCTGAAATTATTCAATTAGTTACTTTATCTAAAAAAAGTGACGAAAAAATGATTTGTGACAAAGTCACCATTTACCATTTTTTTCAAAATCTCAGACTTCCTGATTTTCAGGTTTTCCCTGACCTGCTGTCACCATGTAGAAATAACGAAGCTCGTGAAGGGAATAAAGCTAGTAAAAATGTAGATAAAAGATAGTTGCAAGATTCGTTTAATTAAAAGTGTCTCTCATTTTGAAATGTATTTACTCAAGTTTTACTGTTGCGACAGATCAGAAAGAAGTTTAATAATTAGCTTAGCAAAGTTGCATTTGCGTTTCAGTGCGAGAAGATTCGCTCGAGTCGGACACCTGTCAGGAAGAAAAAGGAGGAGGAATTACAGAGTGAGTCGGGAATTATTGTTATGCGAGAGTAATGAGGTATATTACAGCAGTATATTTAATGGCTCGCTCATGCAGCGGCATGTGCCTCCTCTACCTTAGGGTCCATCGTTCCATAAATTCTCAATTTCTCATTCTCCGACTCCTCCCCTAACTCTAACTTTCGAATACCCGTGGAAATTTGAATCTCAGTATCGTATTATCACCAGAATTTGCGACCAGTCGTCGCGATCGTTACTCATACAATAAAATTCTGACGCGTTACGTCCCAAATGCGTGTTAGAATAACATTAGTGCAGGCAGATTACACCTTCTCTTCTCGAAGCAATTAATTAAATGTGAGAACCATCTTGCATGACCAACTTTAAGTATTTTTTTTAAAGTAAGAAAAAATCAGGGTGACTGCTAAAATACGAGAAAAAAAGTACTTTAAACAGGGTGTCTACTAATTTTTTCCCACTTAGTTTTGAGATTTTATTTCAGAAATACTACATTTTCAGGATGGACATCAGCAAACTTTCTGTGGATGTGTGAAGTGCCTTTATGCCTCTTCCTAATATCGCGCCAACTCATAAGTCTTGAAAGAGAGAAATTCAACCACCTTCTTTTTCTAATCGTGCATTGCGTTATTTTAAATATTTTATCTGATTTTGTTTATGTATCACTAATAGTTTCTTTATAATAATATAATAATAATAATAATAATAATAATAATAATAATAATACCGAAGGTGTTTTGCGTTGATGTTGCGGTAGGGCTTGAGTTTTCCTCTTATGACTTTGACGTCAATGTTGGCGATAAAATTGCTACTGACAGGGTTTTCGATACCAAATAGGCTGATAACGAAGAGGAGAGGAACTGAGTAGAACACAAAAACCCATAAATGAACTATGGAGAGCATATTAAAGATTTTGAAACGCTTGTCCCTTCCGGAGAATCGTCGGGGCGCCCCTGGAGCCACGGCTGGGAGGCACAGCATGCGGGACGGTGGCGATGGTGAGCTGCGAGAAGGTCTGGCAGATCCCACTAATCAAACAGCTGGCCAGCAATAACATCTGCGACAAACGTTGAGCAGTGTGAACTTTAAAACGAAAATGGAAAAAGGATACAATTTTAAAACGAAATTTGCTACAAAGTATCCTCATTTACAAAAAGTCGCACTGAATGATCTTATCTCTAAGATGAAGGACATCAGGACTAATCTACACGTTACAGAAGACCGAGCAATAGAGATTAAACAACAGGTTGATTTAGCGTGGAACAACGACGGCAATGAACGTCAGTTAGAGGAAACCGCGTCGAGCGGTTAAGCAAGAGCAATTGGCGTTCTTCCTCAACATATTGATGATACAACACCACCACATCCTTCAGAGGTGGATGGCCTTATACAACCAGAGACAGAAGCAGACGTTCAGTAACCAAAAAAGTGACGAAAATGAACATACAATGTCCTTCCTATTGATGAACTCGCCTTGGAAGATGTGGACAACGAAGACTTCATTGATTCTAAAGGGATAGGTGCTAGGGGTAATGAACATAATGTACCGGATCCATTAGAACCACATCCGGATATTACTAACGATGATGTGGATAGGGAAATCCCAGAAAAACTACAGCACCTTGAAAGGAATTTTGGTCATGCTTTACTAGAGTTCAGATATGTAGAATCAACACTAAGGCATTCTCTGCCTAAATAACACATCACAAATGATCTGCGTGCACTAATATCACATCTCGACAGCAAACACTTGTATACTATGCAGCTGTGGCAACCGTTAGAACGTTGGTCCGGAAAACTAGGCCTGCAAATGCAGTTTTTGTCCCAGCAAGGGACCGAGATCCACCATGGAAGATCAGGTTGGATATGGATGTCAGCAAAGTAAGATGCAAATTGGGTCGATTAACTCAATATAAAAAAGGAAATAAAAACAGAAAGCTGATAAACCATGTTGCTAAAATCATCCACCCTTGGCACATGAAGACATTAACACCAGCAATATTGGATGAAATTTTAGACTCTCAACGACAGAGAATTGATGTTCTTACTGCCAGACTGCGTCGGTACAAGAAAAGTAGTGCACGAAGGCAACAAAATCAAAACTTTCAGATAGATGTAAGAAGGTTCTATCGTGAACTGAGAGTAGAGCTAAATACCCAGCAAGGCACCGAAGTCCCTCAATTGGAAGATATGACTAACTACTGGTCGCGTGTTTGGGGAAAAATGAATAGATGCAATTTGGACACTGCGTGGTCAAACTGAAGGAAGCAAGGGCAAGAAATAGCCGTGAAATGCAACTGACAAACATGACAACCTGCGTTTGCAAGGTGTTTTCAGAAGATGATGGAACACCCAGATCAAATGCCAGGCTTTATGCTCCAGGGTACTATGTATATGTTACCAAAAAAACCAGACGCACAAATCCATCTGACTTTCGTCCAATAGCCTGTCTTTCAACAATTTATAAATGTCTCACATCTATCATTGCAGATAAGGTATATTCTCATTGCGACGAGAATGAAATTCTTACAGAAGAACAAAAAGTGGTACAAGAGTTAAGTATTTTGATCATGGGCAGCCAAGGATAACTAGATCAATTCGCTGTACGATGGGTATATTTCAAGGAGACTCCTTCAGCGCACTATGGTTCCGTTGAGCGTTGAATCCATTAAGCAAAACATTAAACAGCATGTCTCATGGGTTCAGAAATCATGATAATGAGGATGGTCATCAAGTGACCCATCTTCTTTACATGGATGACCTGAAGCTGCACGATAGTTTTACAAAATCAAGGCAATAAACGCATATGTCATCCCTGTCCTCACGTACTACTTCGTGCTCATAAAATGGTCTAACACCGACATTGCAAAGTTAAACAGAATTGTTCGCGTAGAAAATACGAAGCACCCAATGCACCACAGAAATTCAGCGATTTAAAGGGTAGTTTTACCACGACATTTATGGGGTAGGGGCGTTGTAGATGTCAAAAAACGGTGTGAGTCACAGGTTATACAGTTGCGAGACTATTTTAACAGTAAACAAAATATCGCGCTTTACAGTACCATCTGTCAAGCGTATCTTGACTACACGCCCTTAAATTTTTCCTTAGATGGGGCCTTAAATATCAGGATAGAAACCATGGAGGAATTAGAAATACAAAGGAGGCAGAAAGCCATCCATGGCGAGCACTCCAATATGTTAGATAAAAATGAAGTGGATAGTGAGGCATCTAATATTTGGTTAAGAAAGGGTGTTCTGTATCCAGAGACGGAAGGATTCGTCATTGCGATACAGGATAAGGTTGTCAGCACCAGGAATTATCGCAAACACGTGTTACATCAAGACGTGGTTGACCGGTGCCAATTATGTGGAGATACCAACGAATCCATCGAGCACATTATTGATGGCTCTCGCGTCATAGCTCAGAGGGAATAATGGCATAATGATGTAGCGGGCATTATACATCAACAACTTGCCCTAAACCTAGGCCTCTTAAAAGAATGGATGTCCTTCTATAGATACATTCCAATGCCCGTTTTAAAAAGCGAAGATTACATCTTATATTGGGATGTTACTATCCAAACGGATCATTACATCCAAGCCAATCGACCTGACATCGTGATGTGAGAAAAAAAGGTGGAAGAGTCTACATCATCGACATTGCTTGTCCGCTTAACTGAAATTTACAGTCAGCCTGTATAACCAAGATCCAAAAGTGTAGCCAGTTAAGCCACGATGTAAAGACCATATGGAAAAATGTGAATCATGCATCTATTCATCCCATTGTGATTTCGGCTACAGGCAATGTATACGTAAGTTACACTTAACATCTAGAACATTTATGAGTTACAGTCTGTCAAGTTAAAGCGTGGGTGGCTTTACTCGCAGTCGGTAAGGTGTATCGACATGATTTTGGTGTCAAAATATTAAGAAGAGCTCCCTC
>NC_046659.1:83655371-83687478 GCF_010883055.1 Belonocnema kinseyi | reverse complement strand
GGTGGGAACAAAGGAACACAGCCTCGAAGCGCGAAGCGTATACGGAACTCATTTTTTGTAACGTGGTAACAAGATGAGAATTGAAAGCAAACTGAATTTTAATTAAAAAAGCATGAAAGAGGGAGCTCTTCTTAATATTTTGACACCAAAATCATGTCGCTACACCTTACCGACTGCGAGTAAAGCCACCCACGCTTTAACTTGACAGACTGTAGTAGGGTATTGGCAGCATCTTAGAAGGCGGTTTTATTAAACACCTATCGCATTGTAAGAAACTTTCTTGACCATCAGGAAGCGAGCGACTAAAAACCCGTTGAGTGGCAGATGGTAGCCCTAAAAAATCATCCAGAGGTGATTGTTGTCACCTCCAACGCTCGTGGCCACTCGTAATTGTATACCCACAACATCATCGTAAGAGGTTTCAAGCATCGTATTAAATTAATTGAATTAACTTATACCATTCTAATCTAATCAGTCACTTGACTTAGTCCGCGGCTATGATGTATAACCGGGTTTACCGGAGTAAAAGTTTAAGAAAAACATAATAAATAATGGTAGTGATATTTATATAGTTTATATACTTTTACATTTATACTTTTAAATCCAGCAATTTTTTATATCATATTTTCATCATTTCATATTTACATACTAAATAAACAACAATCGAAAAAAATAAATCGTTGCATCTATTCATTTTCATCACTTTCACCATAATTAAGTGAGCCAATAAAGAGAAAAATTTAACTCATTCATGAAGTCAGAAGTCCGCTTCAATGGTGTCCGTTTTATGATCCCATCCGTAGGAGTCCCATTTGGTGTGACTATTCGCTCCAAGTCCAAGAGTTACTCTCCGCGCAAACAAAAAGTCACGCTCCACTACAAAGAGAAAAGCTCACATCTGATATATTGCATTTTCAACGAAATAGTTGAATTTTCAACCAAGGAAGATTTGACAACAAAAGTTAAGTTTTTAACAAAAAATTTATTTTTAACAAGGAAGGATGAATTATCTAGCATCAAAGACAAATTTCTAATCCAGAAGGGATTTTAAACCAGGAAAGATGACTTTCTTACTAAAAAAGATGAATTATTAATTCAAAATGATGAAATTCAAAGAAAACAGTTGAATTCTCAACCAGAAAAGATGACTTTGTCAACATAGTTGAATTTTAAATTCACGTCTATAATTTTCAACCAAATTGTCGAATTTGTATACAGCAACGATTAAAATTGAACAAAAGCATTTTGATTTTCAAACGAAAAAGATACATTTTTTAGAAAAAAAATTAATTTTCAACCAAAAGTTCTATTTTCAATCATAAATTTTAATTTTGAACCAAAAAAGAGCTTTCAAACCTTAAAAATTAATTTTCAATCCAAAATGATGAATTTTTAACAAAATATTGGAATTTTTAACTAAAAAAAATTCACTTGTCAAAATTGTTGAATTCTGAATCGAATGGTCGAATTTTCAAACAAAAAAGATGAAAATGCAATAGAAAACCGTTGAATATTCAAGCCAAAAAATGTGTTTAAAGAATCTTCCAGAATAGCGTTGAACTTTCAACCCTGAAATTAAAATTTTCACAAAAAACTACATTTTCAAACACGGAATATGTATTTTCCATCTAAAAATGACTTTTTTTTATTTGTGAAATTTTTACCACACAGAGGTACATTTTTAATCAAATAATCGAATTTGCAAACCAAAATTATGCAAATTTATGAAAATAATAATAATATATAATTTTATTAAAGTTCATCAAAAAACAGTTGTATTTATAAGGCAAAAAGATATTTTTTAAAAAAAAATAGAATGGTCAAATATTCTGTTTAAAAATCTGAGTTTTAAGCAAAATAGTTGAATCTTCAATCATAAAAAAAAATTTTAATAAAAAAGTTAAATTTTCAACCAGAAGTAAATCTTTAGAAAAATTAATGCGTTATGTCTTCATGGTTATTTATACTATTTATGGACAAGTGTGTGAGAATGGCTCTTTCTGACGAAGAGGGTGTGGATCTCGAAACAGTAAGGGTACGTGACTTAGCGTTCGCAGATGATAATGTCGTTATGGCAGAGTCCATCGAAGTTGCAAAGAATGTTGAATAAACTAGATGCAAGCATGAAGAGCATGGGCCTCAAAATTAACGCAAATAAAACAAAATCTATGGTGTTCGAAGAAAAGAGTGAGAAAACACTATGCAATATTTTATCACATGATGAGAGAATTGAACAAGTTGATAAGTTCGTGTACCTTGGTAGCTTGAACTAGGGACGGGAAGATAGATGAGAAATTAGATAGACGCATAAACGTAGGTAAGAAGGTTATTGGTAGAGCAGGTCCCCTTATTAGAAGTAAAAATATATCAAATAAAGCTAAAATGGCAATACATAATTCTATATGTGTACCGACTGTACTATACGGTAGCGAAACATGGTCTTATCAAGAAAAAGATAAGAGTAAAATTAGCGTAATTGACATGAGATTCATGCGCATAATATGCGGGAAAACTCTGACGGACAAAGTAAGTAACGAGATAATTCTAAAATAATGTGGTGCAAAAGAGAAGCTAGTAGACACATGGGAAAGAAATCGGTTAAGATGGTTTAGGCATGTTCAGAGACTGCCAAATGAACGACTAACGAAACAACGGTATCAAGGTAAAGTAAATGGCTGCCTGCCGAGAGGTAGACCGCGGAAAGAATGGTTAGAATGTGCGAATGAGACCCTAGTTAGGAGAGACATAAGAAGTTACAGAAACACACGAGAGTCTGCATGAAAAAATGCATGGACATAAAAGAAGCTAGAGAAGTATGCCAGGACAAGAAAGTATGGCGGTAAATAGTTAATTGAAAGAGTGTCAGTAGAGTGAATGACGTCTGAAAAAATAGACCTTGGCCATTAATGGACCCAAGTGGGGAACCTTACATAACGACTTTGTGAAGATCTTCACTTGCGGCGATTGATAGAGAGATTGATCAGCAACCTTTGTTGGAGCAGTGTTGCGGAACGAACGTGTTATTTACATAAATAACACGAGAATTCTGGATCAATCTGAAAATTCTCTATCTCTTCCCCATATTACTCCTTTCCCCACCGAGTGAGTCACGCCTACCCCGAAAGGGAAATGGCTTAATGGTGTAATAATAATTTGTAACAAAGTAGATCAACTTTCAACGAAGCCGTTGAATGCTCGACCAAAAAGATCAATCATAACTAAACTGTTGAATTTTAAACTAAGCACATAAAGTTTTCACTAAAAAAATTAATTTCCTGCTAAAAAAGACGAATGTTAGAAAAAATACATTCATTTTGGACGAAATACTTGAATTTTTAACAAAAACATAAAAAGTAGTTCAAGTGTCAATTCAGAAGTTGAGTTTTTCAACCAAAATCCTGAATTTTCAACAAATCAAAGATTATTCAGTCAAGAAAGAAAAAAGTTCGTACATCTTTTATCCAAAAATATGAATTTTTAATAAAAATGTTGATATTGAAACAAATTGCTTAAGTTTCTACTCAAATGTTGAATCTTCAAGCAAATAGCAAAAAATACCGATTTTGAACAAAATAATGATTTTCCAGCTAATAAAGAAAAAAAGATAATTAATACTGTTAATTTTCAAAACAAGAATGAAATTTTATGTAAAACAGTTGGATTTTTAAGTAAATAGTTTAATTTTTTACAAAATTATTGATGATTTAAGCCAAAAAGTCCAATTTTCTACAAGGAAGTACAATTTGTCATCTAAAAATATGATGTTTCAACTAAGATGATGAATCTTTTTACTTTAAACAAAGAACAGTAATGCTCTACAAAAATGACGAATTTTCAAACAGATAAGATCACTTTTTAATACAAATTTAACTTTTGAAGAAAAAATGTAATAGTTATATTTTCACATGACAAAATTAATTCTAAATCCAAAAAAAAAAATATTTTTCGACAAAATAGTTGAATTTTTAACAAAATAGTTCAATGTTCAATCCAAAAGATGATTTTTTATCCAAAAGAATTAATTGTCTAAAAACAGAATAGCTTAATGAATCTTCAACCAAAAAATAGAATTTTGAACGAATAAATAGTTCAACTTTTAATCAAGTAGTTGAAGTTTCTATAAAGAAATATGCATTTTTAAATTAATAGTTGCATTCACAAAAAAGCTCATGAAAGTTTCAACTAACTTCTAGAATTGTTAACCAAACGAGATGAATTTTGAACAAAAAATATAATGGCACACTTTACAAACAAAAATAGAGTGAACATCTGAGTTAGAGCCAGTTTTGGGGCTGACAGTAGCCCTATGTCAGGGTACTCTGAACTATTTCATCTCGCTCCTGTGTTGTCTATTTCATGTTTATCTGTTTGTTTTGTCACGCTTAAGTGCAATTGGATTTTCTCATTTGTGTGTAATAATTCAGTTCGTATTTTAGCAAAAAAAAAAAGAAAAGAAAAACGAGAAAACTAAAAAAAAAATGTAAAAGTTTCTTTAAAGAGGGCAGAAAAAAAGAAGAATTATCGGAAAAAAAGGAAAAGAGGGGAATAAGCCATTTTTCGAAAAATGCGCAATATTGTTGTAATTTATCATCAGGAAAGGCAGTAAATATTATCTATGTTTTAAACATTACTTCCACTGAACCCCGCCCCCTGAAATTGGTAAACTGGTATATAGATAGCCCCTTGGTTACATTTAAAGCGACTGTGAAGAGTTTTCTGATAACAATTGATCAATTCTCATTCAAAAAATAAATTCAGTGTCATTTAACGAGATTTTCAAGCTAGTTTGACGGAACACGTCAAGATAAATTAATCAGAGATGGATTTCAAGCTTGTTTTGAGATTGAGCTGATAAACAAATGTCAGTAGGATCACTAATGCACCTGCCACATGCAGTGCATTAGTCTATCCATGAAATGAATCTGGTAGAGCCACCAAACCACCGAGCAAAGTCCATAACCGTACGTCAAGCAGAAATCGTATTCAGCGGCGAATTCCATTTGGCGGTCGGTCTACGTACGATCTGCTTCGTTATACTCGGAGGATTACGTATATCGACGTTCTACTGCAAACTTTACGAGGATGTGTAAGCAGTATTTCCCTTTTATTGGCGACGAACATTCCTGCGAAGTATGCGGGAAACTTCTGCCTTATGTACCAAATTACACCGAAATGCCGCTAATGGCGATCTCGTTGCACTCAGACTACGAATAGCTTACTTCGTAACGAGTTCACTCCACATTAATCTATCCCCTAAATTGAAAGTCGATAGAGTAACTTCATATATTTAAAGAACCGCGAATTTAAATTTATGTCGAGGGGCAATCTACAAATTACGTTACCAATTTTGGTTCATCTTAGACCTCTGGTCAGCCCTAGATGGCGATCGGAGCCCCCACCCGTCTGCCAGAAAATTAAAACAGCCCAAGAGTCAAGGGACATAGGCTGACTTTTCACGAAAATAGGGGATTTCATACTTTTACACCAAACTCTCGCTTTCAGTTTCCTCGTTTACAGCCTTCCTAGAACTGCTGGCGCACGCCGTTTCTCAGGGGAGTAGGGCGAGAGCGGTTGCAACAATATATACATGTATAGATATATATTCCAATTGGAAACAAGTCAGGCGGCCCTAGCTGTTTACGTTTCTGTCCCCCCGAAATCAGACCAAGGACATTTGAAGGCAACCCCCGGCACTTGACTGAAATCGAGAGTTTGGTGTACTTATAATTATTGTAAATTTCATTTTGAATTCAATATGAGAAACTTTGAAGTTAGAATAAAAAATTTTCATTTTCAACCTGGAAAGATTACTTTCCTACCATAAAAGAAGAAATTTCAATACAGATATACCAAGAAAGATAACTTTTCGACTAAAGGACGAATTTACAAACCGTTTAATTAAACGAAAAAAAAAATTAATTGTCCACCAAAATATTTTAATCGTGAACGAAATAGATGAATTTTTAATCAAGAAGGATAATATTTAGGCTTAGTAGTAGAATTTTCTACCAAAAAATATACTGACGGAAAAAATGTAATGTTCAGATATTCACTTAATACCATTATTTTGTAACCGAAAAAGAGGGATTAAAAAAAAAGTTAAATTCTCAACGTAAAAGATACATTTTGTAAAAAGAAGATTAATTTTCTAACTAAAAACTTCACAGTCCAAAAACTCTCAAAACAAGGGAAATAGGTTAAATTTTCATTAGAATAAGAGTATATTAGCAGAAAATTAGTTTTTTAAATAACATCAATGTAGGTTCAATATGAAACGCTTTAAATTTTTAAGATTTTCAGTAAAAATATGTTCTATTTTCAACCAAATATTTACAGTTTCAATGAAAAAAGGTTTTCTAGATATTAAAAGTTGCACGTATTAAAAAAGAAGGTGTATTTGCAACTGACAAAGGATAATTTTCAGGAAAAAAATGGAACAGTTAAATTTTCAGATGAAATAATTATTTTTAACGAGGAAAAATCGAATTTTCAACCAAATAGTCAGATTTTCTACAATATAGCTCAAATTTCAAGTATAAATATGATTTTTCAACAAAACAGTTAATTTTCTAGAAAATAGTCTAACTTTCAAAGAAATGATTTGATTTTCAATTAAATGTTTGAACTTTCTACCTACATATTGAATTTTCAACCAAAACAGATTTTCAGTTTTCTAACATGATATTTTAAAAGTATTTAAAATAAGCCCTAATAATTATTTTATGTTAAAAAATTCATTGATTTGTTAAAAACAAAACTGTTCTACTAAAAAATCGTATTTTCGTTTGAAAAACAACCTCTTCTAGTAGAAACTTAATTTTTGTTGCCAAAACTCAACAGTTTAGTTGCAAATGGTTTTGTTCTTAAGGATTTAGCTATCTTGTGAAAATGCATCTATTTTTGGTTATAAATAACTTTTTTTTTTAGCGGCAATGTAACTTGTTGAGTTTTGGTTTAAAATTTTATCTCTTTTAGTTAAAAATTTCGGAAATTTGTTTAAAATTATAAATTTGTAGAAACTTAATCTTCTGTACTTAGAATTTATATATTTTTTGTTGTTGTAAAAATTGTATTATCAGGTTTGAAAATACAACTCTTTTATTGAGAATTCAATAATTTGCTCAAAAGTTTTTTTAAAAGAAAAATCATCTATTTGGTTAAAAATTGCATGTATTTTGTTAAAATTTCGATCGTTTCTGTTTAAAATTAATTTTTTGGACCGAAATTATAACTGTTCCATTTTTGGTTAAAAATTTATATTTTTTCTGGGAAAACTTCTGTTATATTTTTTAGTTCAAAATATTATTATTAGGTTAACAATATCATTTTTTTATTGAAAGTTCAACCATTTTGGTGAAAATGTATTCCTTTTGGGTAAAAATTTATACATTTGGTGCAAAATTAACTTTTTAAAAATAAAATTCGTCTTTTCACCTTAAAAAATCAAGCCCCTTGAAACAATAGTTATGCTAATGGAAATCGGATTATTATGTGTTTTTATTATCATCATAGCCACGGACTAAGTCAAGTGTCTGATGAGATTAGAATGTTATAAGTTAATTCAAATAATTTAATACGATGGTTGAAACCTCCTGCGATGTCGTTGTAGGTATACAATTACGTGCAGTCACGAGCGTTGAAGGTGACAATAGTCACCTCTGGATGCTTTCTTAGAGCTACCATCTATCGGATTATTATTATTTATTAATTTGTTTTTATGACCTAGGGTCGATACAAATGAGTAACAATACAAGATAAAAATATAGACAAAAAGTAATCATGTGCAACCAGATTAAGCAGCAGAATAAAAAGAAGTAACTTACAAAAATTGTACAAGCGTAAAAATTGTTTGAGGTTGTCAAGGCAGTCACGTCTCTAGAATAAATGCTCTTATTTGTAGAATCTGCCGGACATACAATGCAACTTTGCGCAGCTCGTGTAGACAATTAGAGTTTACAAGACTCAGCCAATACTGGCTGTTGACTGTCGTGGTTGCTGGGTGACCTAAGATTGATATTCTTGAGTCAGAATAGGCAGGACAAACAGCCAGCCAACTTTTAAAAAATAAAATTTGTCTTTTTGGCTTGAAAAATCAACTATTTTTTGCAAAATTCATCTATTTTCTTAAAAATGTCATACTTTTATTTAAAACTATTCAATGTCTGCTGAACTTTCCTTCAAGTTGTAATACCTTTGGATTAAATACTACTGTTTTCAAAAAATTGTCTTTTAGAATTTGTGGACGACCCCTAAACCACATTGCCCCTTGAAAAAATAATTATGCTAATGGAAATCGGAATAAGAACAAGCTTTTAGATTTGTGAATAAGAAAAACAATTTGAATCAAAGAAAATATTTGTCATGACAAAAATAGAGTTGGGGGAGAGTCAACTTACGAGCAAATGAATGACACGTGCTCTATGCATTAACTGTATTAATTCAGACGGCAGAGCTAAGTAGTGTCGAATGCGCACGCGACATACACTGATGGTCATGTTATATGGGAGCAACAAAAACGCACGGGGCGTGACTAATTGCTCGCGCACGATGACAACATTCATCAGAGAAAAGTGTCATGTTAGGTGTCTTGTTTCAGTAATCTGGCTTCTAAAGTCTAAACCATTCTACACTTCCTCAGATTGGTATAACTTCTCAAACCCCATCATGTTCATTGAATTTCGCATCTACCAGTTTATTCTTTACGGCATACACAAGATGGCTGCAAAAATTCATTTCAAAAACTTCTGATAAGCCCCTCATTTTTATTTGGACAATTTTCCTATTTTTACCACAAAAAATAAATTAAAAAACAGTTAAATTTCCGACTAAAAGGGACACTTCTTAATCAAATAACTTTATTTACAACTAAATGGTAAAAATTTTAACATTCGAAGGAAGAAATTTCAAAAACGATTTGGCTTAATGGTATACTAACAAAATAAATAGTGGACCAATATTCAAACAAAAAAAAATGAATTGCTACCAAATATAGTTAAATTTTCAACCAAATAATTGCACTTTTTAGAAGACAGTTAAATTCTCAAGAAATAGCTGAATTTTTTTTATAAAAAAAATTTCGGTCCAAATAGACACATTTTTTAACAAACAGTTAAATTTCTACCTACAAAGATCAATTTTCAACCAAGACGATTATTTGTGTACGTAAAAAGACGACTTTGAAATCAAATCCATGAATTTTAAAACAACAGTTACATTTTTAACTAATGAAAAAGATACATTTTCAACAAAAATATAAAAGTTAAATTTTCAGTAACAAAGATTAATATTTACGAAAAAAGCAATCAAATTTTCGACCCGCAAATATCAATTTTTAACCAAATCACTCGATATTTTTTAATAATTGAATTTTTGACAAAATTCTTGATCGTTCAACCAAAAAAGATTAATTATCACGCAAATAGTTGAATTTTTATACAAAATTTTTTAACTTCGACAAAGCACAGTTGCATTATTAATCAAATAATTGCATTTTTTAAAAGACAGTTGAATTTCTAAGAGACTTTTAAACACAAAGTACGACCTTTGGGCCAAAATAGACGAATTTTTCAACAAAACAGCCCAATTATCAACCAATGAAATTATTAATTAAGAAAATACTTGAATTTTAAACAAAATAATAAAATTTTCAACAAAATAGTTGAATGTTTCACCAAATACTGAAATAATAAAATGCTGGGTATTTAGACCAAAAAAAGAAGGAATTTTCAACAAAATAGTTGAATTCTGAACCAAATATGGTTTAATGTTCTACCTAGAAAGACGAATTTGGAACCAAGAAAAGTATTTCTATATTAAGGAAAACGGAATTTCAATGAAACAAATGACTTTCCATATAAATATTTGAATATTCAATTGCACAAAGACAAATTTTCAACAAGCAATGAAAAAGTTAAATTTAAAAGAAAAAGAAGTTAATTATCAACAAAGAAAAGACGAATTTTTACAATTTAATCCAATTTCCAAGGAAAGAAATTAAATTTTAACTAAAATGATGAATCTACTAACAAAAGAATACATTTTCAAAAAGTAGTTAAACTCACAACTATAAAAGACCAATTTTTAACCAGAAAATATTAATTTTCTTATCAAAAAACGAATTCTCAGCCAAATAGTTTAATTTTGACCTGCATATATTAATTTTTGCTTGAAATATAAATCTTTTTATATCAACAAGAAAAATGAACTTTTAAGAAGAAACTAAGGAGAAGTATTTTCTACCAAAAAGACGAATTTCTAACTAAAATTAATATCAATTTTCAAACAAATTAGGTGAATTGTCAATTTAAAAAAATCAATTTTTAGCCAAAATGGAATAGTTACATTTTTAGTTAAAAAATTAATTTTCAACCAAAAAAGTGAGTATTTGAAGAAATCTTCAGGTTTTAAAACAGCGATAAGATTTCTTAACTAAAATAACGAACCTTCGTCTGGAATAGTAAGATCTTAAGTTAAACAATTAATTTTCAAACAAAACAAAAAAATGATTAATGTTAATTTCTACTGAAGCAGAGTTTTTCAGTTGACCATTAATATTAAAAGATTAGAATATTAATTTTGTCACATTTTCAATATAGAAACTTTGATAAGCAAATTAAACAATTTCAAATCAAATTTACAAATTTCAAATTTATTATCCTGGAAAGTTATTTAAAGTGCATTTTAAAGAAATTTCCTCACTTTTCCTGACTCATAAAATTCCGTGACTTTTCCCTAATTTCTAGGTTTTTTCTGACCTAGGGTCACCTTGAAGCCAAGTAACAATTTTATTATTACATCATTAAAAAGGCTCGAATGAGTTTCATTCTATCAACAAATAAAATTAATTCGAAAAAAAAGGTGAATAGATGTTTAGATAGCTTGCGAGAGTACTCGTTTTTAGTGATCTGTAGTTAATTTTCCACCTTTCTAGAAGCAACACTCAGCTTTAATTAAAGTGGCTTCCTTCTTAATTTCAGGGGAATCGAGCTGTAGTGACGGATGATCGTATTTACAGACTTTAATTCGAAGTCTAATTAAACTACGAATCTTGACTCTATCCTTTTTACTTGCGCAAACTTTTTTCTTCGGATCAATTTCACCTCTTGTCGTAATTTTTCATGCTTTGAAAAGCAATGAACTAAAGTTCGAGAAATACAAGTCACGGACTCTCGCCAGTATGAACATTGATACTATTGTTTTCTTAAATTGCTCGCTAATTAAACTATTTTTTCACTTTTCTTTCTAAAAAAGTTGATAAAAAAGCTATACCGGTAAACTAAACAATAAATAATTATTTGCAAACTTCTTTGCTAATTGGCCACGATAATAAATCCGTTATATATAAAAATCTGAATGTTCAAAATATTTTAAGGAATTTTTTTAAATTATTAGGAGATTTTAAAGATTTTAATAGATTCCAAGGTTTTTTTTGAGTTCCTACAGTGATCTAAGAGATTTATAATGATTTTATAGGCTGTACAAGCTTTTATTTATTCAAAAACACTCCAAGGGGTTTTGAAGAATATCAAAGATTTTAAGGGATTTGAAGATGGTTATTTTGATTTCAGAGGATTTTAAAGTTTGAGAAATATTTAAAGAAAATGTGAAGAGATATTAGAAATTTCACGATAATTCCCAAGCTTTGAAAGTATTTCAAGCGATTTGTGATGCTTTTACCAGACCTACACGATTTTATAGAATCCCCAAGGACTTTAAAGATTTAAGCATTTGCAAACGCTTTGAACGTATTTGAAACATTGTGGGATATATTACAAGATTCCAAGAAATTTTGAGAGATTAAAAAAATGTCAAAGGATTATAAAAGAATATCATAGATATAAAAGTATGTCAAAGTTTTAATGGAATTTAAGGACATTAAATGGAATTGAATTATAAGGCATTTCTTGAGATTTCTCTGGATTTAATGGGAATTATGGGGCCTTGGAGGATTTTAAATATTTAAACATTTTTGAAATTGTTTTAACAGGTATTCAAGGTTCCAAGGGGTTGTATGGGATATCTAAAGAATTTTAGAAGTCTTAATATATTTAAGGGACTTTAAATAATACATAGTATATTTTAAAAGATTCCAAGGAGTTGTTAAGAAATTTACCAAATATTGCAGGATTTTAAAAGAAACTAAAAGATTCCATAAGAATATAAGGATGGTCCAGAGATTTTAAGAGATTTACAAAATTGAAGAGTTTTCAGGTATTTCAGAAGATTTCAACAGAATTGATGAGTTTCCAATAGACTTTAGTGAATCACAGGTCTATCAAACTAGCACCTCCACAAACGAAATTCCCAAATTTCTTTATGTCAGAATTTTGAGCTTTCTTTGGGCTGTATTGCCGATTTTTGGGCTCCGCTACTTTTTGTGAAAATTCAAATTTTGAGTGGAGGTGCTGACTTGAATCAAGCCAGCACCTCCACTATATAAAAATTGAAAGAAAAAAAAATTAAACACGTCAGAATTTTGGGCTTTTTCGGGCTCTTAAACGCACTAGTGACCAATTTCCAAAAACCACCCCTACAATATATAAAACCACCCCCTATGTAAAAATTTAATTCGATAAAAACAAAGAATGCGAGAATTTTGGGCTTATTTTGGGCTCTAAAATGTATTAAAAAAATAGAAAAACTACCCCCATTTTCAAAAAACCACCCCCTTGCAAAAAATAAAATTTGCAAAATCCAAAATGCACTAGATTTTTAGCTCATTTTAGAGTCTCAAATGCATTTAAGATTATATTAGAAAAAACACCCTTGTGTAAAAAAACGTCAACTTAATAATAAAAACTTAAACCTTGATGTTGGAATTTTTGAACACCCCAAAAATCAGAGACTCCATTTGAACCGTACAATTCGAAAAATATCACAGACTATAGTAACACTGTAATATTCTGAAAAAGATTGGTTTGCATAAAATTATGTTTGATTGTTAAAAAGGGACTCTTTTTTAACGTCAAGAGTTGGGGACCAAAAATCGGAGTAGGTATTTTTAAGAAGCCCAATAATCATAAACTCTACTGACACTGGAAAATTCTCAAAAATACTAATTTTTGACAAAGTCATATATACGTGGTAGAGAAGGGTTGATTTTATACCTTAAGGGTTGAAACCCAAAAATCGGAGTGGATATTTTCGAGGAGCCTAAAAATCAGTGACTACATTAACACTAGAAAATTCTCAAAAATATTAGTTTTTGACAAAGTCGTATATATGTGGTAGAGAAGGGTTGATTTTATACGTTAAGGGTTGAAGTCCAAAAATCAGAGTGGGTATTTTCGAGGGGCCCAAAAATCAGAGACTACATTAACATTCGTACTCAAAAATATTATTTTTTGACAAAGTCATATATACGTGCTAGAGAAGGGTTGATTTTATACGTTAAGGGTTGAAGCACAAAAATCAGAGTGGATATTTTCGAGGAGCCCAAAAATCAGAAACTCTACTGACACTAGGGGCTTCAACCCTTAGCTTATAAAATCAACCCTTCTCTACCACGTATATACGACTTTGTCAAAAACTAATATTTTTGAGAATTTTCTAGTGTTAATGTAGTCTCTGAATTTTGGGCTCCTCGAAAATACCCACTCTGATTTTTGGGCTTCAACCCTTATCTTATAAAATCAACCCTTCTCTACCACGTATATACGACTTTGTCAAAAACTAATATTTTTGAGAATTTTCTAGTGTTAATGTAGTCTCTGATTTTTGGGCTCCTCGAAAATATCCACTCCGACTTTTGGGCTTCAACCCTTAACTTATAAAATCAACCCGTCTCTACCACGTATATACGACTTTGTCAAAAACTAATATTTTTGAGAATTTTCTAGTGTTAATGTAGTCTCTGATTTTTGAGCTCCTCGAAAATATCCACTCCGATTTTTAGGCTCCAACCCTCAACGTATAAAATCAACCCTTCTCTATCACATACCTATGACTTTGCCAAATTTAATATTTTTGAGGATTTTCCAGTGTCAGTAGAGTCTCTTAACGAGAATTTTCTAGTGTTAATGTAGTCTCCGATTTTTGGGCTCCTCGAAAATACCCACTCTGATTTTTGGGCTTCAACCCTTAACGTATAAAATCAGTCCTTCTCTACCACGTAAATATGACTTTGTCAAAAAATAATATTTTTGGGAATTTTCTAGTGTCAATGTAGTCTCTGATTTTTGGGCTCCTCCAAAATATCCACTCCGATTTTTGGGCTTCAACCCTTAACGTATAAAATCAACCCTTCTCTACCACATATATACGACTTTGTCAAAAACTAACATTTTTGAAAATTTTCTAGTGTTAATGTAGTCTCTGATTTTTAGGCTCCTCGAAAATATCCACTCCGATTTTTGGGCTTCAACCCTTAAGGTATAAAATGAACGCTTCTCCAACATGTATATATGACTTTGTCAAAAATTAATATTTTTGAGAATTTTCCAGTGTCAGTAGAGTTTATGATTATTGCGCTTCTTAAAAATACCTACTCCGATTTTTGGTCCCCAACACTTGACGTTAAAAAACAGTCCCTTTTTAACAATCAAACATAATTTTGTGCAAACCAATCTTTTTCGGAATATCACAGTGTTACTATAGTCTCTGATATTTTTCAAATTTTACGGTTCAAATTGAGTCTCTGATTTTTGGGCTATTCAAAAATGCCAACACCAAGTTTTAAATTTTTATTATTAGTTTGACGTTTTTTTACACAGGGATAGTTTTTCTAATATAATGTTAAGCGCATTTGAAACTCTAAAATGAGCCAAAAATCTAGTGCATTTTGGATTTTGCAAATTTTATTTTTTGCAAGGGGTTAGTTTTTTGAAAATAGGGGTAGTTTTTTATTTTTTTCATGCATTTTAGAGCCCAAAGTGAGCTCAAAATTCTCGCGTTCTTTATTTTTTCCGAATTTGATTTCTTACATAGGGGGTGGTTTTATATTTTGTAGGGGTGGTTTTTGGAAATTGCTTGTTGGTGCATTTAAGAGCCCAAAAAGCCCAAAATTCTGACGTGTTTGATTTTTTTTCCTACAATTTTTATATAGTGGAGGTGCTGGCTTGATTCAAGTCAGCACCTCCACTCAAAATTTGAATTTTCACAAAAAGTAGCGGAGCCCAAAATTCGGCAATACAGCCTAAAAAAAGCCCAATAAAAGCCCCAAAAAAGCCCAAAATTCTGACATAAAAAAATTTGGGAATTTCGTTTTTGGAGGTGCTAGCTTGATGGACCTCTGAATAACGACGTTTCTAGAGGAAATCTCAAAGAATTCCAGAAAATATCAAATATTTTCAGGATTTCAAGACACCATAGCATATTTTACAGGATTTGACGGAATTCAAGAGGATTTACAGATTTTATTGTTTTTGAATTAATTCAATAGATTTTAGTAGTTAGCGGTGTTTTTATGGTATCTTAGAATATTTCAAAGAGGTTTAGAAAATATTAAAAAATTCAAGGCATTTCAAGGGGTTTTATCAAATTTCATGGGATTTTAAGGAATAACAAAGTGTTTAAAAAATTTCACCGTTCTTAAAAGAATCTTGAAATGTAGTAGAGATTTCAAGATGTTTTTCGGGATTTTACTTCATTTCTGTGGGAGTAATAGGAATATCTTGAAATTAGGGTAATTTGATCAAGGATTTTTATGGATTTTAAAGAGTATAGCGTATTTTAGAAGATTTCGAGGAACTTGTCGTAATTTCAAAAGTTTTAATGAATTTAAGAAAATTTTACAGGGTTTCAGAAAATTCAAATGATTTAAAAAAATATCCATAACATCAAAGACATTTTGAAGACCTCAAGGAAATTCTAAGGAATTTTTACGGATTTAAGGGATTTTAAACAATGTCACCAGCTTTAAGAAATTCATAGGATTTTGAAAGAAGTGTTAACATTTTAAGGTATTTAAAAATATATACGTGTATTTTATGAGCACTATTTTGGTACTGTTTTTCCAAAGAACCTGCTGATCAATTGTTCGAAGGAAATTATAAGAAAAATGGACACTACATACTCAAATTGTTATTGCAAAACTTCCAATTTTAACATTTTTGAGGATGTTTTAAGATTCCTTGCAGATTCAAGCAAGGAAACCGAAATTAAAAAAAAAATCATGGAATATTTCTTTATTAAACTATTTAAGGAAGCATCACCTACCAGGAAAAGTATTGTCATTTATTTTAAGGGTTGTTTTAACACTTCTTAAAAACTATTGTATACTTCCTAAAATGACAAATTACGAGAAAGTCTAATAAAAAAATCTTGTGTGATTTTGATGCTCAGGAAACGTCAATTTCCTTCCTTGAATCTTAAAGGGATGTTAAAACAATCCTTAAAATAAATCAAAATATTCTACTCGTAGGGGACATTTTCTTCACTTATTTCTGAATAACTTTTCATCTTAATAGTTTAATGTAAAAATCTCCCGTGATTCTTCTTTCTCTTTTGTAATATCGGTTTCCTTGTTTTAATGTTTAGGGGATGTTAGAACAAGCCTTAAAATAAATTTAACGACTATTTTTGCTTGGATATTTTTTTTAAGTTTATTGTGGATTAATTTTCGCTACCTGTAGTATAATAAAAAAATCTCGCACGATTTTGGTTGTTTATAAATGTCGACTTAAAAGCTTACATCTTTAACGGATGCTAATACAACCCTTAAAATGAACTATAAAACTTTCTTTGCAAAAAGTTTTGCTTGAACTTATTCTCAAGTGACTTTTTAACCCAATAATTTCATCACAAAATATCACTGCAGCTTTTCTTTTAAATGTCGATTTCCTGATTTGAGTGTTGAGGGAATGTTATAATTACCCTAAAATAGTTTTAGAACCTTTTCTGCTAGGATCTGTTTATCGCATTTATGGAAAAGTAATTTTCGACCACAATAGTTTTTTAAAAAAAATTTTCCGTGGTTTATTTAATAACGGTTACCTTCCTTGAACTTTTAAGGGATGATAAAACTACCCCTGAACATCCTATATGCATAAATTGTCAAAATTAGAAGTTTGGCAATTCTCTGAGAAGAAGAAGAAGAAGTCGAAGGAAAAGAAGCCATTTTATATAAATTTTGTGAGGGGTGCTTTATACTATAATTGAGACTATTTTAAATTTCTAACATGATTCCGATTCTGGGACATAGATTGAGTATTACTGTTTTTTAAGTGTGAACAATGTTGAAGTAATTAGTTGCCAAGCGAATGAAAAATAATTGGTCTTTAAGAGCAGACTTTATTGTGTTCCACGGAGCTCGAAAAGGAGTGTATGGTGTAAGTACGCATTGCAAGACAGGCGACTAGGGACCACTCGTCGGTAACTAGTTGCTGACTCGCGGATTGACCGAAGGTATGAGCGGCCAACATCTCAGCCGGAGGCAGCGCAGCACTTTCCATTTCTATGATTTCTTGAATTTCTTCAAACGACAAGTAAAGCAGCCCCTTCTATTCCTCGAGGCGTCGCTTCAACTCTTCTTGCTCTACTAGCTGCGATTCCACGATGCCTCGTACATTTCCAACAACGCGACACGCTCTGAGAAGAAACAGACAACTCGTCGTCCGACACCCTTACAGGGCACGATTTTCTCTATTGCATTCTGTTCTCTCCTTGCGACAAAGTTTCTCGGTATTCTGTAGAAATGCTTTTATCTTCTACTAAAAAAAGAAAGTTTTACAAGGTGAAACAAAAAAAGTTGGTGAATATGTCGTAAACTACGACCTCAGACAGATTTACGTGTAAACATCTTTGATCAACGTTAGCTTACACGGTGAACCTACACTCTACTGCCCTCGGAATGTCGCTTGGATTCATACTTCTCCCAGTAATAGTTCGTTACGAAACTTCTCAAATGCCTAAATAATAAAATGCGCTTTTGAGTCATTTTGATGAAAACAGATTTGAAAAATTCGACACATGGTACGTGCACCGCGATGCGAGAGTTTTTTTTTAACCCCGAGTAAGATTAGGCGGCAACGCTACAGTTAGGTAATCGCAAGGTCTGGGCTCGATTCCTGCTGTCAGGATTCTTTTGACAAACTAACTGATCATTGACAGACTTTGGCATCGCGGTCCATGTAACGTACAGAAATTTTTTAAAAGATATATTTATTGAGAATGACTGAAAAGCGCATCTTATTGCACTAGCATATTAAAAGTTTGCTTTTCTGTGTTTTCAAGTGTTTTCTGAGCGGCAGCTCAGAAGTCAGTTTTATTAAACACCCATCGCATTGTAAGAAACTTTCTAGACCATTAGAATGCAAGCGACTAAAAACCTACGGAGTGGCAGATAATAGAACTTCAAAAAAGGCATCCAGAGGCGATTGTTGTCACATCCAACCCTCGCGACCGCTGGATAAAAACCGGTAAGAGGCAAAAACCAAACTAGATCATGCTCCCAATTTTATACCTACAACACTATCGCAAATGATTTTAAACATCGTATTAAATTAATTTATTACAACCTCATCTCATCAGGCACTTATGACTTAGCCCGTAGCTGATGATGAAAAACCGGGTTCACCCAAGAACAAGTTTAAAATATATATAATAGTAATAATAACCCCTAGTACAAAAATTTCGACCAGTAAATCCCACCATGAACACATCTCATATATTCTTCGGAAAAATAAGATTTGTATATTTTCTGAGTTAAATAATACGTTGTCAATAATATACGGTATCTTGATATTGAATGTGCTTTTCGATACACGGTTTTACTTTTCTCAATTCGTAAACTGTTTATCGAACTGACGTTTCGCTTCGGTAGAAGAAACTCCTTCCTAGGTGTATGCATGCATGATAAAGGGATCTCTATACACGAGGCGGGAAACGTTACTTGCGATGATCTTCTGTACAGCGGATAGTCGAACTATAATCGCAAAACTCCCACGATTCGAGATATATCTATTTCTCAAGAACCTCTTTCTCAGTCATCCCTTTCCTTCTCCACCCCCTCAACCACCTAGCCTATACTTCCTGTTTACTGTTCCTCCTGAATCTATCGAAAGCTTCTGCTCACAATGACCTTGAAGATACCCAGAGGTCGTTCGATGGTTATCTATCTCACGGTTTACGATCAGGTTACTTGATAAGCTAAGTCTCAATTTAAATAGAGATAAATCTAAATTCAACACGAAGTATAGTGTATGAGGACTAGGGTGGTTCAAAGATGCATTGCAAAATTTTTTGTCTGGTATTTCTATGCATGTCGTCCCCAAATTTGTTCGAATCCACACAAAAAATTGCTTTTTTGAAAAAAATTATATTCAGCGGTTTTGCAAGCCTAGTAAGTTTAAAATGTATTTCCCATTAGAAAAAAACACGTTCTTATAAATGTTTTTCATAAACGTCAATATTAAGTACGCCTTGCTGCAACTGAACAGATTTCTTTACAATTAGTTATAGAATACAATTGAATATAAAAGTTTCAAATATTACCACCAGAAGTCTGTTTTATAGGGTCCCAAAAAAACCCCATAGGCGAAAAATTGGGTTTTGCGATTTTCTAGCATTAGTTTTTAATCAATTAAATACTACTTTAAACTGACAATTAGATGTTGGCATGAATTGTTTGAACAATGTATAATTTTTTAGCAATTTTCTTTTAGAATAGAGTCAGAAAGTCGTTGTTTTTCTTAAATACTCAAATTATTATTTTCCATCTTTCAGTTAGAACGAGACACTAATAAACTACGCCAGGCAGACATAACTGCTTGTATCATTTATTATTATGTATAAAAATATTCTCTTAGAATAATGCCAGAAAGTTGCCATTTTTTCTAAAAAATTTCATTTTTTGACCTCTGTGTAATTAGAGTCAGGTAATGATTAATTCATGTTAACAAATATAATTTGTTAAGCCATTAAGTATTATTTCATATAATAGTATCTTTGCATAATTCTAGAAAGTTTTGGTTTTTCTGAAACATTCATTTTTTATGAACTTTTCACTTACAGCAAGGCAAAAATTAATAAAATTCAACAAAAATTATTTCTTAAACTAATGTTTAGTGTTTATAACTATCTTTTCCAATAGTGATACAAGATAGTTACAGTTTTTTATGCGATTTTTTTATTTTTGTCAACATTTCGTTTATTGAGGTAATAACTAATGCAAATAAACCATTATAATTGTTTAAACAATTAGCTATTGCTCGAACTAATGTTTACTGTTTATAACTATCTTTGCCAATAGTGATGCTAGATGGTTACAGTTTCGTATGCTATTTTTTCTTTTTGTCACCGTTTTATTTAGTGAGATAATAATGAATCCAAATGAAAAATCGTAATTGTTTAAACAATTATGTATTGCTTATAAGTGTCTTCTCTTAGATAATTGATAGAAAGTTGTGGTTTTTTCTGGAATTTCAAACTTTGGGTTGGACTTTTTGCTTATAAGGAAATAATAACTAAGCGTAAGAGAAATTTGTTTAAACAATCTCTTTCTCTTCTAATTTCTTTCAGTTAAACAATATAAATTTCAACTATTAAAAATTCAATTATTAATTTTATTCTAATATCGCTGGGTCATAATTCAGTTTTTCAATATCTTTGATTTTAAATTCACTTAAATTTTCAGCAGTAGAATTTTCTCTTTTTGTTAAATAAACGATCAATTTTCTTTAATTTTCATCAGTTAAAGACAAATTTTCTCCAGTTTTCAGAGTTGAGCATTCAATTTTTATTTTTTGTCAAATTTTCCTCAATTGAATTATTATCTGTTGAAGACTCTGTTATCAATTTTTAACAGTTGAAAATTCTAATTTCAATTTTCTTAAATTTAAACAGTTGAAAAGTCATTTTCAGCATTTGAAATTTCAGATTTCTTTAATTTAAAACAATTAAATTCTCAAATGTTGGAAATTGATTTTTCAAAACTTGAAGATTCACTTGCTGCAAATTAAAGAAAATTAAATTTGATGATCGAATATAAAAATCCAAAATAAAATGTTCATCAAAGTGATATTTTCGAAAACGCGTCACCATTGGCAAATAATATTTTGTAAATTAAGATTTACCCAATATATAAAAATAAAGTCAATATAACAAGTAATTCTGGCAATCCTGCCATACAATGCGGAAAAATAGAAGCTGTTCAAAATCTGATACTGCAGGATATTCCGAGCGACATTTCTATTACTCAATTTAAATTTCATTTCAAATATTTACTGTTGTCACTTGTCGAAATGTACTTTGTATTTTTTATTTACTTTAACTGATTCTTTTTTTTTAAATTAACTTTTTATGAATCATGAAATCATATTTTGATTAACTAACTTAATTGTAACTAGTTACAAAAAGAAAGAAATCTGGTTTGAAACGTGACATTTTGATTTGCATTCGCTTGAAGTGTGCTAAATAGTCTCTGTAGTAAAATTTCAAGAAATGTAGGTTAAAAGTTTACAATTAAAACTCGAGTCTACTTTCTGGTTCTAATTATTCACTTGATTTCACTTTTGGATTTTTAAACAAAGTGTCTCGTCCCGAAATTCGGCTTGACTAGCCTAATATTTTTCATGAGCATGGCTAGTCGTCCCGAATTTTCGGTACGATGATTAGTCCTTTCCCTTTTCCAACTGCACCCATTTTTCGGGACTACCAGAAACAGCCATTTTCAAATGCAGCATACTCATAGAGAAAAGAGAATTTGAAATAGGGAGAATAGGGGAAAGTAATGTGCTGAACTCCTGAAAATAAAACCAATAATCCAAACACCAAATTTGGACAACCAACATAATATTGTTGTATTGTAATTTGAAAAAGACAAAAATTTTCCTGAAAAAGAAAAGAAATCTTTTTTTGGGCAAAAAAGAAAAAAAAATGAGCAGGCAACCAAACAAATTTCTTTCCTTCTCCTTTTTTATTTCTTATGTCTTTTTATTTTTATTATTATCGAATCACAAAAAAAACATTTGTAAACAATAATCAATAACGTTTCGGCACTCATACAGCACTGTTATCAAGGACAGCGAAACTTGAGCATGTAGGAACAACAACGAAACCACGATGCTCTCTCTCTGATCCCTGAAATTTAAGTCGAATTAAGTCAAATCTTGATTCTCAGGCATAGAATAATGAGCGCATCGTGGTTTCGTTGCTGTTCCTGCCTAGCGAAATTATATTTTTATTTTTTTGGCTAGACAAGGGTGCTGTATGAGTGCCAAAACGTTGGTGATTATTTTTTACAAATGGTTTTTTGTTATGATTTGATAATAATAAAAAATAAAAAAGACGAAAGAAATAAAAAGGAGAAGGAAGGGCATTTGGTTGTTTGTCTTCTCATTTTCCTCTCGTCTTTTTATTATGTGTTTAAAAAAGGAATTCTTTTCTTTTTTATAAAATTTTTTTTCAAATTACAATAGGAAAATGTAATAGTGGTTGTTTAAATTTGGTAGTCGGATTCTTGGGTTTACTTTCGGTAATTCTGCACATTAACTTGATTATTGGACGTTAAATGGGATTTATATTTGATTTTAGTCTTATTTCAATTTCTTAAATTTTACTAAGGGAAAGACTGATCCCTGGATTCATAATTTTAAATTTCCCGGTCGAGTCGACACCCTGCCCTTACTTGGCAAGTTTTGCCCGCATTCCTAAAGATTGCAACTTCTTGAGCGTTAACTGTTAGCCCCGAGCTACTGATTCATTCCTGGACTGGTATCCGGTACCTGGTACGTGCTTACTTTAGAGTTTATAGGGAGGGCTGTGGTATCGGTCTACGCGTGAGCAATCGACACAGCAGCAGCAGAACCCAGGCTCATCGGAATCCTCGGTACTTACGTTTATATACCCACGCCTTCTTACAGAATACAGGATCTCGAAACAATTTTACCCTCGCGGATGGCGATCGTATACTCACGTACCTGAAACAGAAAGAGAGAAGGAAACGTCATTAACTTCTTCACGGTGGATGTAAGTGCAAGGTGTTAAGTCCTGAAACTTTCGCGGCTTGGGAAAATCACTGGCGGCGGTACACGGCCTACCTACATAATGATCACTTCCTTCGCAAGAGATGGCAATGATCTCCGGAAGATGCCATCGGCCATTTCTTCTATCATTTGCAAAAAATTATACAAATTATGCAAATTATCCGTCTTCTCCTTTGTTTATTGAATTCTAAGCATGCATTCGCAAAGTGTTATTGAAAATTATATTGTGAAGATAATATTATGTGAGTGCGCTGACTTCACACTCGTTCCCCTCTTCTCCTCTTACACCTTTTTTTTATAAAATTCCTCTGCTATTACATTTTTGCTGCAGAATTCATTCCTTTTGGCTGAACTTTCTAATATTTATTTTAAAATTTAATTATTGTGTTGTAAATTTAACTATTTTGTTAAGAAGTTATCTTTTTTGATTGAAAATTCAACTAATTATTTAGAAGTTGAACTGCTTTTTTTAATATCGTTTTTATCGAATGAAAATAAATTATTTGAAAAAAATTAACTTTTCCAGTTTTAGTTGCCAGTCAACAATTTTCATTTGAAAATTCAACGATTTGGTAAAAAAAATTTTTATTATATTAAAGATGAGTCTCTTTCATCTTCTTAGGTAAAATTTAAACTCATAGGCCCTTAAGCCTTTTGGGGTAGGCGTGCCTTTTTTGTAAAAAATTCATTTTATTGGTTGAAGATTTATCTTTTTGGTGGAAAACTTAACTATTTCGTTAAAAATTCATTTTGTGATTAAAAATTTATTTTACTGGCCGAAAATTTGAATATTCTATGAATATTTCTGATAGAAAATTAAACTGATTCGTTAAAAGTTGAACTATTTCCTTAAAATGTCATTTTTTTTCTCGCTCTAAGTTAATTGCTTAACTTGAAAATTCATCTGCTTCATTTGTGATAGACAATTGATCTTTTTTTGCTGCAAATGCAATGATTTGGTTAAAAATGTATGTATTTGTTAGAAAATTCTTCTTTTTTAACTTTTTGGTGGAAATATGAACTACTCTTATATAAATTCATTTGTATGGGTTGAAGATCTAAATTTTTGGTTGAAAATGTATGTATTTTGTTGGAGAATCGTCATTTAATCATTTTGGTAGAGAATTAAACTCTTTTGATACAAAGTAATTTTATTGAAGAATTATTTCTTTGGTTAAAAATGTAACTATTTTGTCAAAAAATACATTGTTTTTTGTTTAAACTTAATTTCTTGAGCTGAAAATTTAGCTGTTTGATAACAAGGCACACGAGGCTTGTTATTCGTGCAACCGCTCGGGGTGTCCACAGCATCGGGTATTTATGTGAGGAAATTGTGTCGGTAGAGAATAACGCTTTTATTATTTATCATTTTTTTATTTGTGATCATTTTTCAACGATTAGTCTTCAGAAATAAAGACATTACATGAGAAAATAATCAAATAATCATTAAAAAACGTTACTTCCACTTTTCATGAAATGGCCCACTTCAGATTCCCCAAAAAATACCTTTTTTCGGAACTGCACTATTACTGTTTTTTTGACTTAAAGAACTATATTTCGAGAGTTGCAGGTTGAATTTTCAGGTAAAAATATTGAAAATTGACTGATTTATGTGTTTTTTTTTTTGTGAAAAAAGTCATTTTTCACGTTTTTGTAAGTATTTCTTGTTTCTGACGCGCACCAACATTTTTTTCATCAATATAAATTTATCCTCACACTGAAAGGATAGTTGGAGCGTATTCAGTAATTTTGTTGAATTGATATAACGTATACTCTCTTTGCAGGATGAAATTTTCCGGCTGGGGTCGCCCATGACTCCACATTGCGCTTTGTGAAATTATTAGATAGGATGCCGCTTCAAGGTTTAAAATGTCCTGTGAAAAATTTGTTTTATTCGAGTTGAATATAACTTCCTTTAATGAAAATTTAACTGTTCCATTTTTTTACGTTGATACTGTCCAGCAGAAAATTTATTAATGAGGTTCAAAATTAATGTATTTTGATAAAATTACTGTTATTGAGTAAAAATTAATCCTCTTGTTTGAAAGTTGAACTACTTTGATGAAAGTTATTTTATTAGTTAAAGGATCATCAATTGGGTTGAACCTTTAGCTATTTTGTTAAAACTTTTTTTTCAAATTAATTTATCAACTGAAAATAAAACTAAAACAAAAAATGCCCCCCCCTGCTTTCTGTCACTTGTTTTCCAACAAAAAAAATGTTTTCCTCATATTCATGAATTTTTTCCAATTTTTTCCACCGCCCCTTGTATAAGAAATAATGCTCTAAACTTGACTGTTCTTAAATGTACCCAAAAATCCTTACTTTTTTTTTAGATTTTTCAGTCTGCTAAGCACAAAATTTTTTTTACATAAACGGCTTCAAGCTCATTAACGTAGAACACTTTCAGCTTTTAAATGACTGTTTTTTGTTGCGCTAGCATTTCTTTTTACTCAGTTGCTAAGCTTCAAAGGCAGATGCCTATAGTTTTCTCGCCGATAGTAGTCACTTCTCTCGTGCTGACAACTTTTTTGTATGGCCTGTGTGAATAGAAATCCCTAAACTTTTCCCAACTTGTTGCATCTAGGGGAAAACTAAGACGTGTAGGAGAAATTCTGAGGCCAGATTTGGATTCAGTGGCTCAAAATCCATAAGGGTAACCTAGTCACCTGTCTCGTGCAGACAAATTTTTTGTATGGCCTGTCTGACGAGAAAATTCCTAGGCTTTTCCCTACTCTTTGAATATAGGGAAAACCTGATACGTGTAGGACAAATTCTGAGGCCATATTGGGATTCAGCGACACAAAATCCATAAGTGTAGCCTAGTCGCTTGTCTCGTGCAGACAACCCTTTTGCTAGAAAATTTAATTATTTGGTTGTAACTTCATCTTTGTAATTTGAAAATTCAGCTATTCGGTTAAAAATGTCACTTTTAGTATTTGAAGTTTAATCTTTTTTCTTTAAAAATTCGACCATTTGGTAAAAATGCATACTCGTAGGTTCAAAATTTAATTATTTGGATAAAAATTCAACTATTTGGTTAATAAATCATGTTTCGTGGTTAAAAATGAACTTTTTTCTTAAATTTCATATTTTTGCGGATGTATCTTAAATGTTTTCATAAATCATTGGACTTTTCAGATTGAGAAATCAATTTTTTGGTTGGAAATTCATCTCTCTTGGTAGAAAATTAATCTTCTCTGGCTGAAAATCCAACTATTTTGTTGAAAGTGCAGTATATTTCGGCTAGAAATCCTAATCGTTTTGCATTGATTTCAAAATGGTACTTTTAAATTAATTTCACCTCTAGCAAATTTATTTCCTAATTATTACTCTATTCTAATTAAAAAATTACCCTATTTCACCTATTTTGATAGAATTTTTGGTTGCGAAGTCTGCGTGCTAGACACGGTGGTCAGATTCAGTGATTAGCAAAGTGGGC
This sequence comes from Belonocnema kinseyi, assembly GCF_010883055.1. Taxonomy (NCBI): domain Eukaryota; kingdom Metazoa; phylum Arthropoda; class Insecta; order Hymenoptera; family Cynipidae; genus Belonocnema; species Belonocnema kinseyi. The sequence goes on along the minus strand of NC_046659.1, from coordinate 83,661,114 downwards.
AAAATGTTGGCTTATCATCCCGGGTAAAGAGGAACCGCCCTTACTCATATTGAAAGGAAGGATTGCGTACCTGGTACGACTAACAACCTATTATTTTTTGATTTGTGTCTCGAAAAGAATGGCGCGAGTGCACCTTTATTGCTCGCTTTAGGCTCCTCGCAGGAGAGTCTGCGCGAAGAATCTCTCGGGGCATTGATACTTTTATTGCGGTAGTTTAAAAGTTATTGTGCTGCAATATACTTGCATTTATTATAATGGCAACATTGTAAGTTCCTACCCATTTGGAAGTTCATTTCAAAAAAATTTAGGGATGCAAAATAAGAGAAACAAGGCGGTTTCTCGCTAAAATAGGGGAATATATTTATTTGAATACAATTAGTCAAAACAGGGCCGGCGCGCCTACAAAAAAGGGTTTCGTATCCTATCAATACGCTAATTAAGGCGTTCAAATGTCCCGTCAGTCACTTCTCCTACGATACCACCCTTTCTTTGCCCACTCCCATAATAAATTTAAAATAAAATATTTCAAATTTGAAGTCGAAACATATAGAACTTTTAACCAAATTGTTGAATTGTTAAAAAAAAGATTACATTTCTACCAAAAGAGATTAATTTTCAATGAAATAGTTGAGATTTTAAGCTAAAAAGTCAAAAGTTCTAGAAAAAAATTGATTTTTAAACTCAAAAAGATGAATTTTTAACATGCACGCTTATTTTCGAACAAGATACATGACTTTTCAACGATATAGTTGAATTTTCAACCTAAACAAATAAACTGAAACACGATAGTTAAATATGTATACAGTGAATTAGAGCATCACTACAGTGTGAATTTTCTGTGACCTTCGTATGAATAACGAAGTTATTCTTTCAATAAAATCAATTAATTTGGTCATATGGTCCGTATGATCAAATTACTTAATTCTATTTTTTTAAAAACTTCGTTATAATAGTTAAATGTTTAACAAATAGTTGCGTTTTCAGCGCACAAATATGAGTTTTTAACCAAACCGTCGAATTAAAAAATGTTTAATATTCAATAAGAAAATTCATTCTTCACAAAAAAGACTCTTCTGTCCGAAAGAATAATTTTTAATACGAAAGGCAAAAAATATAATAATTGATATTTCAGTAAAGATTTTTGTTTCGGATAAAAAATAGTCGTCTTCAACTAACAATGACGAATTTTTACAAACTAGTTAAATGCTAGAAGAAAACGGATAATTTTTTTAACAAACATTGAATGGTCAACCAAAAAAAAATCGTTAAGCTGAGAATATAAATTATCAATAAAAAAGTTGTTTTTTTAACAACACAGTTAAATTTTCTACTAAAAGCATTCAAATTTTAACAAAAATAGAATAGTTCAAGTTGCCGTTCAATAAATTGATTTTCGACCCAAAAAAAGTGAATTTTCGAAAGAGCAGATCAACTTTATAAACAAGGTATGAATCTTCAACTAATAAAGTTTATTTTTAACTAAGAAATTTAGCTCTTAACAAAGTAATGGAATTTCCAACTAAGAAAAAGAATTTTCTACCAAAAAGAGGTATGTTTAACAAAATAACTAAACTTCCAAACAAATTTTGGAATTTTGAAGAAAATAATTATTTTATCGAAAAAATTTTATAATATTTAAAACGAACAATTGAATTTTGAACCTACAAAGATCTATTTGTAACCAAATAGTTCAATCTTCAAACCTCGTGAGAGCTATTTTTATCTTAAAAATAACAATTTTCAATAGAATGGTGCAATTAAAAAGTAAATGAAATTAATTATTTCTTTCAAAACGTTGAATTTTCCAATGAAAAAGACGTACTTTTTAGAAGAGATTAATTTTCTACAAAATAGTTTAATTATCAACCCACAAAGATGTGTTTTTAACTTAATAGTTAAATTCTAAAATAAATAATTAATTATCAACCAAAACAAAAATTAATTTTGAATCAAATACGAAGTTTTTTATCTAAAATGATTAATCTTTAACAGCAACAAAAATTAATTTTCAAATAAGTATTTGAATTATCAGCAAAAAATGATAAATTCTTAAAAAATAGAATAGTTGAATAACTAAATAAAAACAAAACTAAATAAAAACAATCAATCCTTAACCAAAAACGGAATATTAAAATTTTTAGTAACAAAAATTAATATAAAACAATAATAATGATTTTTTGATCTAAATAATTCAGTCTTCTACTAATAAACTGAATTTTTAACAAGACAGTTCAACTTTCAAACAAGTAGTTGAATTTTCGACCACAAAAGGGCACATTTTTGAACAAAATAATTACATTTTGAACCAAATATCAGAATGTTTAGCAAAAATAGATGAAGTTTGTAGTATAAACGTAATTGTAAAATTCTAAATGAAAAAAATTATCTTTTAGACGTAAGTAGTTGTAATTTTTGTATTGGGTTCTATTATTTCAATTCGCATTTATTCGAAATAAATAAAAACAAAGGTAAAATCGAGAAATGTTTAAAGAACAGAGGATAGAAGGAAGTTCTAAAGTTCTATCTCGATAGTCCAAATGGATAAGTAAACAACAAGTTACTGAAAGAAAATGACTTTCCATAGTCTGATGATTAACTAAGTTCCTTCTTAGTAAAGCAAAGTTTCTGGGAAACCTGTACACTTCTTGCCAAGGGCCTCATATGAGCGAATGTAAAGTAACCTGTACTCGACAACATAGAAGATCAAAAGGGCCGCGGCAGAGAAGATTTTTAGTGCTCGGTTCGGACCCGAGGAGCAGGAAATGTATTGATATTTATTTACGACTGGTAGTAATAATTGATCTTGGAACTGCAACTCTGCGGTGTCTACGACTCTTGCAGCCCTCCGCCCAAAGCTGTTTGTGGCAGGTGAAGATCAGGCCCTGGGCCCTACTTCTTTATTTTGTTTCGCCGTATATCAGAACTAAACGAAAGGGTTAAAGGTGCATCTTTTCAGAAACCCATTCGTTGTAGACATCGTTTAGATGTTTAATGACTTTCTTCCTCTCTGAGAAGTAATTTATATAAACATTTAAATACGAGTTTCTCAAAAAAAAGAAGAAAATTTCACAATTGTATCTGCAAGCTTCCAGAGACCGAGGGTCCACAGAGGTTCCGCAATTAAGTTTTTGGTGAAAAAAGAGATTTTACTCCGAAAATGTGAGATTTAATTTATTATTAGAAACATTTGATATCATATAGGTGTCTCATAAATATTAATCGAGGAAATAATTTATACATGCATTTAAATATGATTTTCTTAAAAATTTTTGCATATTATATCTGCCGAGATTCAGAGTTCAATTTGAGGTAAAAAGGGAGATTTCAATTATTTTAAAAAATTGTTTATATCATATGGTTGTCTCGTAAATACTAAACGAAGAAAACATTTATATAAGCATTTAAATACGAGTTAAAAAAAAAGAAAATTTCACGATTATATTTAAAAATTTCAGTGTCGTTCACAGCAGTTCAGTAGTTCATATTTAGGCAAAAAAGGGAATATTATGCATTATTAACAATTTTAAATATAATACGGATGTATCGTGAATATTAAACGAAGAAGTAATTTATATCTACATTTAAATACGAGTTTTTTAAAATGAACCCAAAATTTTACAAATATTTAAGGCTACAGCTTTAATGGTACAACTTTAGGCAAACAGGGGATTTTTTCTGAAAAAAGGGATTTCATTTATCATCAAAAGCATTTTTGTGCCTTAAATTAATTTTGTAGTTAGCTTTAGAAAATCTTTTCGATACCTAAGCACTTTTTTCTCGTAAAGATAAATCATCAAAAAATTAAAAATATCGAAGATTCCAAAATAGATTGAGTCTTGAAAACTAACTGTATTTTAAGTTTTTAAAAATATATTTTTGTAAGTCGGAATATTTTTATTCATTAGTCTTACCTTTTTATTAGTATATTTTCTCTTAGTTTAGAAATCTAAGTCGTTCAACGTATATTGTTAAGTAAGCTAGAAGGGAATAATGTAAAAAAGACAACAATCACTATTGAAAATATCGACTGTTTCCGTTTTTTATTTCTGAGATGTTTACGTTAAACGTGTTTTAAAAAAAAATTCTGATTAGAAAATACAACTATTATATTGGTTGAAATTGAAAGTTCATTATTCTTGGTTGAGAAGTCCGCTTCTATATTTTTTGTGGAGAATTTATCTTTTTGGTCACCAATTTTATTATCGAATTGAAAATCTAATTATTTTCTTCAAAATTGTACTGGTATCGTTTACGATACCAGTATCCCCCCCCCCCCTAAAATCATGTTTTTTGTATGAATTGAACTGTTTTGAATTTAAAATAAAAATCTTTTTCGGTTCAAAAGATTTTTTTTCAACAAGTAAGTTGAAATTTTGTTTCTTTCTTGACTAAAAAATCTTTCTAGGTTACAATAAAAAGTTAGAAAATTAAATTATTTTGTGTGAACCTTAATTTTTAAAAATTTAAATGAACTTCTTTGTCAAAAATTCACATTTCGGGTTGAAAATTTAACTGTTTTGGTAAAAATTGCTCTGTCTGGCTTAAAATTCTAAGAATATTTGGGTAAATATTTGACTGTTTTGTAGAAAATAAATTAATTTGGTGAAAATGTTATTCCTGTCTTGACTGAAATATCTTTTATGGTTAAAGATTCATATCTTTGGTTAAAAATTTAACTTTTTTGCTGAAAATTTGTTCTTTTAAATTAAAATATTGTTTTTAATTCACACTTTCAAGTTAAAAATTAAATTCTATTGTAGATAATTCGCCTTTCTTCTTTAAAATTTAACAATTAGGTTGAAAATTATTCTACTATTTTTTGAAAATGCAATATTTTAAGTTAAAATGTTTAAAAACATTAAATCGTTTCAATTTTAATTTGATACAAGTACCTAAATTAATTAAATGAAAAACGATGCATTACACTATTTTTGTGAAAAATTTTCTTCTGTCCCCTTCTTTAGAGCACTGTGGCCCGTATATCTCTCTAATTAGGATATTTTTTATTTTTAACTACAGAATTGACTTATCTTTCAAATCCTGGTGCTCGATTAAATTTTTAGCGATTTACTTACTGCTGACGATGTCCCTTAAATCTACGAAATTATTGAATGAATCGTTGAGGAAATATTTGAAATTGGTATCATGAAAAAAATCTCTCATGGTGTTACTTTCTGTTTATGTTTCAATGAAAATGATTCGAAACCTTGTAAAGAAGGGAGAAAGGGCGAAAACTTGGTAAAAATTCATAATTTCTTGTATCTAGGGTATTTTTTTAAGTTAAGGGGGAAAAGGAGGATAACCCGAGTAAAAATGCTTCGACTTGAGTTAGACTTGGTTATGTCTTGAGTTCGTCTCCAAGACATCAATGTCTGGCTGCGTCTCAAAACTGAGTCGAGACATAGGCCTTCGTCTTATTTTTATAGTCACGATAGGTAAAACGGCGTTTACTTGTCTTAAGCCGAGCCTTGTCTTGACTAAGATGACGTTTACTTGACTCAAGACGAGCCTTTTCTTGGCTGAGATTATCGAACCGTTTTTGGTCTATAAATGAGATTAAAATTGATGAATGGAAAATTTTTAATTATTAAATTAGTTAGTTTTAATTTAAAAATTCAGAATCGGTGGGTCTGAACGAGTATAACCCTTAAAAATTTTCTTTAAAAAAATAAAAATTGTAACTTTCTAGAAGGATCTCCTGAGCCGTCAGAAATACGTAAAAACAAACAACATTTTCAGTAAC
>NC_046659.1:83641848-83655271 GCF_010883055.1 Belonocnema kinseyi | reverse complement strand
ATATGCATTGTATAAAAATATACAAAATTGTGTAACCATTAACAAAGATTAGCTTTTATGTCTGTTAGAATTACCCTTTTTGTTAGGGCAGCCATACGCTCGTAGTTATAAACCGCACGTGTTGGAGTCATGAAAATTCGACTCAAAAGATAAATTTATGTCATCAAGACATAAAAACTTGTCTCAATGCATAAATTGAAGTCTGGCTTCATCTCAAAACTGAGACATGCTCAAGTCGACCTTTTCGACTTCAGCATGTCTTGATTGGGGGCATTTCAAATCGAACTCAAGTCGAAGCATTTTTATTCGGGAAGGTAAAAAGGGAACTCAGTGTAATTCCTGGAGTCTGAATTTGCATTCCCTTTACTTTGTATCCTCACTTTGTCATCATTCCCACGAGATTCTTTGCGCTAAACATTGACATTGTCCTCGTTAAATACGTGCTGAGTGCAAAATGTTTTATGCTCTTTTCCGAGAGTGTATCGAGAGGCGCTTGTTAGCTTTGCCCAGGCAGCGAAATGTTGGACCTTAAACAGCGCGTCGTTTAATAAATACGTCGATCGTAAACTATTTCGCCCAGGATCATTAAATATCAAGATATTACAAAAAAATCTCTCCCACCCCTCTCATTCCTTCCCTCTCTCCAGGATACACAATAAATCTCTACGACACACAAGAGCCTCTTGCGACGGTCGTTGAGCCTTATTTTGAAAGCCTACAATAAATATTGTCCAAATTTCTTGCCAAGAAGAATCTCGAGACTTGAAATGATACAGAAACACCTGAGGGGACGTCCATAAACTACATCACCAATTTTGGGCTATTTTTGCCCCCTCCACATCACCCCTTGTTGACGACCGTAATCCTCCCAGTGAACGAAAAATAACGTAGCTGTTGGCTAAATAGGGATATGACGAATATTCAACAAAATAGTGGATTTTTTTACGAAAAAAGAAAGCTTGAACAATAAATTTAGCAGTTGATATTGCATCCAACTAAGATTTTAATCTTAATAAAAAAAAAAATGACTATTCAACCTGAAAGTAAGACTCTTCTACTGTAAAGGATGAATATTCTATCCAAAGTGACAAATTTTCAAATAAATAGTTGAATTCTTGACCAAAAAGGACGACTTACAAAATATTTAAATTCTCAATAAAAGATTTAAAATTTTATTAGAAGAACTCGAATGCTTTAGAAAATGACTGTTTTTTGTACCCTTAAAAATCAACTTTCACCAAGAAAATTTAGTTTCAATCAAGACAGATGAACTTTCAGACAAATACTGCCATTTTAAACTTAAAATGATAAATTTTTAACCATAAATAAGAATGGTAAATTTTCTGTTCGATAAGTTAATTTGAAACTAAAAAAAAGGTAGTTGAGCCAGTTAAGTTTAACCAAAGAAATGATTTTTTTAAATAGCTGAATCATAACTAAAAAAGACTCATTTTGAACCAAAGAACACGAATTTAAAAAAAAATCATAAATTATCAATTAAACTGATGAATTTTGAATACAAAAAGATGAATTTTCTGTAAAAATTCAATTTTTAAACCTAAAAAAGTGTTCAAAGCGAAAGATAATTTTAAATCGGATAGTTACATTTTTAACCAAAAAGATTTATTCTTAACCAAGAAGAGTAATTTTCTACTAAGCTATTCGAAATTTCAATCAAAGAGTTTAATTTTTTTTTTTAATTTTTAAAAATTTTTAAACTTTTAATTTTTTCATGGTGTTTATCTGAAATGAGTTTTCACAGAAAAAATGCGTATTTTTTACAAAACAATTACATTTTCAAACAAAAGATAAGGAATTCTTACTAAAAACTTTATTTTTAACCAAATAATTTATTTTTCTAGCAAATTTTTAAATTTTTAAGTCAAACACGAATTATCTTCAAAAAAGTTAAATATTTACCAAAAAGATAGATTTTGAACTTATATTATGAACCTTAAACAAAAAATGAACATTACCAAAGCAGTTCAACTTTCAACCTAGTAGTTGTATTCCCAACCAAAAAATATATCAATTTTTAATCAAGAACAGTTGAATTTATGAGAAAAATACAAATTTTTAACAAAAAAAGGTTTATTTTAAGCAATGAGATAAATTTTCAACTAAAATTAAAAATCTTTAAACAACGAATGATGCAATAAAGAGTTCAAAATTTAACTAAATAGTTCAATCGAAATGGTTGAAATTTAAACAAAACAAAAAAAAAATTGTATGTACATTGTATTTATATTTGAACCAAAAAGAACAATCTTTAACCAAGCAAAAAAATTTAATTCCGGTGATCAACTTCGACCAAAAACTTGAATTTTCTGCCAAAAAAAAAGCATTTTAACAAAATGGTTCTGTTTTCAACAAACTAATCAAATTTTCAACCGAATAGTAGAATTTTTAACCACCTAGGATGAAATCCTTCAACCAATATATGAGACTTTTTTATTAAAAAGAATGCACTTTTAAGCAAAAATGGTTAGATTTTAGGCTGTGTCTAGTCTCCTTGAAAAATTGAAGGAGTTTGAAAAGGGGATGAAATTAATTTTCGGGAAAACAAGCCAAGCTAATCAAAAATATTGGACTTCCTCGTAGATTTCACTATTGTGTTCTAATAAGTCAGTTTGCATTTAGGCTAGAAATTTCAAAAAAGATTTAATTTTCTTGCGAATAGCGGGAAAAAAAGAATTCTTCAAAAAAGGCCATAAGACGGGAATAAGTGAAGAAGTCTGAAATACGAGGGGATTTTTAAACTTTTTAAGAATAAAGAGAACTTCGGGATAATTACCTTTTACATTTAGAGGAATTTCAAAAGTAGTTTGTAAGAAAATATTCCTCTTTTTGCGGAAGCAATTATATATCGATATAGAGAAGAACGAGGAGAAGAAAGTATAAAAAGTGTTAAAAAGCAATAATACGACTTTATCATTTTTTGGATATTTAATGCACTTTGAATATCAATATATTTCTGCACCATACAAGTTTTTTTTTAATTTACATTTGATAGAGCCTCGTCATTGCTTTTGCAGTACTTTTTATATTCTCTGCAACATATTTAGGGGAGAAAACCCTACAATAGATAGTGATCCTACAGTAGATAGAAATTAATTACATGCAAAAATATGAGTAAAATAATCAATTCTAATTTTAATATATTAGCACATATCGTGGTTTAAGAAATAATTAACCTTAATAAATTATTTTACTTATCTTAGAATTTTAAATGAATGATTATCTACTGTAAGGTGGTCTACCCTGTACATAATTTGTTTCGAAAAAGATGACTTTTTTCTTAGAAACAACTTTTTGAATTCTGCGAAATGTAAAATGTAATTTGATGAAAAAATCGGCGTAATTTCGAAACGTTGTTATACAATTCTGATTAAATAGTCTCAAAGAATTCGAACAAATAATGTGTTTTTCTTGCCAATTTAAAGTTGTTAAGTTATTTACAAGAAAAATTTAAGCTCTCCTACAGTAGTGGCTTAGATAAAAATTTGTATCTTTTAGAACTTGAACTCTAAAAGAAACCTGTCGAGACTAAAAGGGTTCCTTTAGTGGTCCAACTGTAGACTTCTTCGAAAAAATTCATATTTTGGTGTTCTTTTTCTGTAAAGGGGCTTTTTTTCCTTGTAACCCCTTAGGAACCAAGAATTTTCATAATTGAATTCCCAGTTTCTAATTACTTATCAAAGAGGTTTTTATTGTTGCATGCCTATCTACCGCAAACGTTTTTTAAACATGTATCCTTAGTTTTTGCCGTGATCCCTCACCCCCTCAAATTGGTGACGTATTTTATGGATGGCCCCTAAAGCAAGAACCTGTATGTGAAACTTTGCAATTATTGTCTTGATTGTAACACAACAAAGTTCCTATAATTCTGTTTTTGACTATTTCTTCTTATTGAGTGTCTACTTTTCCAAGAAGGAGATGCTGAGCAGAAGTGGAGAATGTAGAATGCGTTAACGATAACGAAACAGAAAGACTTGCGCCAATAGTCGCGGCTTCTCCTTGGAAAGATGTGCACATAAAGCGGCGAAAGGAAGAAAAAAGTCTGAAAATTCCCTACTCGATCCACTTGGACCTCGAGTTCCCCATATATCTTGCGGACTTGTATGCGCGTACACGCCGGCTGACGTAAACGCGGACGAACGAAACGCATGCGCCCGCGACGAGGCGCGAAAGTTAAAAAGTTGAAAAGTAGCCCTTCGCCTTTCGAGAGTTATGCGCGAAACACACGTAGTACGTTCGGACACTGACAAAGCGACGCACATGTACAAGAGCTTTGCAAGGCCTCCGATGCCGAATAACTTGTACACTACCCTCGAAAAGTTTGCTTCAATAATTTTTTACCTTATCGATTATTTTCTTGTTGTATCCTTTTGTTAATCATCTAATATCAGGATACTTTAGTGCATTTAGGAGATTTTAATGCTTCTGGACTGTTTAAGGGGATCTTAAAAGAATCATCTAACATCAGGATATTTGACATGCCTTCAGGATATTTCATTAGTTTGAGTATATTTCATAATATTCGGAAAAAAGTCACTCAACTGCAGGAGAGTTTAGTTGACTTCAGGATATTTAAATGATTCCAGGATACTTAATTGAATTTAGGATTCTTTAGAGGATTCAGGATATTCCAATACCTTTGGAATATGTTCAGGATATTTAAAAGAAATCGTCTAATTTTAGGATACTTCAGTGTTTTTTTTGCAAGATTTTTGTAGCTTGGAACTATTTGAGACTATTTCAAAGTAATGATCTAATTTCAACAGATTTCGCTTCACTTCATGATACACCAGAGCCGCGTTTTAGTAACTCACGGTTTAGTAATTCCTAGAATTGTTGGCCCACGCAGTTTCTCACCATACAGGGTGAGAGACGGTCGCGACTCTTGCCTAAAAAACACTAGCAGCATAGTGAAAAGGCGCATAGCGGAGATTGAGAAATATTATGTATTTCAAATGGAAATAGTTCAAACGGCCCAGACTGCTTACGTTTCTATTCCCCCATTTTAGTAATCTTTAAAATTTGAAAATCATTGTAAGCGTTTGAAATTCCTTGGAACTTTATAAAGCACTTGAAAATATCTTAGGATATTAAAAATACTATAAAATCTCAAAAATCCTTTGCAATCGCTACACATTTTTAAAACCTATTTCAAATACCTTTTAATATTCAAGTCCCTCAAAATCTTTTGAAATCTCTTCAAATTTTTTAAAACTTCACGAATCCTGGTGTTTTTTTTTGTAATTACGCTATAATCCTTAAAATTCTTTAAACATTCTTGAAACTATTTAAATTATTAGACAATTCTTTAGCATCATTTAAAATATCCTAAACTGTTTAAAATTCATCAAATTTTTTTGAAAGTACATTGAAATAATTTAAACTTTCTAAAAACCCTGCGAAATTATATGAAAAATGACATTCCATGCAATCTTCGAAAATGTATTACACTACCTATAAAGCTTTTAAACCCTTTAAAGTAATTGAAATACTCAAAAAGCGGATAAAGTCCATTGGAATCTTAACAAATATTTGAAAACCTTACAGGTCATAAACCAGGTCATATAGTATCGTTCCGTATCTTCTGAAATAATAATAAATTATTTAAAACCGAATGCCGATTTTTTAAATACCTTCGAATGTTTAAAAATACTCTAATTAAATAAATAATGAATCTATTTTAAATTACTTTAAATACTTTGAAATTTTTTAAAGCTATTGAAAATTCGCCGGATTAAAAAAAAAACCTGCAATTTTTGTAATTCTTTGGAATACCTTCAAATAATTAAACCCATACAAACTCCCTACGAATATTTTTAAATAAACCAAAATATTTCAAATCCTTGGAGAATCCCTCTGCATTGTAGAAAACTATTAGCATCCTCTTGAAACATTTTAAACTACGATAAAATATTCCATAAGAATTAAAATAAATTCAGTAATAGGCATAGACCAAAATTCAATAATATGTTAAGCCAAAGATTAATTTATTCAATGAAGAGTCAGTAAAGTGATATTTTTGGTTTAAAAAATTACTATAGTGCAAAAATTTTAAAAAGTGACCAAATAGTGATTTAAGAGAATCAAGTTATTAACCATCAAATGCTAGAACGTGCCCCAGGGACCCGGACGTTGTGTTTAGCAGAGCGATGTTTTTAAACAATTTTCTCATTTTGCAAGACCTCTCATGCCGAACAACTTGTGTCTCACCCGCGGTTTTTTCTCATCCTTTAATGCCCTCTTGGGCCTTTTAATACCCATTGTAAGATTGAAAGATCGCTTTGATACTCAGATTTGATATATGAGCACCTTTAAATATCATTAAGAATATAATTCAGAATTGTCTCTGCAGAGCCCTACTTTCTTTATCCACTTGCATTACTACCCAATAACAAAACCTCAAGTCAACATGAAAGATTAGACATTCGCGTGGGATTTACCCTAGCATAGAAATATTTCTATTTATACATACATTAAAGGGAAAAAGTGGCCCAAGTAGTAATGATGCTGTAATTTATTATATTCCAGCATCATAAAGGAATTCTTCCGTATCATCGCCGCATCTAATCACGATAAGACTCAGGTCTCAAAGAATAACTCCTTCGCAAGTTTCCAAGACTGATGGCGACACGAGAATGATACAAAGGGCTGGATTTCCGATATATCACTCTGTCAGATTCTTCCGTGTTTTCTGTCCTTGTATCATGACTTTCGTTAAAAGAAATGGAGGTTATTGGGTCGTTATAGAACAATAATTATTTGTGACTTTCGGCCAGGATTTATAAATAACTGTGTGTGAGCAACATTGCAGGTAATGGAAAAAATGGGTAACCCTCTACTGGGTAATTTATAACGGGGTAAACTCTCCGTGCAGAATCATTGTTTCACCACGGAGAGTTTACCCCACCAACAAATACTTAGCTGAACGTTATCAATTACAGGGCGGGAGGTCTCACCATGAACGACAGTTGGTACTATAGTTTAGTAAGTTTCCTTATGACGAAATTTCACAAACTTTGCGAATTTTGGAAATGATGAACTTGCGACGGAACAATTCAATTCTATCTTAATAAGTTTGAAAATCACTTCCATATTAGAGACCTCGCAATCTTCCAACTATTGCCCTCTTTTCACCTCTTTTAATGAATTGTTATTTCTTCTCTGGTTAAGAGTACCTTTTTTTGGTAGTAAATTAAACCATTTTATCAAAAATTTTCTTTTTCAGGACTAATTTATTTAATTGAAAATGTAAATATTCTATTGTTTGTGAAAAAATTATATTTTTAATTGATGTTTGGTACTTACTAGTTGAAAATTCTACCATTTTGTTTAAAGTTAATCCTCTTTATTGAAAATGCATTCTTTCTTGGGAGAATTCATTTTGCTTTATTTCAAATTAAAATATTTTACGTCAAATTGACAACGTCAATGTTTTCTACTAAACTGTTGAATTTTGAAACCAAAAAGGTTAATTTTCTACAAAACAATTAAATTTTTATCAAAAAAGTTTTTTAAATATAATAGTTAAATCTTCAAACGAAGAGATGAATCTTTAACCAAAAAATTACTTTGAAGTAAATAATTACATTTTTGCTCAAGAAGATGAGCTGGCAATGAAAAATATAATAGTTAATACCTCAAAAAAATATTTGACGTTGAGCTATCAACTATTACATTTTTTATTGACAGCTCATCTTCTTGAGCAAAAATGTAATTATTTACTCCAAAGTAATTTTTGGGTTAAAGATTCATCTCTTCGGTTAAAGATTTAACTATTATAGTAAAAATTGACTTTTTTGATGAAAATTAAATTGCTTTGCAGAAAATTAATCTTCTTGACTTTAAAATTCAACAGTTTAGTAGAAAATTAAACTGTAAAATTAAAACTGAACTTTCTATTAACAATTAATTTTTTTGCTTAAAGAGTCTTCTCTTTGGTTAAAAATTTAACCATATTATTGAAAATTCAATTTCTTGTTTAAGAATTAATTTTTTAAACTGAAAATGTAACTTCAATTTTTGGTCGACAATTTATAATTTACTGTTAGAAGTTCAACTGCTTTGACAAAAATCCCTTCTTTGTTTGAAAATTCAATAATTTCGTACAAAAATAAATTATATGAGAAAAATTAAACTATTTATTTTGAAATTTTACTATTTTGTTAAAAATTTTTTTGCAGAAAATTAATTTTTTATCTGAAAATTTGACGATTCCATTTTTGTTTGAAAGTTCATTCATTATTGATTGAAAATTCAACTAATTTGTCTTCTTGGTTCAGAATTTAACTATTTTATTGAAAATTCTTCGTGCGGTTGCTGTTGACTGGTTGAAATTCCTTTTTTTATCGTTAAAAATTATTCCTTTTGTTCTGAAAGTTTAACGATTTCATTTTTAGTTACAAAATTCTTATTTCCAGTTGAAAACTGCACTATTTGGTTAAAAATTCATCTTTTTTTTTTGAAAATTCAATTATTTTGTTCAAGTAATCCGTTTTAGTCGGGAATTTCACTGCTTCCTGAAAAATTATCCTTCTCAATTAAAAATTTATCTTCTATACTAAAATAGCCTTCGCTCTTGGTTGACAATTAATTTTTGGTGTAAAATTTTACTTTGCGTTGAACATGTAACTATTTTTTCAATGTCATCTTTATTTTTGGAAAAACCGTCTTTCTTGATTGTAAATTAACTTTTTTCTTTAAAACTCAATTGTTTTCGAAAATTGCCTTTTTTTAGTTTACAAGTTTAACCATTTGGTTAAAATTTCAACGATTTTATTGAAAATTCGTTTTGGTTGTTTCAAAACTCAACTGTTTGGTTCTCAATGTAACAACTTAGTTGAAAATTATATGTTTTCACTTGCTCCTTTTAGTAAAAAAAATTTTCTTGAATATACAAAATATTTCTACTTTGAATCTTATGCATTTAAAGAGTTGCATGTGAAACTTGACATGATGTCAACATTAGCTTAATTTAAAAGAACTTATTCTTCTATTTTCATGGAAAATCGCTCTACTTTCCCTGTTTTGTGTAATTTTTGGGCTGTGAAATCTAATATTTCAATATTTTTATTTATTATTAATTTATTACTAAAGCTTATAGTGTACCATGGGGGGGGGGGGGGGGGGGGGGGGGGGGGGTACAATTTAGCCCAAAAATGGTAACGTACATTGTTAGAAAAATCTGTACGAGGTTTAATATACAAGCGTGTGAAGCAAATATGCACTGCCGCTACTGAAATGTAACATACAGTGGTGTAGTGAATTTAATATACATATGTATTAAATTTAATATACAGGTCAAATTAAATTAATAATCTAGAATTCGTTGACTGAATTGTTATTTATTTTGAAAGTGCAATGTACAGGTAAAACATTTTCCTAATTTCGCTCTGCATGGTCAAAATTTAAGGCGACTTGAAATCCAACTTTATTTCTGATTCGACAGGAAGAAGTTATCATGTTTTATTATTTACAATCTAAAATTACTGCTAAACTTATTTTGGATTTGTGAAAAATGGAATTATCTTATTTTTCTTGTGAGTGATCAACATCAATGTTTATGAAATTTATTATAGTCGCCTTTAATGGCGATTTCATATGCTTGATATATAAATTTTAATACACATGGGTATATTAAATTTAATATTATTTTGAACAGTGTAGTTTATGGACGGCCCATCATTCTCACCAACTTGAATTGCGTTTTCCTTCCAAAGCAGTTTTTCGAAGTTCCAGCTTCAATTCCGGACTTAAAATGCCCGGAATGTATGTCCCTATATGCAACTCGATACCTACAAAGTGGACCCTTTCCTCGTAGAACGTCACATTTACGACTGTTGCGTCGCGGCGGAGACTCGTCTCGCGGCGTCTGTGTGACCATTTTCCACGTCGATGATCCTGTTCTATTATACTTCGACTAAGGGCAACAAATTGTCGTCCAGAGGCCATATATTATTTTCTCCTAATCGCAAAGAGTACGTGTGCGAAAACATAAAGAACGAAAGGCATTAGAAGACATAAACACAGAGAATCGATGGGACAATTTTTCAGATAGTTTTGAAAAATGCACCTAAATCAACCCTATTTACGATAGGCCCCGGACACATTCTACATAAATTTTCTTATACAGTGGAAATTTTCAAGACTATTTGTCTAATGATAATACATTATGCACCAAGGGTGGTACGTGTGTCTTCATAGCCGAGCGCTAGCCTGCGACTCGCACTGCAAACACGCGAGGCTATAAGGACGTACTACCCGTGGTGCACACGATGCTTTATGCAACAAATGTTTGCTATGGGCTGCAGGCGGAATTGAGATTTTAGAGGCCCAGGGCGGAGTCCTGGTGGTAACGCATTTTAGGGCGTAGCCTGGTGGGGGGGTGCAGGGGGCGCAGCCCTAAGAAGAAAAACATTGGTTCTTTACACACCATATTGAGACGTTCGACAAGTCGGTTAAATCTCTCCCTCCCATATTTTTATTTCACTACACCCTTACTCATAAAATTCTTCCATTATTCCCCTCGTCCTACCCTTTAATCACAGTTCCCCAACTACCACTTCCCTTACTTTCCCTTTGTCATTTTCCATCACTTCCCTTACTTTTTCCCGTTTCCCTTTTTTTCCTTGCCCCAAACTAACCACTCAATCCCCTACTACTCCACTCATAACTTCCCACAATACCCCTCCCCTCAAATCATGTCTTATACACCTCGGTCTTTACAAATAATAATAGAGAATTCTTTCAGATTTAATGTACTTTATATGAATTTTCAAGTTTTGTAGGTTTCACTTAATTTTATAGGTTCCAGTTTAAGAGAACGAATGAAATATCACACATGTATGTATAACGTAGGTAGAAAAAGGAGAATACATACAAAAGATAGAGGATAATCAAATCGACCCTCTAAGATGGTACGGTCAACCATCCGAGAAGAGGAAGTTGACTATCTTAGATGACACAGTCGATTATTCGATATGATCAAATCAACCTTTTATAATGATTACTTTGGCGGTCTATGGTGATTACTTTAGTATCTGTAATGATCATTTCGGCTCAAAGAAAGAAAGAAATAAAAATAAATAAATAAAAAATAAAATTATAAAATAAAATTATAAGGCTTTTTGTTCGGGACCACGAAACCCTAAAAAACTCGCAAATCAAAATTAGGTTTTCAGCTACCTCCTTTCCAGCTCATTAAAGACAAATATATCAAAGAAAAAGATGGATAAAAATGAAACTTCAGCATAATCGTATACTTGACTTAATTAGTTATCAATCTCCCGTAGTAAGAGAATAGTTTCGTACGCCTCATACTTTTTTACAATCTTTGAGCAGTCAAGCCCCTCATAAACTATATTTTTAAACCAACAGAAATTTTTTTTCACTTAGCCCGCATGTCGACTTGATGAATTCACTCGATGATTGAGAGGCGTGACTAACTAATGCCCTCACTGAGAAGTACACTGTAGGTTTGGCGCCTGTTCCTGCCTCTAATTAGAACTTCAACGCTGCTGAGAAATCGTTGACAACTATTCTTCTTGACACGCGATAGAACCCAGACGCATGAAATGTGATGCAAAAGTTTGATTACTTCTTATACTTATTTTAGAACCCACACTAGCACCAAAGTTTTGCTTTATTTGAATGAGGCTATCTAAATTTTGTAGCACCCTCATAACTTTGAAGATTTGCGTTTTAAATCAGAGAGAAAAGGTGCAGAATTACTTCGTCTTCAGGTAATTGATTTCAGCGTCGATAAAGGATTAATTAATTCTCTGTAATTAATTCAACGTTGTCGTGTTTTCGATTTCGCGAGCACGTGGACGAGAAAGCTACAAAGAGCAGTAAGAGTTTGAGTTGGTGGCACGATGCGAAATGCCGAGACGGGTCGTTTCTCCTCCTCCGTTTGATGCCGCCGGATTTGCGGCTCTATTTTGCATTCCGTCTCGTCTACTCTCTCCCCCTCCCCATCCCTTTCTTTCTTTCCGCGTTTAGAAAATTAAAACGAAGAAGGAAACAAGTGGCACGCGGGCATTGTCAACTGAGAAACGAGGCAATTAGCCTCAGTTCATCTCGCTCGCTCTCTCGCGAGAGACAGTTACTGCCATACGAAAGCCCGTATCTTTCGCGAGAAGAGGATCTGGGTAGTGCACTCGTAAAAAAGGACTAATGAAACCGAGAGGCTACTTCTGGGCTAAATTGATTTATTGATTGCTTGGAGGCTTGTGTTATTAGGCGTTTATTAGTCGACTTGATGATTTAAGACTGTACGTGCTTCAACCATAGTTGAACTTTCGAGGAAAATACTGTTTCATTTTTAAATAAGAGAGATGCATCTGCAGTTATAGGGGTATTCAGAAAAGTTATTGACAATACTCTAAGCCTGGGAGAGCATTCATAAACTACTTTACCAATTGGGGGGGGGGGTCAGTGGAAGTATTGGTACAAACTGAAATAACGCTTAGTACGTTTCATGATGATAAATTTTAACAAAGTTTGCGAATTCTGCGAAAGATGTCCCTGAAAGTATTCTTTTAGCTATTGTTCTCAAGAAATAAAAATGTAACTATTCCATTTTTTGGTAAAAAACCGGATATTTCCAATTGAACATTGATCTTTTCTAGTGGAAATTTTAACAATTTGGTTGAAAATTCGTCTTTTTTGGTAAGAAATTCATCTTTTTGTTGAAAATTCATCCTTTCTGCTTAAAAAGGTAACTCTTTAGTATAAAATTAATCTGTGTTAATTGAGGATTAACTTTTTTTTAATTCGTCTTATCTGTATATAATTAATCTTCCTTGTTCAAAAATTCATCTTTTTCGGTTGAAAATTCAACGGATGTATATTAATCTGTTTTGATTGTAAATGATCAATTTTTTATGAATATAAAATTTTTCGGGTTTGAAAATTCAACTGGTTTGTAGAAAACTCAATCCTTTGATACAAAATTCATGTTATTATTATTATTATTATTATTATTATTATTATTACACCATTAAGCCATTTCCCTTTCGGGGCAGGCGTGACTCACTCGGCAGGGGAAAGGAGTATTGTGTGGAAGGGATAGAGATTTTTCAAATTGATCCAGAATTCTCGTGCTATTTAAGTAAATAACACGTTCGTTCCGCAACACTGCTCCGACCCAGGTTGCTGATCAATCTCTCTAGAAATCACCCCAAGCGAAGAACCTCACGAAGTCGTTATGTAAGGTTCCCCACTTGGGTCCATTAATAGCCAAGGTCTTTGCTTCAGGCGTCATTCACTCTACTGATACTCTTTTTATTAACTATTTGCCGCCATCCTTCCCTGTCCTGGCATACTTCTCTAGCTTCTTTTATGTCCATGCATTTTTTCATGCAGGCTCTCGTGTTTCTGTGACTTCTTATGTCTCTTCTAAGTAGGG
>NC_046659.1:83638571-83641748 GCF_010883055.1 Belonocnema kinseyi | reverse complement strand
AAAATTAAAATTCGAAAATTTTTTCTAAAGCCTCCAGGGGACTTCGTTTTCGCACGAAAAAATTTTATGTGCCCTTATTGCATCCGGACCCACAATTTTACAACAAAGTTTCTAGAAACCTGTAAACAAAATCATGGAATTCATATATCGCAATAAATTCATGAGCCAATTATGCAGAAGATAGAATGATCAGGGATATTCATGAATTAGATTTTGATGTTTACAGGGCTTTAAAAGCTTTATTTGTGCATTTTTTTGACCTTTTTTCAATAATAAAGAAACTATTTAAGTAGTTTACGACGTTGTATCCTACGTCGTCAACGACTTAATGTCCTACGTGATTTTCAACGTTGTTTCCTGCGTACTTTACGATGACAGAATTCTCAACAGAGAGGGATAGAAAAACCTTACTCCAGAGATAAAAGATAATGACGTCTTTAATTAAACCTAAAGCCTGATAACTCTCTCTTTCTTTCCCTTCCATTCTTTCCTTCAACAATCTTGGCTTTCTTTCTTCTGGCTGCATGCCTGATCTGGGGTGCTGAAATGTTTCGATAAGGCACTGTTTTTAGGTAGTAACGTACTCAGAAAGGTTACGACCGAACGAGACGTCGAGGCGCGTGCCAAAATCGCGAGGCCCCGCGTGGACGCTAATTTTGTCGGGCGCCGCAGACACCACGCGGTTCTCGTTTCTATTTCCTGCCTAGTAGTAGGGAGAGATTGGCGACACCACCTCGTGGAAAAGAGCACCAATAGTTTTAGCTTTCTCTTTTAATTCTCTTCCCCCCCCCCCTCTCTCTCTTAATACCCACATTTCACGCAGATGGATCGGATTCTAGCATTCGTTTAAATTTATACTTTCATCATGCTTCACATACATCTTATCCGAATTATTTTTTAAACGAATTATTTTAGACGGTTTTGGGGTTATGGATTCTAAAAAAAATCTTACCAAGTAGCTGAATTTTCAAACATGAAAGACAAATTCTCAAGAAAAAATGCAATCATTGAAATTTTATACAACAAAAAAACTTTATTTTAAATCAGAAACAGCTCAGTTGAACTGACAAAGGTGAAATTTCTACAATATAGTTAAATTCTAAACTACAAAAGATGAAATTCCAAGCGAAAGAGGTTAGATTTCGAATTCAAGAGACGGATTTTCAACCAGAGTTGAATTTTAACAAAAGTTCCATTTTCAATCAAAAAGATCTATTTTTATCAGAGAAGAATAATTTTCTACCAATAGAAACGAATTTTCAGCCAGAGTTGCATTTTCAGAATAGTTCAATTTTGAATTAAAAAGACCAAATTTTAACAGAAAATATTCATTTTCTACCAAAAGAGACGAATTTTCAAAGAAATAGATCAATTTTCAACCAAATTGTAAAATTTTCAGACAGAAGAATAATTACCAATGAAAAAGATATTTATTTTTTTCTAATTAAGCAAAACAAACGCGAATCAAAATTGAGAACCTACAGAAACCGGATGTGCGAATAGATTTCCAAAATAAGATAATCGAAAGTATAGAAAGGGCAACATGGGAGGACTGTATAAAAAACAAGGATTTAGAGGGCGCCTGGACAATGTTACGGGATATCCTTGTTAGATGTACGATCGAAGTGTGTGGTACCGCAGTTGTAGGAAGAATTTCTAGTGATGCGTGGTGGAATGATGAAATTCAGGCTGCCCAAAAAGCAAAAAGAGAAGCGTACAAGAGAACTTTGAACATCGCAGGTCTTAGCAATGAGGAAAGAAGTAGACGTAGAAATGATTATAGACGCGAAAACAGGATACTTAAATGATTAGTTAAAGAAAGTAAAGATACAGTTAGAGCAGAAAAAGAGATAAAAATACAAAACGACTTTGAAGGAAGCAGGAAACTACTTTATAAAAAAATGAAAGGAAACAAAAGTACAGAAATTGTCAACATGAGAAATAGTAGGGGGGAAATGGTATATGATGCAGACGGAATACTAGAGGCTTTCAGAGACTATTTTAGGAGAAAATTCGGAGATGAAGCTATAGAACATCACAACTGCGATGTTGAACACGATGCGATGGAAAACTCAATTGAAAAAGTCTGTGTCACTGGGGTTAGGGATATAATTAAGAACTTGAAAAACGGTAAGGCTGCCGGGGTAGACGGTATTAACGCTGAAATGCTTAAACACGGTGGCGCGTGCATACCACATAGACTGTGCGAATTGATAAACTAATGTTTCGAGATGGGAGACATGCCAGACGATTGAAAAGAAGCTATTATCGTACCAATATACAAGAGAAAGGGAGATAAAAGCGAGTGCAATAATTACAGAGGGTTTAGGTTATTAAGCACCGTAAGTAAAATATATTTAAAAACACTTATTCGTGTGGTAATGAAAATAACAGAAGCAAAGATTTGGGAAGTCCAAAGTGAGTTTATGCCAGGAAGCTCATGTACGGATCAAATATTTAGCTTAAGGCAAATAACAGAAAAAAGTTTGAGAGTAGGAAAAAAAGTTTTCTGTGCATTTGTTGACCTAGAAAAAGCTTTTGGCAAGGTAGATAGAAGTAAACTTTGGGATGTCCTGAAAGAGTATGGAGTCAATGGATGGATCCTACAAGTTATAAAAACAATATAT
This sequence comes from Belonocnema kinseyi, assembly GCF_010883055.1. Classification (NCBI taxonomy): domain Eukaryota; kingdom Metazoa; phylum Arthropoda; class Insecta; order Hymenoptera; family Cynipidae; genus Belonocnema; species Belonocnema kinseyi. Next base: position 83,639,121 of record NC_046659.1, on the reverse strand, counting down.
ACAGGTAGCAAAGCGAGTGTAAGAGTGAATGGGAAAGTGAGTGACTGTTTCGATATTATTCAAGGAGTTAGACAAGGATGCGTTATGTCTTCATAGTTATTTATATTATTTATGGACAAGTTTTTAAGAATGGCTCTCTTCGACGAAGAGGGTGTGGATCTTGAAACAGTAAGGGTATGAGGGTTAGCGTTCGCAGATGATAAGGTTGTTATGGCAGAGTCTATCGAAGACCTACAAAGAATGTTGAATAAACTAGATGCAAGCATGAAGAGCATGGGCCTCAAAATTAACGCAAATAAAACAAAAACTATGGTGTTCGAAGGAAAGAGTGAGAAAACACTATGCAATATTTTATTAAATGATGTGAGAATTGAACAAGTTGATAAGTTCGTATACCTTGGTAGCTTATTTACTAGGGACGGGAAGATAGATGAGGAATTAGAGTAAGATTAACGCAATTGACATGAGATTCATGCGCATAATAAGCGGGAAACCCCTAATGGACAAAGTAAGTAACGAGATAATTCTAAAAGAATGTGGTGCAGAAGAG
>NC_046659.1:83611205-83638471 GCF_010883055.1 Belonocnema kinseyi | reverse complement strand
AAATTAAAATTCGAAAATTTTTTCTAAAGCCTCCAGGGGACTTCGTTTTCGCACGAAAAAATTTTATGTGCCCTTATTGCATCCGGACCCACAATTAATGTTTCATTTTTAATACACTGGAACTTGGAATTAAGAACGGTTTAATATATGGCTTCCATTGGCCTTGAACCTACTTCCAGGCATATTGAAAATAAATAGACAGGGTCAGCTGAATCCATTCTATTGGATTTCAATTCATGATGCAACCTGGCGCAGTTAAAGCGCGGAGATTTGCTGTTTGTCACGTTTGACTGCTCAGCACCCCTCGCGCTCCCCGAATCACCAAAATTTATGGCCACAGTTCTAGGATTATCGTAAGTCCCGAAAGCTTCAATCCATATTCCAGTATAAAAAAAACTGTTCCCAACAAATTTTTCTTCCAAGTGACGATGACAGAAACTGCGTCTAAAACCACGCCAGAAAAAATTATCCCAATTTCCAACGTAGTTTACGACGTCGGAACCTTCGTTATTTAAAACGTAATTTACAATGTCGTTTCGGCTGTGAAATCATGCGTAGTTTCCTGAATGGCTTAAGACATATTATATGTGTCGGAATTTTCAGTAAGGCTCATAATGAAAATATGTATAAACTATTTTTCCTTGTCAATAAATAAAAATTAATTCAATCTCAATTTTCTACCTGGGTTTCAGACTCATTCTACTTTTCTATCACGTCAGACTACCTACTTAAACAACGCAGGAACACCTCCACAAGAAAATTATGCAAATTACGTGATAATAAATTGCTCGCTTAACTAGACTAATCCAGAGAATTGACAAATCCGATAGGTATTACGAAACAGAGTGATTGCAATTACTGCTTGCGTGAATGCAAGTAGGTAAGAATCCTTGGAAACGTACGTAGGTCTTTCATGAATTTCTCATCTGTACGGATAAATGAACTCAGAAAAATGCTATCGAGGTAAACATCAGTCGTTGTTGAGAAAATTGGAAAGTCTTATGATTTCAAGTCGAAATATATTAAATGTACAACAAAAAAATTTAATTTGCTACCAAATACGATTTTCTATCAAAAGAGGAATTTCCGACTAAAAAGATAAACTTTCAAATAAAAAATATGATATTTTAACAACAAAAAATTGAAAACCACATAGTTGAACTTTGAAGCAAAGTGGACGATTTTTTTAACAAATTATTTGCACTTTTAACAAAAAAGTTATATTTTTAAGCCAAAAAGAACAATTACTTTAGGACAGCTGAATTGATAACAAAAATGTTCATTTCGAAACATAAAAGGGATAAATTGTCAACTAAAAAAATTGAACTTAAACCAGAAACAGTTGAATTTATAACCAGGTAGTTGACTTTTTAAACCAATAAAATCAATCGTTTAGATGACACTATAATTTTCATCTAAGAAAGATACATTTTTAACCAAAACGATTACTTTACTGCCAAAAGATGAATTGTTAATCTAAAGGGATTAAATTTCTATCAAAAAATACGACTTTTAAATTGAAAACTTGTGTGTTTCACCAAAAAACATAACTTTGTAAGAAAATAGTTAAATTAAAAAAAATACGATGACATTTTTCACTCAATAGTAGAATTTTTAACCAAAAGAGATGCATCCTTGACTAGAAATATAATTATAGACTTAAAATAAAAGGAATCCACTGCCAACCAAAACAGATGAATTTTTAATAAAATAGTTGCATTTTCCATAAAACAAAACGATATTTGTTACGAAATTAAAACCAAATTAAAAAAATTCGCTATATTCAAAAAAATTCAAGGAAACTTCCTGGCTTTTTTCCGGTGCTCAAAATACAGGATAATTTCAGGTTTTTCCGATAAAACACTACCCTCTGTTCTTCTTTTCCTTTTACCTTTCAGCATAAAAATTAACATCTACACAAATCTTTGATTTACAAGTGCTCTTTTCGGTTAGCAGTATTACACTTGATGCCAAGGCCCGGCTCTGCAAAAACAATCAATCAATTTCCAATCTCCAGATTGTAATTAATCGTCTTTCACTACTAAGGTGCCCGCAGGGTCCCAAGGGTGGAAAGTGGCGCCACCCCAGATTTCTTACTGGGTTCAGTAACGCAGCAACAAATCAGCAATACGTATATGGTTGAGGAACGTGAAACACGTAAGCATATCAGTAACCTGCATTATGCCAGCTTAATGAGGTTGACGAGTCGGCAAGATGAACGTAGATCGGGATCTTGGTGCAGTTTGCGGATCGGTCTTCAAAGGCGGCAGGGCGTTTTCTTGCCCCGGCCACCCGTAGAGAAAATGTATTATTTATCGGACCTGCCGCCGTACGACATCGAGTCCGCGATCCTGGTTCTTGGGCAATCGTAAATTTCCACGTGGGGGGAGCACGCCTCATTCGCGCGTAAGAATATAACGGATAACGATCGGCAGCACGAGGAAATGCGGGTAAACGATTCTGAATTAAATGGCTCTTGTAGCCGATAAGCCTAACGCGAAGGCGGTCTTGCGTCCCTTTGTTGGCAAAGGAAGCGAGTATCTATGCGGCCCTAATTGTGTCTCGCCTTTCTCGATTGCACGCACGTTCGACGTGGGACTTATTGTTGAAAGAATGCGTGCAGTAATACTAATACTGCAACAGGCGCAAGAATATTGCGAAACTTCCTATTCGGCTCGCGGACGTGACATTTTCTCCTTTTTTACATTGAGGTGCAGGTTTACTTAATAATTAATTACCATGACTATACGTGATATCATAGGGAGATCATTAAGTCCCTGACTCAGGTGAAAGAAGTTTAACTGACCAATTTGATTTCAGATTTTGAGAAATTATGATCAGAAACTAGCTCCGGAAAGTGTTAGTATTTTAAAAGTTTTGGAGAGCTAGATAACTGTATCATATTGTTTCATAAAGAAGAATTGGTCAATATATCGCGAAGATCAATCGATTTCAAGTAAATCAGCGGCATCATAATGCTCACGTTTTATTATAAATGAATTTGAACCAATTTTTCAAGACTCAATAGCGTTGAAATATAGTAGCCAATGACACGCGTTTTACTTTGAATAGAATTTAAATCAATCTTCCAAGTCACTTTATCTCTTAAAGCATTCATTCGCATCAAAAATTAGGTTGCAGAACCAGCACGATATCCTCGAAATTTTTTTAATTTGCAAAGCACACGAATGAAAAATATTCGCAAATTCCCTGTTATGGAATTCAACGATTTTCCCTGTTGGGGTCATTTTTTAGGTGTGTCGTCACTTTATCCCTCATTGCATTTAGCTTATTGAAAAAATTGGCAACCTTAAAATGAATGAAGAATTTTGCTTGCGAAAATGATAACGAATTCTAAAATTAACCACTGACGGCTTAGATTTTGAGTGATTAGTGCATTTGATAATAATAATCAAGGCCTGCTACGATAAATATTTAGAGAAATTTCTGCTAATAGTTGTTTGCAACCTTAAGTCGTTTCTGTGTTTTGTTACAAAATAATACTACCTATTCTGCATTAGGCCAGTAATAACAGTTTTGTAGGTCTGTAGAAATGTATATTGATAGTAGATTGACATGAAATTTGAATTTGAAATTGATTGATCGCTGCGGTCTATCGACCAATTCGACTATATAATTGAATATTTTAAAACAATAAGTGATTAAAATAGTACATTTTCACTTTGAAATCGATTGTTCGAAACAACGTATCGATCGCGTGATGGTGACAGACAGTAATAACGAAACTAACAAAAACTTTGGAGCCAGTGTTCTGTTTACAAACCAATGTACATTACAGAGAAAACTAGGGGTTCACTCATGTTGCGGCTCAAATAAAAGTTGGTGTCATTTGGAACTTGAGCTCCAATAGATACCTGTAGAGACCCAAATGGGTTCGTTTAGAGCGCACTTGAAAAGAACAGCATCAAGGACCATTCATAATCCAACCGCTTGCAAAGTCGGGCTGGTAAGTTAGCGATTTACAGAATATGTCGGTAAAGCAAACACAAACGATATTGATATTTATTCATTTTATTTCTTACTTGTTAAGGTTCACTTATTTTAGAAATTTTAATACAAAATTGTCTTAAGACTACACCATCTTTAAATTACCATTATCTAAAATCATTGGTCAATTTATAATTCTTATTTGAAGATTAAGAAATCACTGTTAATGCATTTTATAATTATTATTTATTATAAATATCATATTTGAATATCGACACTATACAAAATCAGCGCGCCAACAGTAACCAACTGTGTTGCCGGCGCGACGCAAGCGCAGTTCAAAAAGTTGCCAAGATTGTGAGCACTAAAATGAACAAGCCTTTATACTTACAAGTTTGCTACATAACCTGCAAATGGTATTTATCAAGACATTATATATATTTAAATTACGTTATTATTTTATAATTTTATTATCTTCATTAATTTATGCCTACCAGAGTTCGATTACATCTGTCATTTAAGGTAAATATTGTATGATTAATTAATCATAATATCGAAGTGGGCAAAGCAAAAAATAGGTTCTTTAGGAATAGGCTCAATTACATTTGAGATCCTTTCGAACCCCAAGTGTGGTATTATTTAGAGCTCATTTATCGTTTTGGGTTCTTTTTCAGCAAGTAGGGTTCATTTTTGTTGCAGCTCCTTTCGAACCAAAAACGGATTTCAATGGAAACTTCAGTTTTCTCTGTGATGTAGACACTTCGAAATTAAAATGATCAAATTAAAGTCATGGAAATTTGCCTATTTTACCATTTTTTTCAATTGAACAAGTTAAGATTATAACTGCTTGAAAATGTACTCAAATATCTATACATCAATAAATAAATAATAAATTTCCTAAATTTTTTATAGAATTTAGTCACATTGCCACTTGAAAAGCTGTTGCAGAGTACATAAAAACAGCGGCACGCACGAGGGAGTGCAGTGAATGCATTTCATAATCGCAATAAATAACAGTTCGTGTTCGAGGTTTGTAACAATACAACCGTCCTTTTCTCCTTCAATGTAAATTAAGTATTAAAATAAACCGAATGTGTTCCCAATTTTTATACCAACTACGTGCACAATGTCCGAAGAGAGATCTGTTGTTAGGCATACGAGAAAGTCTTCGCCGTTGTATTCTCAGTGAGGGAGGTGTATCATTATGCACGGGATTGGCAAATATGCGTGTCTAATAAACACACCGATTTTTCGCATTTGTTCTTGTAGTAAAAATGATTGGTTCTTTGTCCAAGGCCAGGTAATTCTACTGTGTGAAATACGAAAGATATATCATATAGGAATAAGTTTTTTAAATAGGATAATTTATTATCTCAACATAGGAATCCTTCAGAAAGCCAAACAAAGCCATTGTTTTGTCGATAGGAAGGGGGTCATCGATTATTATCTCGCGATATAATCCAATAGAGAATATTGGCGATGGCGTTGGCGTTGCGCGACCCAGAGGTCCTTACCTATAGTAAATCTCGAGTAGACTGCAAATTGCATCGAAGAACTGGGTTCAAATTCTCAAGCTGAAGAATCGTGGAAAATTCGACTAACTTGGCATGTGGATGCGGAAAGGGCGGAGTCGCCGGCTCGGAAGCTCACCTAATTTATATCCGGGGTGAAAACGGAATTCCCCTTGGGTCTTGCGACTAGAACGCTAGATTAAATCCTCATGTGACCTGTACTTCAAATGAGTACATCAATATAGGTGACTTGTCTGCATAAAATAAGGAAATTCATCTCGAAAATACACGAACATGTCTTAAGAAAATCCAACAAAGATGTTTAGACTTGCGTGTTTTTTTCACATTGCTAATAAAGCAAGAACAAACTTCACAGCTTAAAATGCTCTCAACCCATTAACGTCTAAACGAACGATTTTATTATGCTTTTATCAACCGCGATTCTAAATGTGAATCCGATCGTAAAAAAATGGGACATGTCATATTCGATGTAAAATATTCTAAAATTTCGATTGGAGCTATCAGAATTTCGAAAAAATTTATATTAAAAAAGTTTTATTTGTTTATTAAAAAAAAACACGAACATTCGAATGGCAAAAAATTTTCATTTCATATTTTTACACAGATACCGTCGTTGGATTTTTATAAATTGTAAATTTTTTGCGTTCATGGAAGCTCACCTTCAAAATATATGTATAGATTTTTTTGAATTGAAACTTAATATCTTCATTGCGAACACGTTTTTGATGCTTTGAACGAAAAGATATTTCTTTTTGACGAGAAAAACTTTTTTGTAAAACTTTTACATAACAGTTTTGTGTAAAAAGTTATTTACAAACAAAATTGTAATCAAAAGAATGAACTATTGTATCTTATTTTAGGAAGTAACTGTTATAATTTGCATATGGATGAAAATAATTTTTGAATTAGAAATAAATATAATGTAAAGGATGAAAATTTACATGTAACGTATATGACTTGCAGAAGAAAACTGACTTAGGATAAGTACACAAGTAGGCTCATACTTCTTCCTATAAATATGTTGTGACAAAAATGGTATATTCTGTGCCTTAGTACATTCAATATGGTACAGTACAGAGGCGCAGCTAGAGGGGAGCTTGGGGGCTCAAACCCGCCCCCCCTCGCCCCGATACTAAACATTTTCATTATTCAATTCCCTTTTCCCCCACTCCTTGCCTATACATAAACCCGAAGCCCCCTCAGAAAAAAAATCGTGGCTACGCCGCTGGTACTGTATACAATAGTGCATTCAGTAATAAGCTACCCGGAAATTCTTATATACCAGATTAATCAATACTGAATTAGTTTTAACAATTTTGAACCGCATATTCGATTCGCTATGTTGAATTTGTAAAAACAGATAATGGATTCGTAATCGGCGACGTAAAAAACTCCTATAAACCGAATTTCATAGTAATTGAACAATTTTCAAAATTTTTGGCCGCCATATTGCATTCGTCATCTTGCATTTGTAAGAACTGATAATGGATTCGTAATCAGCGACCCAAAAAACCCCTGTATATTGACTTTCTTAGAACTTGATCCATTTTCTAAATTTTTGGCCGACATATTGAACCCACCATCTTGAATTTGTGAAAGCTGATAAGAGATTCGTAACCAGCGACCCATAAAACCCCTCTGTACGCAATTTGATAAACATTCATCATCAACAATTCTTTAAAATAAAAGAATAAGAAAAATGTCTAAATAAGCAAAAAAATTTCGGCTTCAAGCCGCCATATTGGATGCTGCCATCTTAAATTTGCAAAAATATATACATGGATTTTGAAGGTTAGCTTCCATGGACGCAAAAAATTCACAAATTATAAAAATCCAACGACAGTTTCTGTGTAAAAATATGAAAGGAAAAATGTTAGTCCTTCAAAATTTCGTGTCTTTTTTTAAATAAACAAACAAAACTTCGTTAATATAAATTTTTTTCAAAATTATGACAGCACCAATTGAAAGTTCAAAAATTTCACATCGAATATTACTTGTTTCCATATTTTTAACAATCGGATCCACATTTTTAATCGCGGTTGAAGAAACCATAAAAAAATCGTCCGTTCAGGCGTTAATGGGTTAACAGAGGTGAAGAAGGGTGATTTTCGCGAAAACAGAGGAATCAATTCTAGGAATAAAATTCATGTGGAAACCATATACTTAAAATTTCAGATTAAAGTCGCTTACATCTTGAACAAAATAGTTCAATTTTCAAAAAAGGAAATAAATTTTCAACCACAAGAGATGAGTTCTAATCAAAAATATAATAATGGACTTTTCAATTGAAAAGAATAAACTTTCCACAACAAAAATAACTTTTCTACCAATAAAGAAAGATTAATTTTTGACCAAATGGTTCCATTTTCAACTAAATAATGACATTTTTAACCGAATGGATGAACCTATGTTTTCCTATGTTTTCCAATTACCCGTGAGGGGTGGAAAATACTACTGTGATTAGTCACAGAAATTATTTAAATCAACCCACTAATTTTTGATAATATTTTGAGGACTTCAATTTTTTTTAAATGAGAGATGTCGCGAATCTGATTCGCCACAAACGTGGCTTGCAGCACTTTTGCCAATTTTTCCTGTAATTTAAATTTGTCCATATGAGAGATGCCGCAATGTGACTAGATAATTCTTGAGAAGCAATTTTATTAGTGAATTGGCTTCGTTTCAAGAGAGATAACTCCTATAAGGGCATGATAATCAGTTTCATAATGGAATTTAACAGTCAAGAGGTAGTTTAGTATAACTTTAATTTTAGAGTTCACACAGAAGAAAGAGTTGGTTAGAAGAACTACTAAAGTCTTGGGGCCAATTATTTCAGTTTGTTATATAGCGTTGCCACTTAAGTGTTTGTGATTACTACTTCTGTTCTAAGAATGGCAGTAGTTGTCCTTATTGCTTTCCTTGTTGTCAAAATAGCTTCTCATGATATATAACCATTTTCAGAAGGTGGAAAAAATTATTTTAAGTGGTAAGTCTTACTGTTGAATGAGTAGTTCTGAACACTTACAGCAGCAATATTCTGATGATTGAAGTTAGTATAGTTCTCACACCAGAAAGGAAATGTACATCATTCATCAAAAATCCATTTCCCCTTAATGAATGTACAAAAACTTAAAACTATCGCAATTCCTCTTGAGTCAATAAATGCAAATATAGATGGGAAATAGTTATGTCGAGCGACATATGAAACTTTCAAAAAAACTGCATACTGGGTATCTGACACCCAATGGGTTTTCTCATTTTTCTCCGATTGTCTACGTCTTTTCTTTAAGTATTTCTGTTACGAAAAGTTAAATTTTAACTGAGACTTTAAAGATACTTTTTTCCTATTTTGTATTGTTACAATACCACTCATTATTTTTTGCAGTAAAAAATATCTGAAGGTGTATTAGGAAGTGTGCACTTTAAGGGTTAAGTAAACTAGTCTTGTTCAATTTATGAAGTGTGTACACTCAGTCCAAACTATTCACTATTTTCAGTGCACCAATTGTCAGACTGATCTTTTTTATCTTATTTGTACGATATTTTTGTGCAACATTTTTCCTTGTTTTGCGGAAGTCCAGATGTTAAATCCAACAATCTGCTTAAGGTATTTCCGTAAGTCATTTGGGCCTCTCTGTTACTATTACAGTCCTCTCATGCAATGGTGTTCGACACACCCAATGAACGCGAACCATTCCAAGCACTTTAGACCTAGTCGCCTATCGTTTCTATGCTAAGAGACGACGTTAGAATGCATTAACAAAGGCTGATGCATCCAACACAATAACCAGGAGGAGCATGCATTAATAATTACGGTGGGGTTTCTACAAGGCCTATTAACTGTTACGATTCCATATTCGGATTTAAGGGTCTGGCGAAGAATCTAATTTGGATATTGCCATAGAATATAAAATGATGTTGACTAATAAAAATTCTGGTTGCACCAGCTAGAATTCTGGTTAATTCAACTAGAATAGAGTTAATGTTATCAGAAATTCGGATAAATATAACCAGCAGTTCTGGTAAGGTTAACCAGTAATATTTACTGGACACTTTTCTGGTCGCTCAAGAATACAATATTCTGGTGAATATAAACAGATATTCTGGTGAAGTTAGGCAGATGTTCTGGTAAGCTCAACCAGATATTCTGGTAGACATCGATTTTTGACTATTGAAGTTCGATACTCTTCTACCTTCATGGAGTCTTCCTAATCCCCTCTGAAATTGTATGGACCACATGTTAAATTTTCCCAAAGAAAATAATATAACAAAAATTGCCGAAAACAAAGTGCGGCAACTATGTTCCGCTTCACCAAAATTTCATTTCTTTATAATCTATATGTGAATATATGTATAAATAAATGGCGACATATACAAATCTCGAAGGAAAAGTAGCATATTGTTCATTCGTTCTGTTTCTGAAACTATTTGTTAAAACTATTTTGTTCCTGATTATACATAATATGCATGTAAATCACTTGGTCAATACCAAAATTTTCGAACATTCACTTTGTTTATTTATTGTCTACAGTGTTGATATTTTCCAAACAAATTTTCAGACACCCAAAAAATATGCGCTTGGTTTGGAAGTATTTCTGTATCCCTTATGTTTAGACAGACAAGCTGCAATTTCTTCTTGAAACACAACTCAATTCAAGCTTCACTATAATTATTTATTCTTATCCTACTGAACATACAATGAAAAACTCGCTGTTGCTCGAGAATTGAACATTTACGCTAAAGCTTCAATATACACATCCAGAAGAATTACACGAGGCACAAGACAGATTTCTGGAAATCAACACAAGATCGCGAAACTTCTGTTACCAGAAATACTAACCAGAATAGTTTTAACTAGAAAAAATCTTTTTTCATCAAAGAGCATCTCACAAAGCTTGAAACCCATAGGTCACGTCACAGATAGCACTAGCATCTTCGACTTTTAAGTAAAATTTGTTTCTTTGATTTTACTTAATGAACGTTTAAAAGAAAACGCAAAACAGCAATATAATATGTTTACTGACTCCACAGCCCAAAATGCTCTTAAAACAGAAATGGGGTACTTTTTCACGAAAATAGGAGAATAAATTCTTTTGAATAAAATTAATGTATAGGTACAATATTCAAATCAATATCCAATTCTTAAGAATTAATGCTTAAATATATTGCCTTTTTAACAAGATAGTTAAATTCTCAACCAAAAAAGAACAACTTTTCACGAAACTAGATGAGCTTTCAACGAAAGTGTTTAGGTTTTAAGATAAACAGTCCAATTTATTAGAAACTTGTTAACTTTTAATCCCGATAAAATGAATTTTAAACCAAAAATGATTGTTTTTCAACCAAATATTTAAGTTGTGAACACACAAAAAAACTATCTTAGACCAAATATTTGTATTAAAAAAGTAATCAAATCTTCAACTAAAAAAGAAGATTTTTTCACAAGATACACAAGAACGCCTCTACAAAATCGACTGATACAATCCTTCCAAGAACTGCTGGCCCATGCAGTTTTATAGCCGCGTGGCAGTCTCGACAATGGCTCGCCACCAGTTTACAATAGACTGTTTACATTCCTACAGACATTATTTTCTAACAAAATAGTTGAATGTTCAATAAAATAATAAATTTTAAACATAATACTTAAGTTTTCAACTATATAGTTGAATTTTTAACAAATTAATTAAATTAAAATTTTTAATAAAGAAGTTTAATTTTTAACCAAGTAGTTCAATTTTTAGCCAGAAAAGATTTAATCTCAACTAAAAATATAATTTCTGATATTTTAAGTAAAAAACCATTCATATTTGAACCGAGAAAAAACAAATCGTCAGCTAACAGGTTGAAATCGTAGCAAACAAACAAAAAATGCAGAGAAATAAGACGGTTTCATTTTCAAGCAAAAAAGGCTACTTTTTTACAGGAAAGCTGAATTTTCTTAGTGAAAATATGAACTTTCGAACAAAAAGTCAATTTTTAATGAATTAGCTGAATATTCTAATAAAAAAATATTTTCTAATCCAAACAGACAAATATTTAACCCAAAAAGATGAATTTTCAACAAAAAAGTTATTTTCAAATAAATAATTAAATTCTGAACCAAAAAACATTAATTTTTCACAAAAAATAGTATAACTCAATTGTTTATTCAAGAAAATTGATTTCTAATGAAAAAACAAATAATTTGCAACTAACAGGATGAATCTTCAACTAATAAAAGGAAAATTTTCAAAAGTGCTTAACCTAGTTGTTTACTTTTTAATGCAAGGATTAATTTTTCGCAAAAAAACACACAAATTTACAACAAAATGCATACATTTTTAATCATATAGTTGAATTTTTACTCAAAACTGTTAATATTCGAACAAAAATGGATTTGTTACATTCACAGTAAAAAAATTAATTTCGAAACAAAAAACAAACAATTTTTAAACCCCAAAGAAAAGGGGAAAAGAAATTCTTTTAAAAAACTGAAAAATGAGGAATATGGAAAAGAGTATAAAGTATGTATTTAGATTCTTCATTTGTAAGAAAATATCACAAACACTTCTTTTTTTCGAGCATTTCCGAAAATTTTTATTCACATTTATATTTTTTTATCTGTTGTCCCAAAACCTCTGTAAATGATAATGAATGGATAAGTTTCCGAAAGATAAAGAATTACCTTAACTGGGATTTAAAATAGAAAACTAAATTTCTCAGGGCTCTCAAGCATTATCCTTGAGTGACTGAGTGGTGTATGAAGGGACGAGTTTGACATGCATAATGCAGAAGGATATCCACAAGACATAAATCCGGCGTCATCCCCGATGGGTCAGCGAAACAGCTACTGAAATAGCACCCTCGTCCGAATGGCCTTGAGTATAAGTACTCCAGTTTTCGAGGCAGAATCATGCGAATCCTATGTCCTCAAGCTGAATACGATTGTCCGCAGGTTGAACTTCGGACCCCTTACGTTGCTTTCGTCCTACAATGACTCGATCTGACCAGAAACTCCCTTGGTCGTTAAAGGAACTGTCTTTCTGTATAGCTTCTCTTCACGCGACTAGACTCATCCAAGCTCCGACTCAATAAAGGATTCTTAGATGGTGATGAACGTAACCTTGCTGATCTTCTAGATCTCGAATTTCCAAACTATTGCCCGCGGCAGGGTTGCCTGTCGCCAGAAGTGTATGTCACACTAACCGCAACAGCCTCCCCGATGGAAGTCGAGGGCTATTTTTCTTGATCAGAAACGTATGACCCTTTTACTGGCATTAGAAGGAGGCCTTTTATCAAAAGTTAAATTATTAAAACAGCGCTGAATTAAATTTGTATTTTCCGATTCAATTTCCTTACATAATTAGAAGAAAGATATAAGAAAAGGTCGATGAGAATCGGCTAATAGTTTCGTTAATAAGAGAAATTTTTAAGTGCGTACAGAAGTACAAGAACTCTCAATTAGGACTAAAGATATTTACCGATTATTACTGTTTTTTTTTTTAATTTTTAAGTTATAATTTAATGGAGTATAGAAAATAGAGTATTGATGCAAACTGCAACACATATTTCTATTCAGAATTCCTGTGGGAACAAAAACCGACCAAAATTTTTAATATTATGAAATTCTAAGACCCTCTAATTGACAGAAAAATGATTCAAAGAATTTTTTATTGTTTATATTATGAAAAATTGTTTTAAAACATAAGGAAAAATAAATAAACAAAAAATAGAACATAATATTCAAATTTATTGAAAAATTACTAAAGAAATGCGATTTTCCTACTATTTTTTAATCAGCTATAAGATTAAAAACTATAAGTATTGTGAAAATAGTTTACAAATGATTGAAAAAAATAATAAAATAGTTCCTTCTCGATGCTTTTCAATTTCCTTTTTCAATTGCTACATGACATTGTGTAGTTTAGAACACTTAATTTTTATAAACAATTAGATCAAGGCTAATTCTTATCCATAGAGGATTTTGAATAGGCTTAAGTATCATAAGTTACGTCAATACTATATTTTCGCGTTAAAATCGCACCCTCAATTTGAGGAAGATAAGTTATTTTGGACATTCGAACAAAACTAAAAAGTAAGAACCAAATAATATTATTAAAAAATATAAAGTCCACCCTAATGCTTAAACATTAATAATGATTTACAGTAAAGAAAAAATGGTTTAGCTGTCACAGCTAGATGTTGCAGCAGTTTTGAAGAATTTTGCCATCTATAAATTATCTAGGTAATTTCTCAAGATAATTTTCAGACGGTAAAATTTAGGTAACACAGGTATATTCTCTCACCAGACGAAATCCAGCCAAACGTCTGGCTGGGATGGCTAAACCATGTTTTTAGTGTAACCTCTGTGACTAAGGCACTTTCCGGAGATTGACCAAAGTTCCACAATTAGTTCAGGAGCAGTTGGAGAAAGAGTATAAAAAGAATGTAAGTACCAAAAACAATGCAGAGCGAAAAATACGACCTTCAGAATGAAAATTAATACAAGGCATGCCTGACTGCATAGTGATCTCAGAGTGCGAGAGCCAGACCCCAAAGAGAGCGCCGCATTGCATTCCTCCAGAGAAGATAGTCCTATCTGGCGAGTATTTCGGCGTTGACGCCATTAGTGCTGCTCTTAAACTTCGGTTTCATTCGTCGGGAAGAGGGAGCAGCTGAAATCCGCGAATAAAAAACCCGAACGGGTGAGAGAATCAAAGGCGAAGCGCGCGCAAACACGTTCGCGCGTACGATTTCCTCCTCCGCGCATGCGAAAAGGTCTGGCGACGACTTGAAGAAACCAACTGCATTACTTAATGGTGTACATGGGCAGCCGTTTACTTCCTCACAAAAAGGTCACTTTACCTCTTTGTACGTGTGCCCATGTAAGTCAACGATAATTACATCACCCAGGACATATCACGTCAAAAGAAGGCGATTTTTGGCCGCCCTTCTGAAGATTGCTCATCCAATGATGGACGCGACCAAAAGATACAATTATAGAGTAATTAGTGTCATCTTATGTGTCAATTGAATCAAATCACTTTTCACTTCATTTGCTAAAATCAAGAAAATGAAAATGAATTAATGAAAGTTTAGGTAGAACAGTTATATGTAGAGCATGGGGTATGAATCGTTCAAAAGTTCGGGGCTGTTCAAAAATTATGTCACGCTATTTTGAACCCTTGTTCTACTCCTCTTCTTCTTTGTCACATATCATCACACAAAGCTTGAACCTCCTAAGGTGAATTTTATTTAATTTGTACTTCTTTCATTTCTTTTATATTCGTTATTTTTTTTATTTCATTTTACAAACGCCTAAAATAAGACACATGGAAACATAAAATTTGAACTGACTTCAAAATCCAAAATGTTAGCTCTCAGAATAGTAAAAATAAGCTATTTTCACGAAAATATAGGAAAAAATAGGTTCCATGTTTAATTCAATCACAAAAGCTCAAAGCAATGTCCTCTTGTGATAAAGGCATTTTTCATTCAGCCAAATAATTCTGTTTACGTAAAAATATTTATTTATTTATATAAATATATATATTTTTTTTGGTTAAGAATAAAGCAAGCTTTTTTCAAGACAAATTTTCCTCTGAGTGAAACAGTGCAATTTTAAACTAGAAAAGAATAATTTTGTATGCAAAAAATTAATTTATAACGTATGCGTTGAAGTTTCAAGCTAAAACGTCAAATTTGTTTGAAAACAGTTCACTTTTAATCCCAAAAAGATTATTTTTCATCTCGTTTTTCATAAAAGAAGGATGATTTCACAACGAAACAGTTGAATTTTCAACCTACTGCGACCAATTTTCAACCAAATGTTCGAATTGAAAAAAAAAAGAAATAATTTTCAGCATAAATAGTAGCATTTTAAACCAAATAGATAAATGTTCAAGATAAAATGACGATATTTTAGAAGCCATTTAATTTCTCCACCAAGAACTTTTCTATCAAAAAGCATGAATTTCTAATCCAAAAGGACACATCAATAAAGCTGTTTTATTTTAGAACAAAAAAGATAATTTTTTAACAAAATAGTCAAATTTGAAAAAAAATAGTAAAATTTTAAACAAGAGTAGACTTTTCGACTAAAATTATAAATCTTATGAAGAAAATTAATTTTGACCAAGTGTATTAAACTTCCAGTCAAGTAGTTGAATTTTTATTCAAGAAAGATTATTTCTCAACGAAAAATAAAGTAGTTGATACTTCAAGTAAAAGAAGATTTGAGTTTCAAATAAAAAACAGTCGAATTTATGCATCAAGATTAATTTTCAGCAATAAATGCAATAGTTAATATTTCAATTGAAACATATTTTTATTATAAATAAAAAACCGTTGAATTTAATCTAAACAGATGAATTTTAAAAAAAATAGTTCAATCCTTGAGAAAAAAGAAGGATTAATTTTTAACGAAGCATTGTGGCATGTTAAACCAAAAAGATCAAATTTATACCGAAAATATTAATTTTTAAACCATAAAGAAGATTTCTCAACAATATAGTTGAGTTTTCAATCAAGTTAGATTTTTCAGTCAAAAAAAAAAAAAAATAATAATAAACCAGAAAGTTAATTTGAAACCCAATAGTTCAATTTTGTATGAAAACAATAGAATTTTATACCCAAAGAGACAAATTTTTAAGCAAAGAAGTTAAATTTGAAAGAAAAGTAATCAATTTTGGAAACCCAAAACAAAGTAGGTAAATTTGCAGTTGGAAACACTGATTTTTAACAAAATACTTTAATCTTAAAACGCTATGATGAATTTTTAATAAATTAGTTTGACTTTCAGTCAAATAGTAGAATTTTCAATCAAAAAGATGAATTTTCTACCAAAAAAGAAGGATTCACTACGACATACATTTCTATCAAATTGTTCAATTCTCAAATAAAATAATTATTTTTTAACCAATAATGAAATAGATATATCTTCATCTAAAAAAGTAATTCAATATATTGAGCCCTAAAAGAAAAGACATATTTTCAATAAAAGAGTTGAATTTTCTACTAGGAAAGATTCATCAGCCGAAAAAGGAGACAAATTTCAACCAAATTATTTAAGTGTTAAATACAGAGTCAAATTATCTGGAAATCAGCGGAATTCTCAAGCCAAAAAAACGAATTTTCAACAACAAAATTAAATCACCAGGCCAAAAATATTTCTTTACCACACAAAAGTTCATTTTCAAACTAGTAGTTCAAATTCAAATTGAAAATACGAATATTTACACGAATTGCAATATTCAAATTTTCATTTAAAAAAAAATGATTTTAAACCAGAAGAAGACGAATGTTCTACTAGAGAGCATATCTTCAAATAATGAAATTAATTTATAACAATGTAGCGCAACTTCCAATCAAATAGTTGAATGTCTAATCTATACGATGCACTTTCTAACTCAAAGGCAGCTTTCCTTAAAAATAAATAAATATTCAACCAAATTGCTGAATCTTTAACGAAAATCGATTAATTTACAATCAATAATGGGATCGTTAAATTTTGAGTTAAGAAATGATTTTTTTATAAAAAAGCTGAATTCTCAAGACAAATTTATATTTGACTTTTTTAAAAAAAATTCAAATTTAACAAAAAAATATATTAGTTAAATCTTCACTTGAAAAATTAATTTTCATAAAAAAAAGAAGAAAAAAATAGTTATTTTCAACGAAATGATGGAACTTTTAACCAAAATGTAGAATTCGGAAGCAAAAATATAATATTAGACATTTCAAATTAAGAGCATTAACTTTCAGAAAAAATAGGAATTCTTTTTGAAAAAAGGGTAAAGTTGGGAATGGAGGAAAAGTGTATATGTATATTTTTATCTAAAGTACATTTTATTCAATTCCTAAGCTTTAAAAAGTTTTATATAGAATGTAATTTGTGAAACTTCTTGACGATTTGAATTACTTGCCGTAGTTGTAATTTTTTACTAGGTTTTAAATTGCATAATGACTGATGAGTTCATAGATTACCGATAACGATAAAAACACCATAAAGGACTGGTAGCCAAAGTAAAGTAAGTACTTTCATTAGACGGATTGACACAGCCATCATTCGATCGTAAATTGGTGAAGTAATCTGCAGAAATAAATCTCCAATGAAATTCACAGGTAAGGACTAAAGAACGCTGAAGTAGAGAATAATTCCTCTAGAGTCGTTAAGATCAAAATCCAAGAAACTAATAAGACCTTCTCTTGAGGAACTTAGTATCGGATCCAGCAAAGAGGAAATTGACGTGGATAAAAATAGTCTCCTGGGTGAGATTTTCAATAAACCCAAGTGCAAATCGGGGCTAAGTAGTCGACTTCATTTTCTGGAATTTGGTGAATTAATTTCTTTAGCGAATGTCTATTTAAGGTGGAAGGAGGAACGGGTTGTTCGGTCTGTGAAGTGGTCCATGACGTCAGTTTCTCTGTAATGGGCGCCTCGCTGCTCCATTTACATGCAACACGTAGCAAACGAATTGGAACATTAACGTCCGGATTAATGTCGCTGGTGGGGAATAAACTTTTCGACGGGCTTAACGCGCGATCTTTTTTATACACAAGTATCTCCGAATAATGTACCCAGAGAAGTGCGACGGCTCTGATTCTCCCAGCGATAGGCCTCAAAACGAGTTCTGAGATTGTTTTGAAAACCACCTGGGAAAGGCGAGCCATCACTCCAACTGCCAACGTAATCCTTCTTCTCCTTTGGTATTTAGAGAATTCAGCAAAAAAAATGCTGACCGTCAATTTGTGTTGCAAAATTCAGACTTTACAGCCCAAAATGCGCACAAAACCACATTATTTTGAATTCGACATGAAACGCTTTCAATTCCTGAGACTTAAAGTTTAGGAGATTTTCTACCAAAAGAGAATTATTTTCAACCAAAAGAACGAATTTTCAAATAAACAGTTGTTTTCAACGTAGAAAGATCAGTTTTTCAACCAAATGCTTAAATTTTTGTCAAGAAATATCATTTCCAAAGCACCAGTTTTATTTACAACCAAATAGAAGAATTTTCATTCCAAAAAGACCAAGTTTTAATAAATAAGTTATTTTCAACGAAGAAAGATGATTCTTCAACTATATATTTGAATTTTCAAAAAACAAAATATTAATCAGTAAATTTTCAAGGCGGAAAGATGCATTATTTAGAAGACTGTTGACTTTTCTATAAAAAAATTATTTTCCACTAAGAAAGATCAATTTTTTAACCAAATAGTTGAATTTTGGACCAACACTAATGACTATAAAACTAGTTAAATTTTTAACCTACAAAGGTTCATTCTCAACCAACTATTTGAATATTCAAAAAAAGAAGAATAAAGTTCAACCCAAAAGAGTTGAGTTTTCAAGTCCAATAAGCAGCTTTTTAGAAGACATTTGAATGTTCAACAATAAAGTTCATTTAAATCCCAAAAAGATGATTTTTCGACCATAAAAGATTAATATTCTATCAGAGACCAATTTTCTACAGATTGAATTAAACGAAATTTGAACCCAAGTGATTGAACCCTCAATCAAATAGATGAATTCTTAATCAAGAAAGATATAATTCAGACCAAAAATATTATTTTCTTTTAAAGGAATAGACGAAGTTTCATCAACATACATGCATTTTCGACCAAACAGTTAATTTTTTAACTTATGGTATAATAATAATAATAATAATAATAATAATAATAATAGCCTCGGTGGCTCAGTTGGTTAGACCCCCGGACTTCACTGCAGAGGTCCGGGGTTCGATCGCTGAGCCGGTACCTCTGGAAATTTTTCAATGTACCTTTACCGAGGTTCCGGTGGTTCGGAACCCACCTTAAGCTGTAGGTTCCCCCATCGTGTACTTGACTGCAACCCAGTCCGTCAATGATGGGGTAAAAACCAGGCTTTGTCCAATATCTCTGGGCAGACTGCCCTCATCAGATCACTTGATTGAATTATAAAAATGCGTCCATGACTGATGATATATACCGGGAGAGCCTCGTGCAAAATGATCAAATAAAAATCCAACTCTAACCAAAAATGCCTTCGACATATTGGACAGTATAAGCCTGTGACAACGTTTCACAACAAGGTATACATATAAAATTAAAAATTAAATAACTTAATTTATAAATTAAATAATTAATTTTCATTAAAAAGAAAAAAGAATGTTTGACGGAAAAGTTAAATCTTACACCAAGTAGGTATGCTGCAACCAAAAAGGGTGCATTTTGAACAAAATCGTTCATTTTTTAACAAGAGAGCTAATTCTCTACCAAATCGTTAAATTTTCATCAAAATATTTACATTCTTAACCGAATATTTAGATTTTCAACAAAAAATATGAATTTTCAACAGAAGAGTTAATTTTCAACTAATTAGTTTTAATTTCTATTAAATAATTGATTTTTTAAGCCAGAAAGATGAATTTACTACAAAACCATTTAATTTTTAATCCGAGAATATGAGTTTTTAGTAAAAAATTAATTTTTCATCAAATAGATAAATTTTCAATTAAAAAACGAATTCAAAAAAATTGATAAAGCATTTCAATTTTCAAAAGGAGGGATCAATTTTCAAGTCACAAACAAAGAATTTTTAGCAAATTTTTACAATAATTCCATCAAAAAGACCAAAAATGAACAAAATATATTTGCTGAAGTACCAATTTCCAACTAAAAATGGAAAAGTTAAAACTTGGGTAAAAATAAAAAAATATATTTAACAGACTAGTAGTGTTTTTAGCAAAAAAGATAACATTTATGTAAAAAGAAGTGAAATTTCAACCTTGAAAGACAAAATAGTTGAATTTTGTAAAAATGAATTAAATTTTCAGCCAGCTGTAAAATTTGTAAACAAACTAGATGAATTTGGAACCAAAAATATAATAGTAAACTTTTTACCAAAAAGAATGACATTTCAACCCAAAATAGCAGGATTTTATTATTGGGTCCTATTATAACTCAGTCGTATTTAAACTTCAAAAGAAGAAAACGAGGAAGTTTTTTTTTAAACAAAGATAAATAGTAATTATGTGAAAAAGACTTAAATAGCAAAATAGGGGAAATAGGGAGAAATCCGAAAATGGTGTCTTGATTGGAAGATACTTTTGAAATATGGAAAAACAGATGTTAATTTATATATCTAAACTGACAAATGTAAGTTTCTCGCCAGTAAAGTTTCTACAGTGAGAAAGGTGGAAAGGGGCGATTGCTGATTCGCGAATAAGGCGACGCCTGTGCAGTGCCGGTGCTTGAGTTGCATTCGTGCATTCGTATCTCGATAGTATGCAGATGCGAGGTGCTAGCAGTTAGTTTTCGCGGGTTGACAAGCGCACTCGCCCGATTTAATAGACCGGCATAATCTTATTCGCGCCATCGGTGCACATGTAGTACCTATGCTGATGCGTCTGCAGTGAGCACGCTTACGCGTAGCTTAAACGAAGCTCGTATATCGAATAGATCTGCTATCTGGGGAAACGAATCGACCGGTCGATACATCATTTGTCGTCTACGGCGCTAAGTTGCGACTCAATTATCGCGCACTCAAATACTAACTCGAAGAAGTACTCAACTCAACAATTTTGCCGATTAAGGCCATCCATTAATTACGTAACACATTACTTTACAGTATTTAACCCATCCCACCTCATTTGACAAGTCGTAATAAAGTAGTTTGCCCCCCCCCCCCCAGCAGAATTACCAAAGGGTTCGGTAGCCTCTTAAGTCGTTAATTATGTCGTGCAAACCTCTTCTTTTAATACTTTATCACTCCCACTCTCTCTCCTTACACATTCACCTTCATTTCCTATCCCTTCACCAAATTTTTCCTACTATTCTTCCCTCTGTCCTCACTTCCCCAAGTAACACAACCCTTCCCCCACTATCTTGAAATGTAATTACTTTCCTTCTATCACCTCCCTGCACTACTCAACAAGCTTTCCTAAAACTTCCCCCATTTTTGCAACCTGACTTCCTCCTCTCCTTACTTCCTCCACTTTACCTCCTTTCGCTTTCCTTAATCTTTCTCCAGACACTTTTCCCGCTTAACTTCCCTTTACTTGTCCCAATTTCCCTCCCCTATAATGTCCCCTTTTCTCACAAGAATTTTCATTACTCCAATGCACCTAATTTTCCGTAATTCACGTCCCTCTATTTTCCTCAATTCTCGTTCCCATATTTTCCTTACATCCTTTTCCCTAATTTATCTCCTTCCCTTCCCCTCATTCACCTTCCCCTAATTTACCTCTCCCTTCATTTCTCCACTCTTAACTTCCTTTACTTCACCTCCTTTCACTTACTTTAATTTCCCTCCAACCACTTTCCAGGCTTGTTCTCCCTTTACTTGTACTATTTTCCTTCCTCCATTAACTCCGCTTTCACAATAAGAATTTTGATTACTTCAACTCACCTCATTTTCCACAACTTTTGCATTGACTTTATTTTCTTTCCAAGCATTTTGATTACTTCAACTCACCTTATTTTTCATAATTTTCTTCTCCCTGCTTTCCTTAATTCTCCTATCCATATTTTCCTTAAATACTCTTTCAGCTTCTTCCGCTTCCCTCACTTCGTCTGTTTCTCCCGTCACTTCTTTTACTTCCCCTCCTCTAATGCCCCCCCCCCTCTAATTTCTGATTTTGGCTGATTTTCATCATTTAAATTAAATTCCTCGAAAAATGCAAGAAAAAGACGGTCAAATTTTCAAACATATAAGCAATAAACACTGAGATCTCCTCTTTAAAATGAGCATACGCAAATGTAAAAGTGTTAACTGGTTCTCGAATTATCATTAAAAATGTAGAGGCGTGCACAAGACCAACCTCGCTCCCATGCTCGAACCTGCAATTTTCGTCTTGCGCACGTATCTACATTTTTTATGATAATTAAGGAACCAGTTAACATCTTTACAATTAATTGGGCTAATTTGAAAAAGAGGCCTTCAGGTCTATTTTGATTATTTAAAAAATCTTTATCGATATATCCGACGAAGAATTAGAATTTATACTTTGGGAGAAAGAATTTTGGTAAATTATTATTTTACTTAAAAATTTATTGTAGGAACTAATTTTTTTCTACTTAAGAACATGGAAATTTAAGTTTAAAACCCCTGTATAATTTCAGAATTCTAATTCTTTAACAAAACTCTCTGTTCCACATCAGAGTTGTATTTTTGATGACCAAAATTTATCTGCTGTTTAAAATCACAATCATGTTTCTAATCTGGGAAATACCTTGAAATATTGAAAACCTATGCAAATCTTTTAAATCCTTTTAAATCTATTGACATTTTTAGGCTCTTCCTGAATATACTAAAAATTTTCAAATTCCTGAAACTATTTCGAATTCTTCCAAATCTTTCAAAATTCAACTAACTGGTCGTAAAAACACATATTTTGTTAAATTCATCTTGGTGGCTTGAAAATCAACTATATTGTTAAAAATCTATTATTTTAGACTACAAATTTATCTTTTAAAGCAGAAAAGTTATCTTTCTTCATTAAAACTTTGTTGTTGTTAAAAATCCAACTATTCAAAAAATGAGGTCTTTTTGGTATAAGAATTCACCTATTTTGGTGAAGTCATCTTGAAAATTATTATTAAAAAAAAATTCAAATGCATTGTAAAAAATGCGATTTTTATGTTTGAAAATTCAACTATTTTGTGAAAGTCACCTTTGTCGGCTAAAAATATACAATTTTGTTAAAAATTCGTTGTTTTAGACTAAAAATTCGCCTTCTAGAGCACAACAATAATCTTTCTTCGAAACCATTTTTTGTTGTTAAAAATTCAACTCTTCTAAAAATTAGGTATTTTTGATAGAATAATTCTAATGTTTTGTTAAAAATTCTTCCTTTGGATTGAAAATTTGTCTTTTTCGGTAGAATAGTGATATTTCTTGGCCAAAAATAGACATGTTTGTTTAAAATTCTACTGAGTTCTAAAAAATTAGTATTTTTTGTTAAAAATATAACTTTTTTCTAAAAATTGGTCCTTCTGATATGAACATTTAACTATTTTGGTGAATTTATCTTATTTGGTCAAAAATGTAACCGTTTTGATAAAAATTCGTCCATTTTTATTGAAAATTTATCTTTTATGGTAGAAAAGTCATCTTTCATTATTGGAAATTAACTTTTACCTGATTTTAGCATATTGGCATGAACTCTCTGGAAACGAAAAAAACACAGAAGAAACGTAAAATCCGACACAAAAAAACCAAGACTTAAATTTACCTTGATTCCGGGGTAAAAATTATCCGAGAGAAAAATTAATGTCACAGAATAAATTTGTCTGAAATATCGGTTAAAGGTTCTTTTGTTTTTCTATGAAAACATATGTATTTTGAAAGACACGCACTTGTCTGAATAAAACTTTATACCCCTAAAACATGACCTGTAACAAATTTCATCCTTCGTTTCTTCTGTAGAGGGCTAAATAAAAAACACGGTCGTCAAAGAGGAGAGTTAATTAGGTGGGGTGGGGGGGGGGGGCAAAAATAGCCCAAAATTATTAACGTATTTTATGTAAGGCTCCTTACACTCATTAGAAAAAAACATTAAAATCGTTAAGGATTTTATACTGTTACACGATTTTTTTCCATAAAGTAGGTGATTTTTTTCCCAACCATGCAATGGATGGAAAGGATAAAGAGAAGTGGGATTCGAAGAAAAGGGATGTGTAGCAGGAAAAGATAAAAATTAGGAGGATGTATAAAGAGGGATGGTTCGCAGTCAATAAAAATCCACGGTAACGATTAATAGGGGGTTGTTATTCTCAGCACATATCATTTTTATCGGGTCTATGGCTAAAGGCAATCAAAGTATGAAAACAATGCAAAAATAATGAAGCTTCTTTCTTGAGTTTTTGATAGAAAGTAGATTTCAACACATGAGCGAAAGGATCGTGACATAAAGGAAAAAGGTAGTCAGTTAGTTAGCGCTGCAGATTTACCATGATTCCGCGGAGCAGAATCCTGCTGTGAGTTGAACGGTTATGGCACCTTGGATGAGAGGGTAATTATCCTAACGCGCGCGTTAGGCGCTCTTGTGTTAATCGCTTTTCAGTTGGCAGCTGATCGAACCGCCCCCTCTTCCATGTTCCTCTTCAGTCTTAAGACGCGCAAAAACATTACTGATGATCGATGAAAAAATGTTTGACAAGTGGGCACTTGACTTTTAGTATTTATGTTAATGATCAAGCATACTTTCATTAAGAAGTCTCTAGATGCAGAGTGGCTTAAAAGGTACATTTTCAAAACATCCTGATTTTTTCTGATCAATAACATTCGAAGACCCGTATTGTAATTTTTTACGTAAAAAAGCAATTAAACTTTAGATTAGAATTTCATTTTTTTAAATTTATTTTAACTACAAAAGATGGCTCTTTAACAAAATAGATAGATAAATTTGAAGGCTAAAGAAATGAATTGCCTACAAATAGTTCAGCTTTTATGCAAATAGATTAATTTTTACCCATAACGATGTATATTTAACAAAATGGTAAATATTTTTATTAAAAAGATTTAACGTCAACCAAAAGCAATTGATTTTGCAACCAAATGTTTAAATTGTTAAGTCAAAAAGACGAATGGTTTAGGTGACCGTAGCATTTTTAATCCGAAAAGCTGAATTTTCTACCAGAAAATGAATTCTCAGTGAAAAATGTAATAGTTGATATAATGTTTAACTAAAGAAGATAAATTTTCATAAATAAATAGAAAAGATAAATTGTCAGTAAAAAAAATTCAGTTTAATGAACAAATCAAATTTTCGACCAAAAAGATTTATTTTCAAATAAAGTGATGAATTTTACAACTAAGAAGAGAAATTTTTTGTAAAACAGTTGCTTTTGTAACCTGAAAATACAAATTTATATCAAATAATGTAATAATAGATATTCCAATAATAAGTATGTTTATTTAAAATAAACAACACTTACATAGAAAGAAAAATAATCATAATAAGATTAATTTCCAAAGTAACAGTTGCATTTTTAAATAAAATAGAAGTTTTTTTAAGCAGATGACCTTTAAACCAAAAAAATCGTTTTTTTTTTACAAAAATATTTGATTTTTTAATAGAGACAGATTTGATTTAAATTGTAACGTGAAAATATGAATTTTCAACAGATCGGTCAGTTTCTACTTTAAAATTTAGTCTAATTTTCAACCTAAAAAGACGAATTTCAAAACAAAAAAAATAATTATAAACAGTGGATCTTTGAACTAAAAAGAATGAATTTTTAACCAAAAAATATTACACTTCAACCAAATTTTTAAGTCAAAAAGACGAATTGTTTAGGTGAGAGCTGAATTTTCAATCCTAAAAGTAATATTTTATATTTCAACTCAAGAGATGAATTTGCAACAAAATAGTTGATTGCCTAACTAAAGAAGATCAGTTTTCAAACAAAAATTGAGAAGGTAAGTTTGCAGTAAGAAAAATTTTTTTATCAAAAAAATCAAATTATCGGCCGAAGAACTCTATTATCATTTATAAAATGCTAAATTTTCACAAAAAAATTATTTTCTGTAAAGCAGTGGAATTTTTAACTTAAAAATACAAGTTTGTAACGAATAGTGTAACAATAAATATTTAATCAAAAAATAGATTTATTTAAAATAAGCAACACTTAAATTTAACCAAAAATAAGCCAAGAAAGAATAATTTACAACCAAATCGTTGCTCTTTCATCTAAAAAAGTAGAAATTTTTAATAAGCCAAACGACTTTAGGACCAAAGAAGATCAATTTCTACCAAAATAGTTGAATTTTCAACAAAGCCCGATTTTATTTAAAGTTTTAACGCTACAATAGGAATTTCCAATAAATAGATAATTTTCTAAAAATTATACTTTAATTTTAAACCCAAAATGATGAATTTCCCAAGAGACAGATAAACTTTCAACCAAAAAGAATTAATTT
Source organism: Belonocnema kinseyi (assembly GCF_010883055.1). Lineage (NCBI taxonomy): Eukaryota > Metazoa > Arthropoda > Insecta > Hymenoptera > Cynipidae > Belonocnema > Belonocnema kinseyi. The sequence continues at coordinate 83,612,107 of NC_046659.1, read as the reverse complement.
TTCAACAAATAATACAAGTTTTAACTCCAAAAATATAATCGTCAGAAGAAAGCGCTTGAAAAAAGATACACAAAACAAATAAATTACAAATTTTCGAAATGTGCAAATATTCAAAGATAAGAATCTTAATCTTGTTACATTTTTAAAACAAAAGCTTTTATAAACGGAATAACACAATTGAAAATTCAGATTCCGAAATTGCCTGACATTAGAAAGTTTTTTCCAAACCCCCTATCTTTTTTTTTACTTCCCTTGACCAATAAAAGTCCCTAAATTTTCCCTAATTTCCACGTTGTCCCTGCCTTACGCGCCTCCAGTAGATCTCAAATTAACGATCCGAATACAATTTTAATCTTATTGTCAGAAAAATATCAAGAGTTTTTCATAATCCAAGATCATTTGGTGAAAATTATTGAGAACTCGTACATCTTGGAATGACTTCCTTTTGAAAGCTGTGCCAGTTTCAGTTATATAGTTACTACAACTGCTTGTTCTTGATGCTTTTTCTTTAGGTGGAAGTACTTGGACTTTTCCGTGTTCACGTCAAGGATCGTGTCCTCGACACTTGACGCAGACGTAAGAATCGATCTTACGTCAGAAATGTAGTTCTTAAACTTGTTCCTCATGCTCTAGTCAGTCCCAGATTCCAAATGAATTCACGCGGAGATAATTTTTAGCTTAGGCAATAAATCTGAAATATTTGTTCCGGTGGATTGCAACATTGTAGGTTTATATTTTAGCGTATCTTCATAACACAAAAGAAGAGACATATCATGCAACTATAGAAAGACATTAAAGCTCCTCATTTGGCGAGTAGCTCTTGGCCTGTTTCCAGATTAAACGTCGTACTAAAAGAAATGTTCGGTAGACTCTACATTTGCTCACTGGAATAAATTGTATGT
>NC_046659.1:83583583-83611105 GCF_010883055.1 Belonocnema kinseyi | reverse complement strand
TAATTTTTCTTAGTAATATTAGTAACAATATAGAATGCAATAATCATAAATTCACAAAATAATAATAAATAAAAAAAGAGGGTTTGAAAATTAAACTATTTTGTTCAACATTCGACTTTTTGGTTTGAAAATTTATCTCATTTTGTAGAAATGTCCACTTATTTGTTCTGCAAGGTAACTGTCAGTTTCGTAGTTAATATTTTTATTTTTTTTAACCATTTATTGCTTTTAGTAGAACATTTAACTAAATGGTTTTAAATTAATTAATTTTGTTAAAAATACAAGAGTTTTTAGTAGAAGATTAATCTTTTTGGTTAAAGAAAATGATACTATTTCTTTCAAATTTTTGTTCAGTTTAGGATTCAAGTATTTTGTTGAACATTCATCTTTTTCAATTCAATTATAAACTGAAATATTTTTTGATTTAAATAAGAACTAATACAATTTTCGATGAAAATTTCTCATTTTACATTAAAAATTAATCTTCTTGGGTGAAATTTTAACTATTGGGTGGAAGATAAACCTTTTTTGCTTGAAATTCATTTTTTAAATTAAAAATTTCACTTTTTCTTGGTTACAGATTTAAACTTTTTGTTAAAAGTTAAATTATTTTGTTGCAAATTCATCCGTTTTAATAAAAAATTAATTTTACTGAGGTAAATTTAAGATTTTTTGTTAAAAGTTCGATAATTTTATTGAAAAGTCAACTTTTTAAAAGGAAAATCGTCTTTTTGGTTTATAAATTTATTATAAATTATGTTTTTTTGCTCTAATAACTGAAATATCTTGCTTGGCAATTCACCTTATTCTTCACCATTTTTTCTTGATTAAAATACAAATTATATTTTTTGTTGTTGTTAGAAATGCATCATTTTTTGTTGAAAATACAACTGCTTCCTTGAAATTCGAAATATTGTGTTAATTCATCAGAAATATTAAGATTATCCTTCATCCCCCTTAATCGTATAATATTATTTTTGAGTGACCCCTAAATAAATGCGTGGAAAATAAATACCACAAAATATATGCAAAATAGGTTTGGTGTGGGGGGGGGGGGCGGTTAAATCTTACGTACCCAAACAAATTAAGGAAATTGAGGTAAGTATTTTAAAACTTGAAAAAAAAAACTGTACGTAATTTAGGCATGGCTACAAAGTAATTGACAATATTTGTCTAGGGTATGGTGATCTCCTTGGGCCTGTTTCATAAGAGAACTCACCGCTAAGAGATCAGGTCGTTGCGGATGCAGAGGTTGAAGAATAAGGTGGGGTAAATCAGTCTAAATAGAAGAAGAAGGTTATGGAAGGCAGGATAGCTGTCAAGAGGTTTTGAAAAATGTGTTAACTCGAGAAAAAGTTGCTCTCGTGCCTGCAAGCGCCGCTTCCTCTGCTTGTTCCCAACTGGCCTCCTACCCTCACTTCATTCTTACTTCTTACCTGCCTCTTAAACCACGATACAGCAAAACGGTACAGCATCGCGGAATGTGGAAGGACAGCCAAGGCTACTGCGTCATTAACATTCACGTGCATCTACAAGAGCCTAAAACGTTTTCGACGTATTCATAAGTATGTAAATAGAAGTTCTAGATATGCTTTCACTCAAGTACTAGTCTATGCAAACTAGGATAAGCCCTGGGCCAAGTTTTTGCAGAACCTGTTTGCTTAGGCCAAGGAGAATTAGAGCAGTGTCATGAGAGAATAGATCCCTTACATGTTGTGTTCTCCAGTGTTAAAGAATGATTTCCAGAGACTTTAAAAATCTATAATTTATATTTAAAAAGCAGTACATACTTTAAAATTTCCAGAAATATTCAGCAACCATTGAAATCTCCTTAAGTCATTAAAGTATCTTGAAATAAGATGATTACTTTTAAATGGGCTGAAATAGTTCGAATCTAATCAATATCCTCAAGTGCCTGGAGTATGTTGAAGATCAATTAAATTTCCTGAAGTTAAATGACCTTTTTTTTTTAACTTCTGAACTTATTTTCGATGATTTAATTTAAAATATCCTGTCATATTTCGAAGTTACTGTAATATCCTGAAGTCACTGATGTATCCTGAAATCAAGACAAATCTCCTGAAGTTTGCAATTAATGAAAATATCCTGAAATATTCCGAAACTACTAAGGTCTCTTGAGTTATTTAAATCCTCTAAAGTCATTATAGTATCCTACAGTTAAGTGAAACCTGCTCAAGTTGAATGACTTTGTTAATCACCTGAAGTAGTTTGAAGGTCTAAAAATATATTTAAGTCACTAACGCATCATTAAGTCAGACGATTAATTTCAAATATTTTGAAATAGTCCGATTTCCTGAAGTCAGTTAAGTATCCTGAATCAAGTGAAATATCCTAAAGTTGGATGACTTATTTGAAATATCCTGATGTAGTCAGAAGCTTCCGAAATCTTCTGAACTTAGACAAGTCATTTCAAGTACCCTGAAATAGTTACAAACTACTGAAATCTCCTGAAGTCACTAAAGTTTCGTGAAAAAGATGAAGTACCTTGAAGTCACTAAAATATTTCGAATTCAGCCAAAGTATTTAAAGCATCCTGCATTTTCATATTATTGGAATTTATATTTATGGAGCAGGGTTCTTTCTTCCCACATGACCCAAAAAACTCCCTCTAAACGAGGATTACGTATTTTGCGGTACATTGGTCGTAGGGCTGAAAGGGGGATGGCAGGGACAAAAAAAAATAATAATAAATGCACATTCTCGAATTTGCAAATATTTACACTGGTTTTAATGAAATTCCGCCTTTTAGTCTTGTATTTGTAGGCATGGGGGATTTTCACGTATTATCCTTATGATGAAATGAGCGATTGGGGCCCACTATTTAGTATTGTCTCACAAAAAAAAGTTTTCACTTTTTGTGGGAATGTCACAGTGTGCCATTCTCGAAACGATATTCGAAAATTGCCCTTTTTTAAACCCCTATAGGTATAAAGTAATTCGTTTTTCCTGAAATTTTTAGAATTCGCTTAGGTCTAGTGAAGTCAGTAAAATTTGCAAATACATTCTTCTGGACTCTCTAAAATCAAATGAAGTCTGATGATTTCTTTAAAATGTCCTGAAATAATTTGAAATTCTTAAAATCCCCTGAAGTAACATGATTTCTTTGACATTTCCAGAAATAAGCTGAATTTTCTGAAATCTCCTGAAGGCAGATGATCTTTTTTAAATATCCTGAAATTATCTGAAGATCCTGAAATCCCCTTAAGTCAGAATATTTCTTTGACGTATCCTGAAATAATCTGAAGTTCCTGGAATCTCCTAAAGTCAGTGAAATGTTTACTGGTGAAAAATTTGATGAAGCATTAAATGTAATCATTTCTCTCAGTAAGGAAGATTCGATGCTGTAATTCTTATTCGCTGACTACCGTATTTCTCTCATAAGCGGCATATAGGAGAGAAGGTATGATGATATTAACTTAACATGCACCCGACTGCATTGTTATGATAATGTATTTAAATGTCAAGCGAGCGACGAGTACGAGAGCGCATACGAGTGCACGCGTCACTGCTTGCGGTACTACCAGCACACAACGAGAAACGACGACAAGCACACTAGTGCAACGATCAAAGACGCCTGCCTGCGTAATTACTGGGTGGTCGCGATATTTGATGACCGACCACTCTGCGACCTCTTCTTTTTCTCTCTCTCTTTTTCTCTTTTCTGCACTCCTTTTGGCTTGCATTACTTGTTTGTGCGTTTTAGGCGCGGGTCGTTACGCGGAAAAAATTAGCTATGCTGCAGTGCATTTAAATTTCAGCTCACAGAAAAACTCGCTTTTTATTTAAAACTTTAATGGAATGAATTGCAAATCGAGCTGCCTCGAAAGGAATGCAAATCGTCCGAAAGTGGAGACGCTTAATTAAATTTATATAATTGAAACAATTGAGGGCTACTTTCCTCAGAATGAGGGCAGTTTAACAATCCTCGTATTTTCTGCAAATGTTCACTTCTGGGACCTGTTCAACGGATCTTTTATTCGTCAGTCAAGACTGATCTGGGCTACCACACAGTCACTTTTTTCTCGGATTACTTTTTGGTCACTTTTTCCAACCAAAAGATCACCTTAGTCACTTTTTTTGTAATAAATGGACCCTTATGTTAACCGTAATTGAATTCAGGTCTGGCTATACCCATTTATACATTTTCTTTAATGTTTGTTTAAATATTTTAGAGTATTTTAAAAGATTATAAATTTTTTATATTTTTGTATATTTTTAAAAATAAAAAAAATTCTACAGCTTTGAACAGTTTCAAGGGATTTTAAAAGGTTTAAAATATTTTTAAGTATTATAAATTATGTCCAGGCATTTTCAAGATCTTTAAAAGATTTTTAAGGATTCAACCAACTTTGAAGGATTTAAAATATTTTAAGGTATTTTAATAAATTCCAAGGAGGTTTCAAGAGCTTTAAAAAATTTGAAGGGATTTTAAAAGATCTAAAATTCTTTGAAATATCTTCGAGAATTCTTGAAAACTCCAAGAAATTTTATGAAGCTTTGAAAATTTGAAAAATATTTGAATGAATTTGAAATACTTTAGGGTATTTTAGAATATTTGAAGGAATTTTCAATTTATTTCAGTAATTTGATAGGATTTCAAAGGATCTGAAATATTTTAGGGTCAAGCGGAATCTACCGAAATTTTATCGGTTGGATTTTCAAACAAGAAAATTACTTCTCCAACAAAAAAGACGAATGCTCAACAAAATACAGGAATCTGCAACCAAACAGTTAAACCTTCAACTAAAAACGATCAATTTTAAACAAAAAAAGGAATAGTTAAATGTTCAGTAAAAATAATTTTCAAATGAAAAAAAATAATTTTCGACAAAATAGTTCAATCTTTAACCAATAAAATGAATTTTCAATGAAATAGTTCAGCCTTCAAGTGAGGAGTTGATCTTTTCACCAAAAATATGAATTCTCAAGGAAATTGTGATAGGTAATAATGATCATTATAAAATAATAATTTTCAACGAGAAACAATCAATTTTCAACGAAAGATAAAACAGTTCACTTTCCATGCAAAAAATTAATATTAAAGAAAAAAACAATTTTGAACCAAATTGATAAAACTTCAACCAATAAAATGAAATTTTAACAAACTATAGTTTAACTTCAACCAAGTAGTTTAATTTTCAACCAAAAAGATTAATTTCTCACAAAATAGTAGAAATTTTAACAAAATAATAAACTGTTTAATCAAATACAGTCAAGGATCACTAAATTCAGGTTTGACTGTATAGTAATTTTTAAATAAGAAAAAAAATTATTCTAAATCAAACATAGAACAACAGATTTTTCAACAAGAAAGAGTTAATATTCAACCAAAAATAGTTGGATTTTTTTATTGGAGTCTAAGGCAAGCGTCTCAGTAATCTTGACGCCAATTCCCATACTTTTATATAATTTTAATTAATTAGAATTCAATTTCACACTATAAGATGCTAAAAATAAATGGAAGTTTCTTCTAAACAGGGAAAAAAGCACAATTCTATCAAAAAACTAAAAATAAGGTAACAGGGGAAAAATGGTAAAGCTTGACATCAAGATAAATACTCGAAATGCTCAAATGCTCGAAAATTTTCTGAAGATTTAAACCAGTTTCACTATAAATTACACAGGCCAACATGGTTTTGTTGTTGGAAAGTGGAGAGTCATTTCCGAAGTAATTTTTTATGCAAAATTCGAATCCGGGGTCAGAATTGGCCCATCACGACAGAATTTTAAGTTATTTGAGGTTATGTAACGAAAAAATGGCGTTTTTGGCTACTTTTGAGACTACGTAGAGAAAACACCAAATTTTTTGGGATTTTTTCTTTAATGTATCATATAGAACTGCTCTTTCTCTTCAATTTGAGAGTCGCAGAGTTAAAATACCATTTTTCTTTACCAAGTTACGCCAATTTAAAATTACGAGATAAGTCCCATTATGGCTTGAGCATTTGCTTTAAATACTTTGAGGCAGATATTTTCTACTGGGTGTTTTCTCTTGAAAGTTTGTGCTTCGGGGTGTTCGGGGTTGTTGAAATCCCTAAAAATGTGGACCCCGGATTCAGATTCTACGTAAAAAATTACTTCGGTTATGACCCATCACTTTCTAACAACTGACATGACCCCATTATTTGCAGGCCTGTGTTACCACTATTCACCTTTCCGATTGTTTTCGGCGTTTCCTGATTAATTTTTTTCGTAGATTCATGAAAAATTAAATTTCAAGATTTCTTAAAATGAGAGTACCTGTAATTTGTATTCTGCATGGAAACTACCCGGCTAGTGAATGCATGACTGGGGCTTATCCGGTCAGTGAAGGCAAGATAGAAGTACATCCTGGCCAGTCAAAGCAAGACACAGGTATATCCAGCTACTAAAGACAATGTAGGGGAACTGTCCAGTCTGTCAAAGCAAGGCAGACGTCTATCAACGAAAGATAGGTGTACTGTCAGGCCAGTCAATGAAAGATAGAGGCATATCCAGACCCTGAGGCAAAATAGGGGTACTATCTGTTTAGTCAATGCAATATTAGTGTACTGATTAGCCAGTCAAGGGAAGATAGAGGTACGATCCGGCCATTCAAAGCAATATGAGTATACTGCCCAGACAGTCAAGGCAAGATAGAGGTCTGTCTAGCTATTGAAGGTAAGATAGAGGTACTATCCGGACGGGCAAGGGAAGACCGGAGTACTGCCCCACCAGGCAAGTCAGAATATTTCGAAATCCTGACACAAGAAGGCAATTTTGACACTATATTCGGAATAAGCATAAAAAATTCCATGCGAAATGACAACTCTGATTCTTTGATCGAGAAATTTAACCTGCATTGTAATTAACGCGAGGCACCATTAAAAGAACAAACTCGAGGGAAATAAATGATCCTGCCCACATAAATTCTTCGACTCACCAAACCTTTCTTCGGACTTTACCATCGAACATGAAAATTAAATAGATTTAATACAATTCCTTTTACTGATGGAGAACAACATCTCATGTCCGATCATAAAAAGTGTCTTGGCCGATGCACTTTCGATATTGCGTAGACCCTAAGGGTTCGAGGGACCTAACTCAGTGGAGTAAAAGGTCTAGCGCCATCGAATGACACGAATGTTTTCAGCCGAAGAATCATGAATCATACACGCGAGGGCCATGAGTCTTGCTCGCAGCTTGTTAGATTTATCGGTCGACCAGTTTCGCGGAAGATCTACTTTTCCGCGTGTGCGATACCGCGATAGTAAGGTCTTCCACCACTCTTTGCAGAGCGCAAATACCGCGAACGATACTCCTTTGTTACACCCGTTGTCTGATCTCTGTCGAAGGATCTTTGCAACCGAGAGAATACGCGAGAAGGAGGAGCACGTAGGTTCCTATCGAGGTATCTTGGATGCGCAAAGTATATAGTACACCAAGCGAGCTAACACCAGGAATGGGTCTCGTGGTGTTTCTTCTTGCTTCCTTCCTTCTTGTCGAACCACGTCGAACCATCCATCCTTTCCTCTTCTCTTCTCTCATCGACTCTCCGAGATCTCTACATTCTCAGGAGAGGTGTGAGTTGCACTTAGGCTGGATTCGATTGTGCACATAGTCCAGAAAGTGCATTACCAATTTTTGACTGCTTTTCACCAGCCCGTCACCCATCGTTAATCACTATAATTTTCTCATTAGTTAAGGCAAGGACTTGCCTATTATTCTGTGCTCTTTCGCGTTTCTAGTCAGTTCATTTGACAATTTTCCTACGTGCACGTGCGGTGAACTACGAACTTTAGTAAAGAATAAAGGCTCAGTAGAAATACTAAAATATCAGACTTCATAGCACACAATGCTTTTGAATAAAATTAATGCAGACAATACATTAAATTGAATATGAAACGCTTCAAATTCCTAAGATTTCAAGTCGCAATATACTGTATTTTTAACAAAATAGTTGAATTTTGATCCAAAGAGATTTGCTAACAAAGAACGAGTTTTAAGCAACAACAAAAATAATTTTTAACAAAACGGTTGCGTTAACAGTCAAAAAGTTGAAGTTTCAAACAAAAAAAGTATTTTTAAATCAATAGTTGAAGTTTTGACCAAACATTCATATATAATTGCTTGGCCAAAACTCCAACTATTTTGAAAATAGATTTTCAAAATATTAATCGCCAAAAAGACGAATTTTTTCAAACAAATTTATTATTTTGACGAAATAGGCGGTTTCAACAAAATGGTTAAATTTTTAACCAATTAGCTGGCTTTTAAAGCTTAACAGACGCATTTTTTCAAACAGTGTAACTCCACCCAAGAACGGAAATTTGTAATCAAATAGTTGAGATTTAATCCAAAGAGGAGAATGAAGGAAACAACAGGAATTTAAAAAAATACAACGTTGAAATCAGGAAGACGAATTATATACAAAACAGTTGAATCCTGAATCCGACAGTATGATAGTTAAATTTTATAAAAATAGCTTCATTTTTACCAGATAGTTAAATTTTCTATCAAATTTTGAAATTTTCAAGCACAACAAACGAATTTGCTGCTAAATTGTGGAATTTTCAAACACAATATATAAATTTTCAACAAAAAAATTAATTTTAAGCTAGGTGCCTTAAATTGTAATAAATAGTTTAATTTGATACGGAAATAGTTGAATTTCCAACAAAAAGTATTTAATTTTCTGCCCGATTGTTAAATTTGCAAGACAAGACTAGATTAATTACGAAACTATACACTTGAATTTTCAAGTAAACTGATAGATCATCAACAAAAAGCAAAACAAAAAATAAAATTTCCTCAAACCGATTCAACTTTACACCAAGCAGTTGATTTTTCAACCAAAAAGAATGAATTCTACACAAAATATTTCATAGTTGACATTTCAAACAAAAAAAATTTCAATTTAATATCGAAAACAGTTAAATTCAATAAAAACAACGAATTTTTTAAAAAATAGTGGAATTTTTAGCTAAAAAGATCAATTTGCAAACAAGAATGGAATAGTTAAATTTTCAGAAAAGAACTACTTTCCAACCAAAAATTGAGACGAATTGTCAATAAAATTGCTGAATTTTGACCTAGAGAGACAAATCTTCAACCAAAGAAAAAATTTTTTAACAAAGTAGTTTTACTTTCAACCAAGTAGAATATGAAGTTGAATTAAAAAAAAAAAAAACTTCTAAGCAAAAATAGTTGGATTTTCCTAATGGGTTCTATTAATTCATTTCGCATAAGTGAAAAAACGAGAAAAGGGCAAAGTTTTCTGAAAGCAGACGAAAAAGAAAAATTCTAAAAAAAGAGGAGAAGAAGGCAAAGGGGAAAGAGTGTAAAGTCTAAAAGTTGCAAGTAATTTATCATCAGGAAGCGTACATTATCCAAGTTCGTAAAACCCCTTCTGCTAACCCCTCTATTCACGCTACTATTACCAACCTTAATTTTTGGGCCTCCCCCCCCTCCCCCCATCAAATTGGTATCATACTTTATAGATGGTCACTTATACTTAACTCGCCAACGATTGTAAGCGATAATCGTTTTCTCAGCATCTGTAGAAGTGTGGAATGCTCAAGTGGACTTAGTCCCAAGTAGCGGAAGAAGGTTGCTGGTGCTGATCCTGGTGCCAAGTAGGTACCTAGGGTGGAGGGCGAGTTGAATTAATAATCGGTAGATCGCGGATAGCGGCTCTCTCCAAGCCCAAGTCAGGATAGAAGGTAAGGAGGTAAGAAGGCAGGCAATATGGACTTAGGGGAGGGCGAACTCTCTAAGAGCCGAGCATTGAGTTGATTTATACCAGATGGTAGATAGTACTTGGCTGCTTTGCCATGCCTCTGCTTGGTCGAGTACCTTCGGGCACGGGATGTATCTAAGGTCTCGAGATGCGCCTCGTGAACGCATGAGAGAGCGAAGGAGAAAAGCAAGCTGAGAAAAGGCGACTTGCAAAAAAGGCTAGTAGAAGGAAAAGGCTATCGACAGGGGCATAAGACGTCGACCTGATAGCTGATGACCTGAGGTGATACATTTTCATTAACATCCAATTCTCCGCTAATCAATTCCTTAAACACTGACAAACAAACAAAGCTATGGTAACAAAATCATTTTGTTAAACCGTTTTTGTTCATTTTCAACAAATTTGTTTGTTACTATTAAGAATTTGGTTACGGCTACAAACTAAAAAATCTGCCCGATTCGCGGGCACATTCTCGTCGCGCGCTATGCGCGCGGCTCGCTTCGCTCGCATATTTGAGCTCGCCTAGGGCGCGCGACGGTTGAATCTCGCGCTTCGCGCTCGATAATAGGTTACTTCGCGCTCGGATATTTATTCTTTGCATTTGAAATGCTTGGAAAAAACTTTATCAAAAATATCTCTTTTAGATGGCAGTATTTATATGCGTCTTCATATTCTAAATTGTCTACTTAATGAAGTATTGTCAAAGATTAAGTTTCTCAAAGCTCTGCAGGCTTTGAGGTACACATTCTCATCGTGACACTCGCGCTGCGCGCTCATTTTCCGACAGGCATTTGTAAACAGGTTTTCTTGGATTTTTTTTCTTATAACTTGCGTCGTTTTTCCACAGATTTTTTTTTATTTTATTTTTTTTTTCAACGTTATTTTTCACGAATAAAACAAAAAGTACGCGTCCTATTAAGAAGTGGTTTTTAACGAAGTTGTAGATCTTTTTTGGGATAACCATTTTTGTTAAAACATCTTTTTTCATATCCTACATAGTTTGTCCACAAAAATCTTGTAAGGCTTTCGAAAAGAAATAATTTTCTTCTCTTGACTTTTTTTAATATCGTGCGTTTTTCGGCTTCAAATTTTGATTTTCGGTTGATTAAAAAAATTTCGAAAACGCTATAACTCTAAGAATTTTTTTTTATCGAGAAAAGTCATAAGGATACATTGTTTTTTCTTTTTAATACTATGAATATCCGTACACAGAATTTTCAAATTCAGAAAAAAGTGGTCTAAAAAATTTTCAAAATGTGCTCAATTTTTTAATTTTTATCAAAAATAGCTGGTTCACGAACTCGTTCTTTATTTTAGGCCCTAAAAAAGTGTGCTAAAGATGAATTTTATTCGTTCATTTTTTCGAGAGTTATCGTGTTTACGGACGGACGGCCGGACGGTCAGACAGACAGACGCCATCGTAAAAACCTGATTTTCGGATTCAGGGGGTCTCGAAACGTGGAGATCCGTTGAAAAAGTGTGATGTCAAATTTCCGACAATTCTAATACTTTCTCAATCATGTACAAAGTGGTTGGTGTGCCAAAACAATTTATCAGCTGTCAGCAAGAGAAAACATCGTGATTCTGTTTGGGTCTGTGAGGGGGTCTTAAAAACAGTTTTTATTTTAAAAAGTTGTATTGTTATTTATTTTGCTGTTTAGAGTTAGAATCTTATGTAAAATGAAAGTGGTGATTGTCATCTTCCTCAATTTTGCTTTGTAAATTAGGATTATGATCATATATTTTTTATTTCGTTTTGCAATAAAAAACCATATATTCCTTGTTTGAAGACAAAGCTAGAAAAAAGAGAATGCTGCGCTTCAGTAAAATACATTTGATTTGAGGATCACTCTTTCGGTTAATGACGATTTCGTCTATAATGAAAACCATATCGTTCGGTCAATCAAGTGATTTTATCGCCAGTCGAAAAATATAGTTCATCGTACAAAATATATTTGTTTCAACCAAGAAAATGTTTTAATATACCCACAAAAAAAATATTATATTAAAAAGCATACAACCCTTCTTGCTTAGATCAACCAATCTAAAAAAAACATTTTGCTGGATGGCCAAAATAGTTTTTTTGCTTCTATAGCAACCAAAAATTCTGGTTGGGACAACTAAATTTTTTCGGCTAACCAAAGATTTTTCTCAGTGAACCATCATTCTAGCTTGGTATCTAGAAAAGGCTCTGCATTTACTTACGGTACTTAAGTCCTATTGTAAAATATAAATCGTGTGAGTATATAATTTTTAAAATTTTTAAAAGGACATGTAAATACAGAAGGGGTGTTCAAACTTGCGAATTTTTCGGTTTTCACAAAGAATTAATTTTTTCTCGAAAACGGAAGATCATAACGCAAAATCGTAAGTTTTTTTTATGATTATGCATACTCAAGGAGATATGCTAAGAAAATTGTAATAAAGAAGCGTTTACAATATAAGATTTTTTGTGTGGTAAATTTGGATAATTAAGTGCATTTTTTTAAACCTGAAAATGATCTAAATGTATATTTAAGAACTCTCTGTAAGTGGAATCGATTATTCACGCTACTTCATAAAAATTTTATTCGCAAATCTCCTTAAGATGACTTCAACAAAAGAGTTGAATTTTAAAGCGATAAAATGAGTTTTAAATCAAACTTCGACCAATCCTCAACCAATTAAATGTATTTTCAAGAAAGAAGATTAATTGTTTACCTAATTCAAAGAATTTTGAATAAACTAGTTCAGTTTACAAGTTAAGGTTCGAATTCTTTAAAAAACAGTTGAATTTTAAATCAGAAAAAAAAATTTTAATGAAATTAAATTTTGAATAAGAAACTTTCAATCGTCAAATTAATAGTTGATATTTCAACTGGAAAAAGTCTATTTTTCACCAAAAAATTGAATCAAATAATTTGAAATTTAAAATTTAGCTAAGAAAGACGAATTTTTAACATTAAATTTGAATCCTCGTCTAACATGTAATAATTGTGAACAAATAGTTAAATTTTCAAAAATAAAATTCTTAACTTTTAACTTAATAGTTTATTTTTCTTTAAAAATAGGTGAGTTTTCAAACAAAAATATAAAATTTTAACAACGAAGTTCATATTAAACCAAAAAGTTAAATTTTTTACGAAATTGATCGATTTTGAAGTAAAAAATATGGATTTTCTACAAATCAGTTCAATTTCAAACCTTATCCTAAGAATTTTAAACACAAAAATTCATCAACCAGCAAAAATGTTACCTTTGAGTCAAGTAGTAAATTTTGTAAACAAAAGATTTAATTTTGAACCAGGCAGTAGTATTCTTAAGCAAAACGGATGGATTGTCAAACGGAAATTACGTTTTCAGAGAAGAAATTTAATTCTTAAACAAAAAAAAAAGAATGTTTTAGCAAACTAGTTTAATTTCTAACCAAAGAAATTACTTGTAAAACTTCGTCTTATATCGAGGGTTGAGTGTATTGAAATTTTTTATATTGAGCGAAATAACATATGTTTGGACCTCTTTCTGATCCTTGTCGCTTAAAATGAGAAAGATGTTTGTTTTCTCAGGCGTCAGTTGCTATGAAATGAGAGCCTGGTTTACTCACACTCCTTCTCCATTATTGTAAGTAAAAATCACGCGCGAGTAAATCAGTCGCCTGTCGTTTGCATAGCCCTGTGAACTGAACGAAGGGAGGTCTAGAAAGAGGGCTCGAGCCAGTGGCAGCAAAATTAAAGCAAGTTTTTGTCCGGAACAGGCCTGTCAATGGAGATGATTAGTGTGCGCGAAAATGGAACAAGACACCATGAGACAAGGCCTTCCCCCTCTTTATTTTAGGCCCATTTGTCATACGAACCTCGTGCGAGACAGCATATTTCCATCTTTAGTTATTCCTTAAATATATTTAAAAAACAAAAACAAAAATAGTTAACTCACTTGTAGTTGAAAGAGTGTCAAAAGTAATTCAAACTCACCTGAAACATAAAATAAATATCTGAATTAGTATTTGCGAGACGTAATCTGACCTGATTCTGAAATAAAGAGAACGAGTTAAGCCACTTCAAGGATTTTGTAAGTGTACCGTCAGGTTAAAAATTTCTTAATATCTAAATTGATTTATGAAATTGTTACAAAATGCCCATTGATTATTGAAACAAATTTTCGAAGGGAAACTTGAGAGTGAATGATTAAAAGAAGTCATAATTGTTTCTTTAAATGCAGTTATTTGCAACCTGTTCAATGGCGAAAATCACTAACTACCAATAATTGTACCTATTATCTCTAAATAAAATAATTACACCTATTATTTGTAAATAAAACCATTTCCACAAAGTCGTGACGAAGATAATTATTCACGATTTCGGACTAACGTGAAATAAAAAATAAAAATAATAAATAAACAAAAAATAAATCAAACGAAACTGTAGAGGGCATCAATTTTAGGATTATCGTAAGTCGAGGGTTCTTTTATCGGGAGTTGAGTGCATTGGTGCTAGAATAAGCAATGTCGACAGTATTTTACCTTAAAAATATTTCTTTCATATTTTTTAAAACAATTTTAGAAAAACTGATCAATTGTATTTCAGAATCTGTATAAGTGACCTGACTTATATAAAAATGATGTATGAAGGATCAAAATTACAAAATGTTTAATTTCCAATCCTAAAATTTACACAATTTTGAATTGCAAATTCGTAAACTTCAAATTCTTCAATTTTGAAGATCTATAATTCAAACGTATACAATTTTGAAGTATTAGAACTGAACATTCTTGAAGTTTGAAAATATCGAGTTAAAAATGATTTAATCTTCACGATTTATACTTGAAGGTTAGGTACTGTAAAACATTTTTTCTAATAGTTCAATTTTGCAGGTTAAAATTAAAAAATTCTTCAATTTTCAATATTTACAATTAAAGATTATTCATTATTTTATTTGTGTAATAGAAAATTATGCAATGCTGAATGCCTATTTTTAGAATAGTACAATTCTGACGAATAAAAATGAAAAAATATTCAATTATGAAAATTCGAAATTAACATTGATTAACCTCTCAAGATGTATAAATAAAAATCTCTGAATGTTATTGAGAGTTTTACATCAAATAATCTATCTTATTTGAGAAATGATAATATAAAATCAAATCTGGAAAATTTACGTTGTAACAGAATAATTATGCAGAAAACAGTTTTGACAACCGGCAGGAATATAAAATTTGAAATATTAATTGAAATACTTGCAGCAAGAACATATAATTATCTGGTAGATTAAATATTTAAAAAGATGTTTGCATAAAGTACCTAATTATAAAAGTTAAATTAAATCCAAATCGAAAATATATCGAAAATATGATAAAACTTTAACTTCGAAACAAAATGCATAGTGGGGCCAAAAAACTGATTTGAACTTTGTTTTCTCTAAAGCTAATAAAATTACACATAAATCTCATCGTCGAATGTAAATAAAGTGTTTTAATTTTTTATTTAATAACAAACATGATTTTAAAAAAATATTTTTAGAGTTTGCATTTCATCGGAAATACCTCAAATCAATGAAGCAACTATTCAGAAAGGTTTCCTAATAACTTAGCAATTATTAAATTTCATTGAATTTGTTATACGCAAATATGTGGTTAAAAATTTATTCATGGGGATTAGTAGAGACTCGTCAATTCATTTGCACTAATTTAAACAATTTGGAGACAAAAACCGTTTTTCAATTCAATTTATGGAAGATAATAAATAAATTGTTATTTATTAAACAAATTTGCTAAAAAATCGTTTACATCGGGGAATAATTATACAGAAATGTCACTCATTAGATTGAGTCATTTAATAACAATTAAGGATCATCATTCCTCATATGTAAAAACTTGGGTTTTTAACGAAATGAAATGTCAATAACTCATTTCTAGATCTTTAGAAAGCACACATGAAAATTAATCATTTCTGTTATTAACAACAATTGTTCAAACTGAATTGTATTATTATATTTATTTTTCAAGAGAAAAAATTGCGTTTTTTATGGCATCAGCAGTATTTTTTCAGTAATAGATCTGTCCCATCGATCAAAAACAATTGATCATTAGAGAGCTTACATAACAAATAATTGTAATTAATAACAACCATTGTTTAAACAAATTGTTATAATATTTTGCATTGTTTTAAGTTGCGTTTCATAAATTTATTAGCAGCCTGTTATTCAGCAATGATATTTTTGGGCTATTTGTAAAGGTATAAACTTGTTTCTTTTCAACGTAATAAAGTGTATAGAACTAATTTCTAGGCTTTTAGGAAGCTTTCACGACAATAAAAAATGTTCATTGTCTACAAAAATTGTTTAAATAAATTCTTATCGCCTTAGGCATTTTTTAAGAAAAAATGCGTTTCTTTAATGTATTAGCATCCTGTTATTAAGTTAGCATTAACAAATGCATTCTTTGCTATTTCTAAAAGTGATAATCTTTTTTTTTCAATATAAACAACTGTTAATAACTATTTTTTAACATTTTCTTTAGAAACCACGGTAACGGTAAACTATTGTTATTTTCATCTTATACACTTGGAAAATAAAATTATTAATGACAATGACAATAGTACATGGTTATCGAGGTTACTAAATCCCCTCAAACATAAAAAAAATAAAAATATTAATGTCAATAACAACAGTGGATGGTTATCAATGTGCCTGTTTGAAAACGAAATTCTCCCTTTTAGAAGTGGTCGAAAAATGGATTCATGAATTATAATGCGTAAATCCATAAAATAAATGCGTAAATAATTATTTTTGTTTCACAATTATCAATTGCTGATGCTCGACAGTACAGAGTTAGTAATAAATAACAGACTGCTAACACCCTTAAGCAAATAATTTTTTTCATAAAAAATGCCTGAGATGATAAACATTTGTTTCATAAATTGTGGTTAACAATCAAATTTGTTGATTATCATGTAAGATCCTTGAAGGTCTACGATTTAGTTATTTATATTTCCTTGCATTGAAAAAATAAAGTTTTGGCATATATAAATATCTCAGCAGTGAATTTGTTGATTATATTTGTTTTAAAAATCATCAATTTTTAATAAATGACCTAATCTAATAAGCGAGTGATATTTTCGTATAATTCTCAGCATTTTCACTGACTTATTTATATCCAATTCAATAAATTTTGAAAAATTGCTAAGCTATCAGTTGACTTTTTTATATATTTGGTTCGTTGACTCTAGGTACAGTACACGATACGACACTTCTCGCTACGACACTTCTCGCTACGACACTTCTCGTTTCCCGATTTCTCCTTCGTTCGCTTGCCCACACTCCTTATCTCATCTCACGCTCATGAATATGCGGCCGGCTACACTTACTTCGCCGAATGCGACTTGAAGCAGGAGAGAGGGTTATCTTACACTTGCTGTTCGCTTCCCCTACAGCCCCATAAAAAGAGAAGTGTCGTAGAGTCTACTGTATTTCGGTTTGAAACCAAGTATTCTCAAAAACCAGTACTCTTTTTTAAAAATAATTCTTTTCTCATGTCTGTTAATTAATTTGAAAAATAAATAACTTTCTTAAAAATCAGCTATTACAGATTTATGTAGAAATTTATTAGCCTAAATTTGAAAAAAAGTTAAAATCGGATGAGAAAATTGCTTCTGAATATGAATTTGTTCTCAGAGATTTTTTTGCCCCACTGAGCGTAATTTGAAATCTGTCCCGCCAGCTGTCTCTATGACGGTAATCGCTCGGTAGGAAAGGAAGAAGGTAGAAGAGCTTAAGCGTGTCTCTTTTTCGAGTAATGTACGATCAGTATATTTGAGTTTGTCGTGACGCGTTACATGCAAGGGTGGCTTCGAGTCGTATGTAAGCTGGCAATGTTCCAGCATCAGAAAGAATTCCAGCTCCTATTAAAAACTGGGAATGTTCTCTTATGTTTCCCCTTCCTGCTTCTCTTTTTCAACTACCCTCATCCCTCTTAGCTTGGAGAAATAGACTTAGAGAGATAGGGCTTTGAAAAAAGCAGCGGTCGGAAACCAGCTCTCAAGGGAAACTTGCTTCCACTTTCCAGAGGATTGCAAAACGTTGAAGTAATTTGTATGTATTGTGTATCATTTTGAAAATGAAGTCTGAAAAGCGCTTTGGAATACTCTCTTAAGACTTAGGCTGAAAAAAACTTTTGGAAGCTGCAAAACCACTTTCATTTATTTATCATCACTTTCTATTTATTTAACTAGGCAACAAAAAGGCGAGATTATTAAATATAGCGACCCCGCGTGCATTGTTCACTCACGCGTGACGAAACAGATGGAGAAACAGGAGAGAGACAGAACAGGAGGCAGACGAAACAGTTCAGTCTCCTGAATTAGGTCCACCGTCAGCCCTAAACCCGCCATTAAATTGCGAGGTTACTATATTTTTATATTTTAATTACTAAGATGTATTGCACTCAGAATTAATTAAAAACCAAAAATGGGACAATTTTTAAATTTGCACAATTTATTTGAATAAATAATCGTTGAAAATAATATAATTACTGCCCTTCTCTAATTTTATGAAATCGGTTGACCAGCCTCGATGTAGGGACAGCTTGCCTCTTCACGAGTCAAGTATTTTTCAGAATCTTGGCTACTCGTCCCGAAATTTTGGAACGACTAGTGCATCGCTTTTTTAACTCCCTTAATTTTTAAACCTGTAAAGACTTTAATAATTTCTTACTATGCCTCAAAATCTTCTGAAATTTCATAAAATCTTATAAAAATCTCTGAAATCCTATGAAATCTTTTAAAATAATTTCATATACCTTGAAAAACTTTAAAACCGTTTTTTAATATTAAAAAAAGCGCATTGAAATGTTTAGAAATCGCTTGACAAAATCGTTAAAATCTCTGTAAATTACTTAATTTCTTCTAAAATTAGTTGAAATACATAGCAATACTGAGACCTCCCTTACATTATCTAGAAATAACTTTAAATCTTGTGAAATTTCTTAAAATATTTTGAAATACTTCAACCATATTTAAAATGTTTTTAAATACTTTGGAGTCTCTTGAAATCCCTTGAAATTTAGTGAAATTCCTTTAAATATTTTAAATATATAACCTGGATGATTCCTCAAACATTTTAAGATAATTTGGGGTCTCTGGAAATATTTCGAAGCTGCTTAAAATTATATGAAATCACTCGAAATTTAAAAAGCTTTGTAATATATCGAAAATATTTTGAAACCCTTTGATAATTAAAAAAAATCTTTGAAATCTCATTGAATTACTTGACTTTTCTCGAATTAGTTGAAATCCATAAGATAAGGTAAAATCCATTAAAATCTTTAGAAGTAATTGCAAATCTCGCAAAATCTATCAAAATATTTTGAAATACTTCAATAACTTTTGAACTTTTTTTAAATAGTTTGGGATCTCTAGAAATTGAAATTCAGAAATTTTGAAATTACCCATGATATATTTTGAAAACTATTGAAAGCTGCTTAAAAAATCGTTAAAATCACTTTGAATCCTTTGATGCCTTCTAAAGTTAGTAGAAATCCATGAAATTAGTTGAGACCCCTTCAAATCTTTAAATTCAACTTTAAATTAACTGAAATACTTTTAAATATTTTAAAATATTTCGAAAAGCTTTAGAATTTTAAAAAATATATTGGGGCCTCTACAAATCTCTTGAAACCCCCTTAAAGCCATTTGAAATCACTTAAAAGCTTTGAAATTTTGGTAGCATTCCATGAAATATTTTGAAACCTATTGACAAATTAAAAAAAAATCCTTCAAATATCTTTGAATTTCTGGAAGTCTTGTAAAATTGTTTGAAATCCATAGAATACTATGAAATGCATTAAAATCCTTATGAGTAAGTTGAAATCACGTAAAATCTCTTGAAATACAATTTTTGACATATTTCGACAATATTCAAAATGTTTCAAGATACTTTGGGATCACTAGAAACTTGTTGAAGCCACTTTAAATGTTTAGAAACTACTTTAAACGCTTAAAAATTTTGTAATCTCCCGTGAAATATTTCAAAACCCATTGTATTTAAAAAAAAGTTAGTCTTTTTGAGACGTTTGAAACCTTATAAAATTGTTTGAAAACCGTAAAATACTGTAAAACTTTTTAAATATTTAGAAATACTTCTACCATTTGAAAAATCTTTTTTATTTTAACAATGGTCTTTGAAATCTCTTGAAATCCCTTGAAATGATTTGAAATCTTTTAAAATACTTCTAAAATCCATCAAATCTTTCAAAATACTTTAGGATCTCGAGAAATCTCTTGAAACTTCTTAAAACATGTTTAAATCATTTGAAACGAACAAATTTGGACAACCAAGTTGTCCAAATTTGGTCGTTAGATTCTTGATTTTATTTTTAGGAATTCTTCTCGCCAATTTGATTATTGGACGTTAAAAAGAGGGTTTAAATTGAATTGTTATCTTATTTAAATATCCTGAATTTTAACTTGAAATTTGTTAAAAAATCTTAAAATATCACGTCAATTCTTCAAATCTTGTAAAATGCCTGAAGTCCTTTAAAAAGCTCTTAAAATCCCTTAACAAATTTTAGAACCACTTGGAACGCTTACGAGTTTCGTAATAAAATCTCAGAAGATTATTGGAAATTCTCTTGAGATATTCTCGAATCCTTAGAAAATTTGTGAAATCCCATGAAATATTTTAAAGTTATTGACAATCCTTATGGGAGTGTTGTCAAATCTCTTTAAATATTTGTCGATACTTTCGAAGTATCTTAAATATTTTGTAATACTTGTTTAAAACCTGGTTTTCAACAGCAATGAGTGCGAGATTTCCGAGAAATTTTGTTACATCACTTTTTCAATCTAAAATAATAAGCACGTGGCGTAAATCATCTACGTTTATCTTCCGAATAAGTATAAGGATAATTTATTGCAACGAGATTTACATCCTCTTAACACTGGAGACTTTTTGAAATTTCAATTCTCTTGAAGTGAGTAGCACAAGCAGAATTCAACTACAGTATGCAAACATCGAGACTATAAAAAGGCTTGACTCTAAAGGGACAGTCATAAAAACAGTGCTTCACTACGCGAGATAAGAGATTTTGATCTATTCGCTCTCTGGAGAAACATTCTTGCTGACATGCATTTAACCCTGGAGCTAGTTTTGTAAATATATTTCGCGAAATAAGACCATAAAAAATAATAGAAAATAAAACGGGGCTTCAACATTAGTAGATCAACGAGCTTGATAAATGTTTATGCTAATATTGTCCGTTGTCTACTCTCTAAATTTTAATCAGTGAAATTTCATTGATTGTCAATGAAATTTCACTGATTCGAATAGAAAAAAATGGGTCACTAGCAATCAGTAAAAGGTTACTTATCGATTCTGTGAAATAAGTACTTTTGAGAGTTGGCCGCACTCCACCATGTCAATTTAACAATGATAATAAAATAATATTTTAGTACATTTAACCAAAGAATCATAGCAAAAACTTAAAACCCATAAATATGATCAAATATTAAAAAAGTTGAAAAGTTCCGATGCTTTTAAATAACAAACAACCTAACATATTACTCTAATACTTTAGTAAAAGAGTAAGATCAACGCTTAACTTAAAAACTTAGAGGTTATGCTTCACATGATTTACTCTGGTGTTACAGAACTAATTAGTGATTAAGTCCTAGATCACTGATCAATCACTGACATATCTAGCCACTATTTCAATCAGTACATTTTTCACTGATTCATTTTTATAGATTAGTATACAGTGGGTCTAAAATTGTCTGTACCCTACTTCCTACTATACAGTAGGACAGAAATCCAAAAAACCTGGCCAAAAGGTTTAAAAATGTTTAAAAAATGTATACTTTTCCTATCTAGGCATATTGAGGTAGCTGATAATAAAGTTTTGTATTAATTCGTTTGAGGCTACAATTTATGTACCCTACTATAGACTGGCACAGAGATCCAGAAAAATTGGCCAAACTTCGAAAAATAAAAAATTAATCGAATATATTTTTTGTAACCAGAAATATTGAAGTAGCTGATAATAGAGTTCTGTATTGATTCGGTTTAGGCTAAAATTATCTGTACCCTGCTATACAGTCGGACAGAAGTGCAGAAAAACTGTCCAAGAGTCGAGAATTAAAAAAAAATCAAACAGTCTTTTTGTATCTATAGATATTAAAATATCTGATAATAAAGTTTTGTATTAATTATTTCTAAGCTAAAATTGTTTGTGCTCTAATACACAGCGGTGCAGATGTCCAGAAAAACTGGCCAAAGCTCGAAAATTATTTTTCTAAACAACGTAGATTTTCCGTATCTAGGCATGATAAAGTAGCTGATAATAAAGTTTAGTATTGATACAGGTGGGTAACTAATAGGTTATTTTTTTAAGGGAAAAATTCTCTAAAACTTCTCTGTTACCAATTTTGAGACTACATTTTTCTGTGGCTGAAGTGGTTAAACAATATATTTTAGAGTAAGCATTTTTGAAACAAATAACTATATTGGAAGATATTATTGACTTATTTTTGACATTGGTAACAGTATAGTTGTGAATTCAACGATTTAAAAAAATTTTGTAGGAAGGTAAAATCGTTTGGAATCAAATGCAACTTCTTGAAATCTCTTTAAATTCCTTAAAGTCTTTATATTCTCTTATGTAATTTGTATCTATTAAGGCATTTATGATCCATGAAATCCGTTAAGATATTCAAATCTCTTGAAATTTTTTTAGAAATCCCTTCAAATTTTTTAAACACTTTTTAAATCCGTTCAAAATTCATTGAAATTTTTTAAATCCGGAAAAATGTTTAGCTTTATATTTTTTTAGTTGGAAAATACGTTATTGTATACAAAATTGTAGTTGCAGTAGTGTAATTGACATTTTCTTTAAAAAAGTAGAAAATTGTTTTATCGTTAAAAAAGTGTCAGAATTGCCAAATATTATGTGTTCATGGTCTGCAAATCTCACTACTTCAATAAAAAATGAAAAATAAAGTGTAATTAAAGTTCAAATTACAACTTAAATTCAACCCAGTCTTATAAATTGACTTGTTGGAGGGCATAAGAGTTTCAATACAAAAACACAGTTAATTTTCAATAAGTAATCGAGCTTAAAGTTCGGAGCCACTTTTGGGGTAAACGATTTTAAGGAACAGCTGCTTATGTCTCATTTTCACGTTGATTGAACTGGAGTGTAAATTTCTGATAATCAGCACCTTTTTGAGAAGAAGCGCGATACTTTACAATGTGTTTTATGATATCTTGGTGGTTTTGAGTTAGCCTCCCGCTCATTTTGGCCATGGCGTCGATACCAATTAAATTAAGCACGACGAGACCTTTGGGGTGATAGGGAATGGGAAAAAAGTCTCTCTCCGACGGCTGGGAAAAAATGAGTAAGCCGGCATAAGTATACCCTCCGCGAAGGTATAAATGGAAGAAAGAAAAAGAAAGATCTCAGCGAAAACGAAAGCCTGCCTCAGATCCAAAACGCAGCCCTGTCAGTTCACACGTTCCACTGCTTCCACTTTTCTCCTTCAAACTTGGCACTCCCCCCTTTCCCGCGATAACAACCCTTTTTCTCTTACTCTTACGAGTGAAGGATAAGCCCACCAATCAAAATGCCACCTTCGTATAATTTTAATTAAAATAAAAAGAACAATTCATTTCATTTATTTTTCTGCGTCTTGTTTTTTGTTTGTTCGTTGCAAGTCTTACTTCAGCCGTTGCCGGGACAACTCCACGTGATTTTCTTTTGTGTAAGATCGCAATTTGAGTCTTCTTGAAAAAAATGTTGACATCTAAATTTTTTATCAACATCTAGCTCCAAACGAACCTTTGTTTTTCCTCTCTAAACATTCTTATCAATTTCAGCTCGAATACTAGGGAATTCAATTATGAGAATTTCGAAGTGTTACTATATATTAATCTTGTTAAAAATCTTGTTTAAAAATTGCATTACTTTTCCAGGCCTTCCAGGTCTTCAATTTCTAGATAATTTAATGTTTGCAGATAATTCGGCAGATTGATTCTTATAAAATTCTGCTGACACTTCACCAAACTTTAGACAAAAGTCATAAACGCCTTCCTTGTCGTTTCGATTGATGAAAAACTGTTGCGCAGTCTGCTCTAAAAAATGTGCATTAATAACCACAGCATATAAGAAAGGTGTTTATTACTTTTTTTCTAAAATGTTATAAAGTGAATGGTGACTTATTTAAAATGCAGAAACGTTGAGTTTCTAATTTGGTAGGGCAGAATTAAAAAAAAACAATTCAAATATTGATTAGTAATAATGTGGTAAAATTATAATATAATACGATGTAGTACTCTTCGATAAATTTATGTATTTTACTACAGTGAAGTTCCTACATAAAAGAACTAAGTAACATTTAACAAATTAGGTTACAAATTAAAGATTTAAAGCATTCTTAATTAAATGATTTTAAGACGATGAAAATTAGACACTATGTGATAGAAAAATGTTCAAAAACGTGAATAAGTTTAGTCCAAAACGATTTAAACAGGAAAATTAATTTTAAAATTTTAAAAATGTTTTAAGAGGTTTTGAAATATGCCATAGATTTTTTGTTTTGAATAGAGAATTTTGTAAAAAAATACAATTATGAATTTAAGCAGGAATTTTTTAAATGTTCTTCTTCTGAATCAAGCTTAAAATTATTTTCCTACATTTCCGTTCCATATAAAAAATTCCATGTTTCAAATTCAGTAACTGAATTCTGCATCAACATTCCTTGTCCTGAAAATATATTATGATCCTGCACAGAAATTCTCTGTTCCGAATCAACATTGCATTTATTTTTAAAAATTTCCGGTTGCAAATGAGAATTTTATTTACTTACAATACTTTATGGTAAAATTCAAAAATAGAGTAACTGCATATTTTCCAAATTGGAAGGAGGGACATTTTGCATGCCGAAAAACTTTGATTTGCAGAAAAAGTATTTTTTTAATTTAAACAAATTATGAGCTAGAGCAAGAAACTTTCAAAATCTAATAAATTTTGACTATGAAATAGGATCAATTCTATGAATAATGTTTTTATAAATTATAATTAAATTTATTTTCCCAACCTTTTCATCCCATACCAAATATTACCGGTTCCCAAAACTTGAAAGAGAGGAGTTTCAATTTGTAACGAATTCTGACTTGGAACAGGGATTTTGTTTAAAATTCCGTTCTTCTATATCAGAATTAAAATTCTTTTGCTAAATGTCCAATTTATATGGAAAATTTCATGCTTCAACTCAAATTATAATTCTTGTTGAAAATTCCCGGTTCCAAAGATAAAATTCTAATTTTTTTCGGAAATAGGCTGTGCAAAATTCTCTACTTAAAAGTCAGAATTACAGTTCGTCACTAGAATTTCCTGTCCTTATCGTTCCTCAACCAAACTCAAAAATACGTCTAATATATTAGCAAATATTATTATTGTAACTTTTTAAAAAGTTTTTAAGAAATGCATAATTTTTCCAGGTTTTCGAGATTCTGTAGGAACCCTCTTTCCAATTGCCAAATAATTTGATTAATTCCAGGAACAAAGTTTTGAATGTTTTGGAATTTTTGCGAAAGGTGATTGACGTCAAAATTCTCAAAAGTTTTATTTTACATAAAATTAGCAGACGACGTCTGGATAGCTTGGTGTAAACTTCCTTTAATAAGCCGTCTATTTTGCGATGATGGAAGGCCCATAATTCGATCCGTTAACCGCTTACAATATCATTCGTTCACCTGAAAATGAGAATTACATGGTGAATGCAAGGCGTTTGTACCTTCGCCAGAGCCCCTTGTGCATTCTCATCGTTGAGATCGTAATTATGACCACGATACTTGGCACGTCCGACCTTTCAGATTCGGATACGCCGTAAAGAAGAATTATAAGTACAGGTGTTGGAAGATGTGGCAGGAAAATTCTACGAGTATATCAGCTTTTTCGTCTTAAGTCTACAAATAACCACCTGCTTTAAAAATAACACCATAAGATTACTGACAACCTGTTACACGACTTATACCTTTGAACAGTACGTTTGTTTTGTTAGTCATCTTAGGGGCTTGAAATAAATTACTTAGTCTTTTTTAGGAGGGGGGGGGGGGTCGGTAATCGATTTCTCGGGCGATAGTCAAGTCTGCACCAGTTAGCTGTGTACTTTTCCAAGGAATCTGTATTATCATCAGAGAATAATAAAATTTCTTAACAAGAGATATTTCAGGTTTCACTCGGGTACAATTTTTCTTTATCAAAATGAATCGTCGTGAAAGCATTAAGTCTATTAGAATTTCTTAAAGTTTTTACAGACTAGATGGGTGGAAATATCAAATTTTTGTTGAAAACTAAACTTCCCGGTTTAAAACAAACTGCTTTCTTACAATCAATTTTTTTGTTTCGAGATTCACTATCTTATTTCAAAATTCTTTTTCTTGAAAATTCATGTTCTTTGATCAAAATTCAACCATTTGATTAAAACTCTCACAGTTTTGTAAAAAATTATATTTTTTCAAATTAAAATTAAATTTTTGTTTTTAATTTAACAATTGGCTTTAAAATTAAACACTTTAGATCAATTTTTTTCTTTATTTGCTGAAAAATCTTTCGCGATTGAAAATTGAACTCTTGTTGAAAATTTGTCTTTTTTTATAACAAAATTCATCATGCTTGATAGAAATTTAATTTCTTTTTGTAAAAAATTACGTTTTAGCTCAAAAAGAATCTGTTTTAGTTAAGGATTTAACTATTTTCTTTAAAATTCGTATTATTTGATGTGTACAAAACCTTCGACAAAAATTTATTAGGGAAAAATGACTTAAGATCGCGTGTATGAGGATTTAAAAACTTACGAACCCTACCAAAGAGGGGTGCTCAATTCAAAATTTATAATATTGAGAATAATTTTTTTTTAATTGGTAGCGTATTTACGTAGAAAGGCCAGTATATAAGCATTCTTTGGCTAGTCGAAGAAGAATTTAAACAATGTAAAAAAAGTACGACGTGCGACGAAACCTGAGTTACTCCACACAATCGCAAAGCACAAACTCAGTCGCACTTACCAGCAAGGAGAAACGTCAACCAAAGAGGCGTTCTTCCTAAAGCGAATGGGAGTGCGAAACTGGTACAAAAAAGCTTTTAAAAGCCGATTTTTTCTTTTTTCTCTTACCTCGGATTCTAAATGAAGACATGAAAATGATAACTATATATTGATCAATTTAAAAAAAATTCTGTTTTTAAAAACGTCAAGTAGTAAATTAAAAAAAATAAGCAGGACAGTTTGAATAATTTAGTTTTTCCGTTCTAAAACAGATAAAAATAAAGAAAAAGAGTTTTCACCTCCCGGAAGCACTGTTGAAATTGGCTATATGCCTTTATAATTTTTAGCAGATTTTCCATTAGTTGGTATAAAAATAATTTAATTGTTTGTATTTATTTTAAAGAATGGTAATATCAAAATATAAATACATTGAAAATATTTAAGGACGAAAAAGTGTTTACCCTATTTTCCTTATTTAAAAAAAGCAGTTTTTAAATTTATAAAATGGAAAATTTATCACCGTCCATTTTCTCTATTCTTCCTCTCACTTAGACAAATGGTTTTTTAATGTTTCTCATATCTTCAATACACCATAGGGAGCTTTGAAAACATATGCTTCTGTAATTTTCTTAACACTATTATTTTTGAAAACCTATAGTAAATTACTTTTTTATTTATCCTGTAAAATTTAATTTACGAGGGTAGTTTAATAAGTCCTTAGAATGACCAACAGATGGCGCGCGAATCGCTCCAAATCATCTGTTTTCAGTCAGCACCACTCCCGACTAGATATAT